>NW_026623338.1:763794-790084 GCF_030028575.1 Malurus melanocephalus | reverse complement strand
TCTGTCTCATATGTCTTCAAACTTTGCACAAAAAGAAACAATAAAAGGCAAGGTTTCTGGATGAGTCAGCAAGAAAAAGGGAAAATTAAGGCACATTATTGCTTTTTGGAATTATTTTTTGATCTGACACAGCTTTTAAAGATATGACTGTCTTGAGACATTTTCAGAACTGAAAAGAGCAAACCAAAAATGCAGTCAAAATATACCAGTTCCATTGATTCCCTTCTACAATCTCTCCAACTTTAACAGCTTTAAAATAGATAATGCTGAACAGCCAGATGTTTCCACCGATAACTGAGAAGTTCMAAAATAAAAAACAGATTTTTACCTCTCTCTTATCCAAATGTTCTCATTCACCTTTTGGATTAAGATGATAAAGTGCCTCACAAAATAATAACATTTCTTTCATCTTAAATTGAGTGGTTTATAATGAGACATGTATTTGACGCTGCTCTAAGGTTTCAGGTAAGTTATTAGGCATCAGCTCTTTGGGATTCCAAAGTTGTGCCCTATGGAAAAGGTTCAAGCCCACTGATGCTAATGAAAATATTTRTATTTCTGGCTGGGTTCCCACCTCTATTGACTTGCCACTATATGATGAGCCTGGACAACAGTGTCTGAGCATCACACCAAAGTCGCTGATCTCCATCAGCTTGAGTCCAGACATTAAATTAATTCTCTGCTGAAAGTGTGTGGCAGGCAAAGGCCAGGTTCAACTGAGCAGCCTGCAGCTTTCACAGCTCATTCCAGTGTCAGATCACTTACACGAGCCAGGAAGAGGCACTGAGCAAAGGTACTTCAAGAAGAAAAGAAAAAACCACAAACGCCACGATTACACACAGGCCATTGGTTGTTTTCTTAAATGCAGAGGTTCATTTATGTGAGTGAAATCCTGTTCAGATGATACTGCTGTMGGAGGAGCTGGGTGCAAAGAAGTCTCCATCACAGACAGAGTTAGATGGGGGTCTTTGAAGGCAGCAAATGTTGGGCTGGTTTACATAAGTGGCTGATACACAGCACRTTAGCTTGACTCCACATTTAGGATCATTGCCTTAAGCCCAGATCAGCCTGTATGGGATCTGGCACAGCTGCATGCAATGTTATCAGGTGCACAGCTGGGACAGACTACCTGCACCAAAAACTAATGTTCTTCYTTCGTATTTTGCTGCTGCAACCAACCTTGTGTCTAGGATCAGGTGACAGCATCTATAAAGTTATGTGTTGAAAAGATCAGCGCAGAAAATAGAACAAAACAGAGAATATCCTTTTATTAAGCTCTAGAAATGACTTCTAACTTAAACTACAAATCAGATGAGAAATTAAGATGCTTACAATGCCAAATGCACACCATTTATATATTTAACCCTACACCAAAGCTAGTCTTTTGCTTTCAATGAAAAAATATACTGAACACAGTCATGCAGCAACCGTTTGGGAGCAAGACACAAAGAGAAAACGGTAATGCAAACCTCCTCCAATCGCTGCACCTTCATTTATATTTTATTTTCTATCAGTCACTCAGCTCTAATAAAATCTGACACTTTTCCTTTGCATGTAATACATTTAAGCTTTTTGGATGGTGAAGGGGGAGTTAGTATTGTATTGATGGGTTTTTTTATTGATTATGCAAATCATTAACTGATTTTCCACCAGTCTTGATGAAAATAGGCAAACACGGGGATATCTAAAGCCTTTATTTAGATAATTAGGTGTTGTCTGGTTAAAGATCATTTTGGAACCCGTAGCAATTATCTTCTCTTTCTCCCTCTCCCTAAAGGATATTCACTGAGAGAGGGTTATTTGAGGGTACGTATTTTGTCCTTTAATTCTTTATATTAATAGATAACCAGGATTTTAAATTATCCAAACATATTTGCCTAAACTAATTACATTCTAGAGCTATAAATTGAAGACAAAAAAAACCTTTTAAAAATATTTGATACTGATTGATGTTGATCATGATTAATAAAAAGCATCAATGGACATTTTATATTCTCCTCCCTTTAAGTRGCTGCTCAYTTTGTCACTRTCCTTTTGACACACTTCTAGGGAAKTGTGAAGACATCATGTTAGGAGTGACCACAACTAGATATCACATTTCATTTTCCAGCCACACCAGAGTTCTTCCTAAGATTTAACTCTGAGAGACCATATCAAAAGCTGTGCTGAACAGCTGATTTGGCTTCCAAGTATCTGAGGGATACAGCAAAGCAATATTTTTGTGAAACTTTACTCCATTACTGCCAGCAKTCTTGTCTTCACTAGGAATTTTACAGACTTTATCAACTGCAGAGTATCACTCACTGTAGCCAACATATGAGTACTGATTTTACCTGGTCTTCTCTGATGCACTAAGCAAATTCCCACTATCCTGTGGAATAACCCCGGAGTAAGTTTTTCTGGGCTATATCACGCCCTCAGTTTACTAAGCAACGATGCACCAAAAGTTGTTTTTGCTCTACCTTAATTTCATATGCTCACRTTTACCCTTGAGACTTTTTTTYCCTCTCTTCTATCCAGAAACAGCAGATAACCCGTCCCATCCYAATCCCCGCGGCACTGACCGCTGCCACCGACGCCAGAGAAGCCGCACCCGCTCTCCAAGGAGCAGGAGCCAGCAAGTTCCCTTTTCCCCAAAACCTCGCTCCGAGAGCAGCAGCTGCAGAAACGCCCAAGCTGTGGCTCCACAAAAGCGGCGTTTACTCCGCAAGTCAGGACCGGTCCCGGGTTCGGTCAGCGAGGATTCCATCCCGCACTTCCCATGCCCATCCCGCTTCCCTCACCTATGCTCATCCCGGTCCCCTCACCTGTGCTCATCCCACACTTTCCGTGTCCATCCCTCTTCTCCCGTGCCCATCCCGGTCCCCTCACCCGTGCCCATCCCGGTCTCCTCACCCGTGCCCATCCCACACTTCCCATGCCCATGGCTCTCCTCCCGTCCCCATGGCTCTTCTCCCGTTCCCATCCCAGTCCCCTCACCCGTGCCCATCCCACAATTCCCGTGCCCATGGCTCTCCTCCCGGGCCCATCCTTTTTCTCCCGTGCCCATCCCGGTCTCCTCACCCTTGCCCATCTCACACTTCCCGTGCCCATCCCAGTCCCCTCACCTGTGCTCATCCCACACTTTCCGTGTCCATCCCTCTCCTCCAGTGCCCATCCCGGTCCCCTCACTCGTGCCCATCCTTTTTCTCCCGTGCCCATCCCGGTCTCCTTACCCGTGCCCATCCCACACTTCCCGTGCCCATGGTTCTCCTCCCGTGCCCATGGCTCTCCTCACCTGTCCTGCGGGGTCCCGCGGGCTCGGCGCCGCCTCCAGGGATGCTCCGCGGCGCGGTGCGGGGTGCATGGCCGGGGCAGGCTCAGGGCAGCGCCGGTCCCGCCGGCTTTATGGAGGGGCGAGAGCCGCCCCCGGCCGAGGGAGGGATGCGGGGGGCGGGGGAAGCGCTGCCCGGCCCGGCTGGGGAAGGGGAGCCGTGACCCTCCCCGCAATGCTCGCTCAGTTTGCACAGCGGCGATGCTCAGATGCAGCCACAGCCCTCTGCCCGGCACTGCACCCCGGAAAAACCCACACGAGAACGGGAACTTTCCCTCCCGAGTTGCACCTCCTCGGTCACCCGTACAGGTCACTCAAGAGGGATCACAGAAGACTGACTTTTTGTGGGTAAMTCAGTGGGTTTTGCAGTTGACACAGATTTGCACCCCATTTGGATGGAGGGGGTCTTCCCGCATCGTGCCCACACAGCCTCTTCCCAGCACTTGTGCGCTCCCTGCTCCGTTCACTGCCCGTGGGCAAGGGAAGGCAAACTGCATCAGAAATGAGAGGTGGTGAGAGCTGGGCCRTAGCAGAGGGGCTCTGAGAAAAGCTGCCTCCCATGCTATGAGGGACTCAGCAGCGAGGGACTCCCTCAAATTCTCGATAGCACACAGTGAGAGTTGTGGTCTCAAAGAGGAGCCCGGTGAGCAGATGTACAGGGCTCTTCACTAAAAACAGACGGGCATTTGCTGCTGTGAAAATAAACTGCAGTGTATTACTTTTTTTCTCAAAACCTCCTGCACATACAGGAAGAATAACTACACTTGTATGAGAAGGAAATTGTATCTTTTCATATMATTTATGTTATTTATTTTCTGCATAACCCAGACATATTTATAATATAAAAACCTATGGCTTTTAGGCTACAGTAATCCCAGTCCTCACTGTCTCCTCTCAGGTCAGACTTGGCAACATTAAGATAAGGGGATTTGTGGTCCACAGCGGGAAAAGCCAAAACATTCCCTGGGAACATAATCTCTTGGAGGTGTTCGGGGTCTCTTGCGGAGGAGAGGTTGATTATTTTGTGTTTAGGCTGTCCAAAAACAAAGACTCTGACCTTTTTTAATGTTCTTTTCAAATGAAACTTTCAAAGAAATGCTCAGAATCAGCAGCAACTAGTTTTACTCTAATATACTCGAGTGTCTGAAAAAATGCTCAGTATTTTTCTCTTCACCGCCGAAAATATTGAAACCTTGATTCCAGCTAGATTCTTTAGATGCTGGTGTGACACACATGATAAATCATACTGGTGAAGCTGCTGCACAAAGTGTCATCTAACCCAGGCAGGCACAGTCACACTTGACCCCACATCTGCAATGATATCAGTGTCTTCCTTCTTCCTAGAAGGCATTGAACTTCAAACAATCCTGTTTCTGAGAGGACTGAGGGTGACTAGCCCAGCCCTTCAGACACAGCACAGGATTGAAAGAGCACAGCTGTAAGTGATGACATAGCTGGAAAAGCCTTTTTTTTCCAGTTGGCTAATGGGATATATTTTGTGATGAGGTGCTTCAWTTTTCCCTGCCTAAAGGAAATGCATTATGTATCAATATATGTCTTACCTCTACAGCAGGCATTTCACTTCCTTCTAGAAGAATAGATCTCCCCATTGAACGAGCTGACTCAGAAAGCAAACAATTTGTCAGATCTTTACCCAGACTCCTAAGCATGTGAGAGCCTGATGATAACAACAAATCTGTAAACATGGGCACAGTAACACATTTATGATAGAATATGACTAATCTGTTAATTTTTCCTAGCTCAAAAGGGGCAATAACAAGAACTAACATGTCATTCTGCATACAATTTTTTTTTTTCATTACTTACTGGGTAGCCCTCTAGAAGCTCTTGCATTGCAAGTGAGCATCTCTTTGTTGGAATTCTGGGCTACTTCCTAATGAGAGGCAGGACAAAATCCCTGTGTTTTCGGTCAAAATGTTATTCCCATCCTTGACAAAATTTGAAAGAAAGCACAAAATACAATTCTCACTCACATTTCCTCAGGCATCAGAGGACACTGGGTTCAGGTCATTTTAACTGTGAATGAAGGATTTCTCTTTTTTTTTCTCACTTTGATGTGTCTTTCCATCTCCTTCAAAGGTTGTAAGCTTTCATGATTGGGAAGCCAGTTTATTCTTGGTGCACGAAGATCAGGGGTTTTTCAGTGTTAAGGGACACTGATGCCTTCCCTACAGCCCAGGCCTGTAAAGATGCTCAAGGAAGAGCCAGTCACCCAAGCCCTTTTGGGAAGCAGCTTGGGGCCCTCTCTGCCTGGGACAGCAGCAGTGCTTTGGTCACACATGAAGCACAGGGAAGGGCACAGGACAGTCTGAGGGGCTGCACCAAGGCAGAAATGGTGAAGCTGAGCTCAGCAGAAGCACATGAGCCATGGACAGGACACAGACTGAGCTGCCAGCTATGCCAGAGCTAAGGACACTTCCTACTCAGAGGGCCCAGGCTGATAAATAGGCAGGAGTGTCCCTGCCTCCCATCCTGGCCCTGTCCTTTCCAATCTGAGCTGGAGCTTTCTGGGGCACTCACTGGTCATCCCTCTCCTCATGCCCAGCTGGGGAGCCCTGGGCAGCTTGGCCTATAACTGCTGAAACAATGGGAATGAGGTCAGGGATGGCCAAGGAAATGTAACCTTATATGAAATCAAWTAGTTACATAACAAGGTAACGGGGGTGCCGGGAGTTTTGGGGAGCAGATTAAAGCCAATTCACTGATTTGGTAAGAAGTGYTTGTTCACTAGAGCCAGTGCCCAGTGGGCTGAAAAGGCAGAACCACAAAGCATGAAAGGACCTGATTACAGCCTGTTTGCACCGGGTGCTTGCTGGAGCTTGCTCTGCTCCTGTCCACACAGGGTTTCCAGCTCCTAGGAATCTGTGGATTGTTTTATAGGAGAACTACATAAAAGGTTTTATCTGAACTGAGCTACATAAAAGGTTTTAACCTCAGAACTGAATCTTCACAGTTTTGAGGTTGCAGGGTTTTGGTAAATCCTCACTCTGTCATGAGCACAGCTGCTGCTTTGGRTTTTCACAGACAGAGGGACACTTCTACCTTTTCCCAAAAGCTGGTAGCTCACCCCACTATTGAAGAATGGTGCTTTGGGCCCCTCACCACAACACGGCACAGCAGTCAAGTATGGAGCACAACACAAACAGGGCAGCAAAATGCATAGGATTTTGGGAGGAGGCAGCACCCAGAAAAGGTTTGAAATGTGACCTCACTGGTCTGCAGGAGCAACAAGGCAAAGAGAGTCCAGAAGTTTTCAGTGGGACATCAGAAATCCACACAGACCCTGAGGTGGGAAGGAACCRTGAAGGACAGAGACAACTGGGGCATCAACACCATAAGAAAAGAGGCCTCYTCTTATGACATGGAGATAAAGCAATACAGTGATTATTTCTTCTCTAAAGCCTTTCTCACATACAGACAAAGCCCTCCAGACAGATAATCAGCCCCTGAGGATGGAGCACAGGGCTGACCCTGCTCAAAAGTGGGTCAAGCTGATCACGTTTTGCAGGACAGGGCTTTGCCACGTGCAGCTGCCACCAAATGTCTCTCACTGGCACAGAGCAGCCATGGCAGCCACCACAAAGGCTACGAGAGTGGCTCTCAGTTAAATAATCCCTCATGATTCCTCATGAAATGAATTCTCCTCTACCTCCCAAGTGAGAGGGTRGTGTCAGACTGAAGGCCCATGTTTTCTCAGTCCTTTGCTGGAATCAAGTAGCTCCAGAAGAGACCACAAGTCTATTCCTCCTTCCCATCTGCTAACTCAGAGATGACYCCAGTCTGGTTTTCAGAGCATTTCTGGTTTGTTCTCCAAAGCAGAAACTTGACAGCAGAGTTTGCAACCAAACAGTGTTCTGACACTTGGGGGTACCCGTTYGTAGAAAAATGCTCTGGTGATTTTTAGATTGAAAAGTGTTAAACCCAAACTGTCACACCTGCAGATCTTCCCCTCCCTAGAGGGCCACAGAGCACAGGGACATTTTTTGCTGTCTGAAACACAATACCACAAACTTTCTGCCCTACCTCTCCTCTTCCTCACACTCTGAGAAAGTTTACTCTCCATGGATCAAACACATAGGGATTCAACTAACCTGGCACATCTTTCCGCACTCAGCACAAGTCTTGTGTTTACCAGCACTTTGAGGAAGCTGATCTTGGGGGCAGAAAAAAGAGGTGGAAAAAAATAATCAGGAGCTCCCAGGGATTCCACACTGGTGGAGAGACAAAGGGTGATTTTGTTGAACTGGTGAGGCAAGAACCATGGAAAAGCATGTTGGTAGCGATCTATAAAGTTATTAATCTTCTGCTGAAAGATAAGATCATCTACCTGAATGCAGCAAGRCTGAAGGACAGAATCAGCCAGGCCTAAAGTCTTCTCAATCCCATCAAGGTCATCAGCAGGAATTATCTGATCTCCCCACGAGACAGGAGAAAGTGCTCTAATCTCCAATAAGGCAATTTCACTACATCACTTCTGAGGTATAAACCCCCTTGGACTTTATTTGGCCCAGCCATCTGCCTTGCCAAGCAGGACCATTTGTCTGAGGCAAAGTGCCCACTTGAAACTTTTCCAGAGAAAGGTATGAAGTGCTAAATCACTGAACAAAACAAGTTTAATACKACTTAACACCAAGTCTGCTCTAATCATAATTACTTTCTCCAGAACAGACAACTGAAAATTCTAATCACAGTTCTCTGCCTTTCTGTTAATTAACTGCTGCAGACAAGCCATGCCTTTATGAATCTCATGGCACTTAGACAAGCACTATGGAAGTTACAGGGAAGAGTGAAGATGAATATCATACAGCCCTCTGCAGAGTTTGTCTTCCAGTACAGGTTTTACATATCTTCCTCGTATTCTAACTGAATTTTTGTGATGCCTTTGTATGCTGATGTCCAAAAAACAGCTGATCTGAAAATTACTCATTTTCTTCTACTGATTTTTAACATTTATAAATTATTTATTGTAACAACACCTAAGCAGCAGCATTCRCTTCCATTCACTTTTTAATCTTCATTCTCCCAACCTTTGAATTCTCTCACGTAAGTGAGGTCACCTGTCGTGGCTTGGGTCATTTAATTAAACGTGGGAAGCTAAAAACCTCCAAATCCAAAGCTTTTCAAATTTCTAAAGAAATGCATGGATCTGAAATCCCTGACTTTCTACAAGGAATTCTTCCATTTTCTACCTTCTTCTGTGAACCACAGTTCCTCCAACAAACACTTCCCAGAGCAATTCACACAGCCTTTCACCAGCATGAGGCTGTGACAGTGTCCCACCCTGAACTCAGGGTAACCTCCGAGAAATGTCTGGCCAACTCAGCCCCTGAAAAGAAAACCACATCTCCATAAGGGTGGTTTAGCAATCAGATAATTTTCCATGCTAYTGAATAGCTGTTAATAAGGCATTTCATTCATAAGCAGTTAATATGCAACAAAATAAAAAGGGGATTTTAAATGACATAATTATTTAAAACATTTACAAATATCTTTTTCCAATGAAAAGTGCAAGAACCAATGAGGTARATAACCCTCTCAGCGTGACTCAGCCAGCTGTAGTATCAGCAGCCTTCAAGCACACTTATTTTGAAAAGCCAGAGCTGCTGTGTAAACCTACTGAAGCACATCCAGCCAACAGACCATTCACTGTTTGTATATTTGCTTTGGACTGTTTGAAGAAGTWATATTAGCCCTTTCATCTGAGGCAGGAAATATTTTTCATTTCATAAAAGCTAAATAAAATCCCGAGTGACACGAGTTACTCACTGCTCTGAGCAAACAAGGTGTAGTTTTTCCTAACAACACCTTTGCAAGCCTTTTCCAAAAGGTTAGTTTAGATGCTGTTGGGACAAGGGAGAAACCAGRCTCTGATTTGTTTTCACTAGTGATTATGATATCACAAATTTAGTATCAATCAGCTACATTTCAGACCAAACTGAAATGGGAATCAAAGTCCTGAAAGAGCTCTTTGCTCCAATTATTCAGAAGCTGGTGTGCACAGAAGTGCCAAATACAACTTCCTTTTATTTCTCTATCTGTTCRGTGTTGGTCAAGTCACCTCAAGTTAAACATGGTCCCCCAACAGTCGGCAAAGATTCCCTGTGTTAAMAGAGCAAACAGGATTTAGTCCAGCCAGAACCATCAACCAGGAGTGGGAAAAGCCAAGTGGAAAATCTCAAMAAACTGATCTACCGGGAAAGACAGTGCAGCCTGGAGAGCCCAAGGAAATACTTCATTTCCATCAGCTCTCCTGAGCCTGGCAAATCCTGCTGTGCTCAGGCTGGCACCCCAATCCCTGTAGCTCAGGCAGGGCTGAAGGGRAGGCTCACACTGGGTGAGCCAAGGCCACAACTCTGCACTGCAGCATCCTGACCTGCTGAGAAGAGCAGTCATTGCTAACCCCAGCCTGCTGGCCTAATTAGTAGAACAGCAGCACCTTGTGCATTCAGATCGAGGTGGAAGAGCCAACAAAGGAGAAAGCTTTGTACTCGCTAATGATATGAGTAAGCAGAGCTCAGCAAACGATTCAGCAGACTTTGATCCATTCAGGAAAGAGARCAAGAGCTCTCCAGGTACTTCTGGCACAGCCTCACCCTGCCAGCCCCTGCCGTATTCTTATTTGTTCAGAAGGGGTGCCCAACAACAGGTTAGCTGAATGGAAGAAGCACGAAGAGCATATGTGATGTGTTTCACACACCCTAAACATAGCCAGGCCAAAAGAAATCAAGAGCTGACTCTAAGGCCCAAACAATCACAAAAGACATTGGGTTTCCCTGTTAGAGCCAATTTTTGGAGTGTTTCACCTCCGTGCTGTAGATGATCAGCCTTTCTGAAACAGAGGGCAAGGTCATACTTTTCATTCTTAGCCAGTCTGTTAAATACCCTCAAGGCTTCACAACAAAGTGAGCTCAAAGGACCGATCTCTGTTCACAGATTTCAGACACCCCCCATCCACTGAAGTCCTGAAATCACCCAGTGAAACAGATGACAGAGGGCAGGCAGCCTCTGGTCTAGACACTGGCCATTGATCAGCACGAAAAATGTAAATTAAATCACAGTCAGTTTTTGCTCTAAGGATGAAAACCAGCAATGTAAACCCATCAATTCACAGCAGCAACTTTAAACACACCAGCAATTGTAAAATATCCAGCCTTAGAGCTGTGAAACACATCATCATTTCCAAGACTGGCAAAAGCTGTTCGTCATGCTGAGTTCTCATGACAGATGTTATTTTTTCCCTCTGAGTTTGTTTTATCTTATTAGATTTTAACTCCCATTATAGTTAGAACAATTTTGTATTGGGGCAAAATTAATTGGTTTGCATCAAAGAAAGGCTCCTTGAAACGTAACACTAATGAGTCTCATCTGCCTGATTAGAGGCTTTGCTTTTAGGAATACGTGGTACAAAATTTTATTTCAGAGAAATACAACATTATAAGATTATTTAAGGTTGAAAGCATTAGCTAAACAGTAACCAGGATCATGGATAAAAGATTAGGGTGGCAAACTGTGAGCAGACAYACAACTGACAAAAGAATGCAAGTTTAGAGCAAAACAGACTAATGAGGATTTGTCAAAGATGTGCAAGCAGAGCTCAGTACAATTCACAACAATATATTCAGTGAACTAACACTGTGCCTCCCATCTATTTGCAATTTTTTTCGTCTATTCACATGTTTTTAGGGACTAAATGGAAAAGAGTTACAGACTGGAAAAGACAGTATAAATTTTTAGGAAGAAAAGATGGGGAAAAAGTTCATTCTGGATGACTCAAACTAATCTTTAATATCTGGCACACTACCTGGACAAAATATTTGCTTATTTTTAAACCTGATTTTAGTCAAGAACAAGTTGTGTTTAATCAATGTTGGCTTTGATTGATGTGAGAGCTACTCCAGAGAACAAAGGGGGTTAAACAGACTGCATATTTCTCATTTTTTATTAAGCTTCTTCACCCCACCCACCTTCTCTTACCCCATTAGTCCAAAAAATACAAATATACAGTCTAGAATTAACTTCCTGAAAGACTGRTGGAAATTCACCTGGAAAATCACATGGTAAATGTAGTTATCAGGGATTTTCTGGTAAATTTGGCAGAGCACACCATAAATGACATCTGCACAGCCACATGCTGTGACATACATGATGGCATACACATGACATAAGCACATGCAGTAGAATATAAAGGAACTGTGGTTACATCTCCCTCCACAAACCTCTCCAGCACAGACACAAAACTGGGAAAGAAGATGTGGTGTTTGGAGAGGGCAGGCCCCAGCTGCCAGCAGAAACAGTGTGAGAGGAGCAGAAAGGCCATGTTTGGACAAGGATGTGCTTTTAYACAATGCCCTCCACCTGTGGCCAAAGGAACCACTGGAAATTTGTCACTGTGCTCTCAGAGCCCCCCAGGCAGATGCTGAGCAGTACAAGTGAAGGGGCAGCCACCTGTGACTGGTGGAAAACCATCCCAAACCTGCTGCAGAACTACATCACAAGGCACTGAGGGCTTACACAGCTCAAGGCAATTACACACAAAAACCCTTTGGATAAATGGAGAACTGAACTCAAACTTCTTTTATCTCTTTCCTCTGTTTTGATAAGGTTTCAACTCAACCATTGCCACTTTTTGTCAAAACTATCTTGACCTGCAACGGGCAACACCAAAACCTTTTTATCCTTTTGCCAATCCAACACTGGAATTCAAATTTTAAMTAATTTCAAACACCCATGTGTCATCTTCCTCTCATGCCATGCACATACTGCACCTGTGCATAATATTCCTCCTGCCAGCCTTCTGCATTARGACAACAACAACAACAAAGACAACTGTGCCTGTTATTCATAAGCTCTTTGTTAGCTCACGGAAGAAGCAAAAGGGCCCCAGAGCATGTGTGGGAAGGAAAAACCTTTGTTTAATTTAATTATATTTACTCCTTTCAAGTCTAAGCAAACTCGGAGATCAGCAGATCAGAACTGGTTAATTAAATCACGACAGCACTTCCTTTATCCTGYGTGGGCAATCACATCATGCTGTGCCACATTCAGCGGGTTCTTCCAACAAAGCACCCTCAACCTTTACACCGTGGACCAGAAATGAGTGTGCCTCCCAGAAGGCACTGCAGTATTGAGAGCTCTTCTAATGGAAAAGATGACAGCTGTGGAGTAGCACTGTGATTATTTTCAGTACTTCCATCTTGGGGGCTGATTTCAGATCTGTTGATTAAAGTTACTGATAAGAGCGCAATGAAAGATCCTGTTCCGATCCTTATGTTCATCACTGGGTGTTGGACAAGAGGGAAGTGAGCAGGGTGGGCTCCARAGCACATGTGCACAAATGCTATCCCAACACACTGCTGGATCTGTCCTCACCCACCTGCTCTGCTATCCAGGAAGGCTGGAGAAGCAAGAAAGCTGCAAGCAATTTGCCCCTCAGGGTTACCCCTGKCTGCTCTTGCTTGTGTCTGTAAGCACATGGACAATGCAGGAATTGGTCTGGACAACTCCAATCCCTCTCCAGAGAAACTGGATGACAGTATTTTTGCATCTATCTCCCACCTCCTTTTAGGAGTTGTGAGAACCTCTCCAATAGGGGAAGAAAGAAAAGGACAAATCTTCCCTTCATTTGGGCTTGGGATTTTCTCACGAGAGTAGCTCACATTGCACAATGACAATAAATATGTTTAGGTCCCCTGAAGACTTTCCTTGGACCTACATAATTTTTCAGCTCACAGGCAGTTTCCTGTATTTCTTTTTGTCTCCTCATAAACGCCTTCCATTTACAGAGCTCACAAACCCAGACTCCTCCTTTSCTCTTCCATGTTTTCTCCAGTCATTTTTCCCTTTCCTATTATTCTAGCCTTTTCTGTCCACCATTGCTCTTTCTTGCATTCAGCCACTTGAGTAGCTTGATCCCAAATGACAAAATGGAGTGATTTTGCAGTTTTGTTTATTCCCACCTAAGCTGAGGTGTTTCTCTTTCTTTTCTRCTCTCTTAACTCATTAAATCAAAGTCTTTACTAATCAGGCTGGCATATACTCAAAATGTCTTCCCATGGTTCCTGTGTCCAGCCTTCCCACCTAACTAATGAGGAAACTCTCTGATGTTGAATAAAAGAGTTTGTGCACTACAAAGAATTTTTAATGGAAAATTAAAGCTTCTGACATCACTGGCTAATTATAATGCAGCACYGTGACTGTATTGCAGGGCAGGATAAAAGTGTGCACATATTTTCCTGTATGTTTCAATATCCTCCTATTGACAAAAGATGGGGTGACTGGTCTTCAGSTGTAGACCAGGAAATTATTTTTCTGATTTCATTGGAGTAATTGACAAAAGCATTTCCTTCCTATGTAAGGTTAACAGATGGCTTGTTAAAGTCACAACTTCTTTAAGCAGGGCTCTCACCAAAAATTATATACATGACAACAAAAATAATATTGATACAAATTCACTGCAAAATTAAAATGGAGTTTGCGTAACCTAAAGCACAGAATAAATAACTGCCACTATTGCAACACAGAATACCAAAGTGCATTTGCTTTTTTAAGAATTCCTTGGAAACTGGATGAAGGGACATAAATTGGGGAAGGGTCAACACGGGACTTAAATCAGCACAGACACAAAGATGCAGTCAGTCACTGTGCCTATGCCAGGAGCAGGCTGMTGCAGACGAGTAGGAAACACAAGCACCAACCCTGCAGGACTCTGCCTTCACATCTTGCTTCTGTCAGGCTCAAGACCTGTGCAAAGCAAGGGCTTGCAACACCTGACTCTGCCTCACCTCCCTCATGATTTGGCTCCCTGATGCCTCACCCAGCCAGCAAAACACAAGGGGGGACAGCGGGTGAATTAAAAAAAAAAAGAATTTAAAAAAATCCAGCAATATTCATTTGCCAACACCTGTTGTGATTTTTAAGACCCCATATTCATCTTAAGCTTGTTTCATTGCCATAGGAACAGGAGAAACTGCAAAGGAGATTTAGCTTTGAAAACTGAAAATCTTATCAGTGTTAGACAGCACATTAGCTATTCCACCTGGACAGATCTAGAATGCTAACATAGATACTGATATTTGATACCTTTCTCCTTCAATATATCACAGTTATTTATCCTCTTTGTCATGATTCTTCCAAGTTTTTCCCTATTTTCCTTCTTTTTCTAGTATCCCTTCTCTTTTCTTTCTCCAGTATTGCTGCCTTCTCTTCACAGCCTCCTACCACTGTTACTTTTTCTTTGTGAGCTCTTTCACAGCAGCCTTTGTATAAAACTCAGCTCTCAGACTTTACTGAGCCATCATTAACACATGCAGCTCATGTGCCATGACCTGGGAGAAAGCAAAATTGAACCACACTGGGTTTTCCCTGGGTTCATTCATTTCCTCCACAGTAACAACTCAGAGGGAAACCTGTTCTCTCACCAATATTCGATGTCAGCTCCTTGCATTATAAAACCGTATTTCAGAGAGGCAAATAAAAGGAGGTGTAGGAGCAGTACTTCCCATTGCAGAAGGTCTGCTTTTGGACTGCTATTGGCAATAACCTGGTTTGTTGTGCCATCCTGGTGATGTCAAGATCGCTCAGCTCACGCCCCATCGGCTCTGACTGAAGGGCTTGGCTCACTGCGGGGCTGATGCTCTTGGGCTGGGCAGCAGAGCACAGCCACTCACTGCCTTCACATGAAGGGCTTCGGGGAAATTGTATAACATCACAGCAGACTGCTCCCAGCCCCAGGTGGAGCRGGTTCTTCCTTTCTCACTGACTTTGGCAGAGCACGTGAATTTCATCATCATCATCATCATCACCAACAAAATAAAAAGTAAACAGCGAGTGCTAAAAAAGGACATTTAATTTTGAGGGGGAAATAAAAGAATGCACTAGGGAACTGCTGTGACCGAGAGATTCTGCTCTAGAAAAAAAAAAAAAAAGGCAAATTCTTCAGTGAAAAATAGAAGAGAAACTGCTGCTTTTGTAACTCCCGAGAGCAGCCAAAATAAGGGTAGTGAGAAAGAACACAGATTTTCAAGACAAACAAAACCACAGTAACACCTCCATACCTTTCAAAGCCGACAATAAACTGCGAAGATACTTCCCTTGCAAATAAAGATTTTATCTTGTATATCTTATATGAATATTTTTGGATTCTGCTTAGTTTTGTGAAAGGTGTTTATAATAGGGCAGTTTCATCTTACAGAGAAAGGAATCACAGCATTTAGAAAAAATATGAACTAAAATAGTGGTGACAGAAAATTAAGCAAGCAGAGTGACATGGATATGGAGAAGCACAGAAAAGAGATTTTTAGGTTTTATGGTTCAGCATACCAGAAAGGACAAATTTCCAATATGAATATTGGGCAAGCATTAGGATACCCAATAGTCAGCATACCACCTCCGTGCTCTGGCAAAGAAGCAGATAAARCATTCTAGTGCCCCTGTTTTCTTCCCCACATCCCAAATTTGTTTTTCTGGTGCATTGTCCCACCAGGAAAAAGTTACAATGTGGCATAAAGATGCCAAATGTACACGGAAGTCAACAAAATCTTAGAATCCTACTTTTGAATGAAGTTGTTGGATAGATATATTAAGCCTAATTTAAAATAAGGCCTTCCAGAGTGCTTTCTCCCTCAATTTTCCAGATGTTCTGATGCCACAAGTYACATCCAGCTCTGTCCAAGCATGACTGTGTTCCGGCTGCTTCAGTTCAGTATTTCAGATACCCATATTTGTTCAGATCTCTGCACAGAGCAGCCACAATTACTTCTCATTTTTCCCCCAAGGAGGATGCTCTGGAGTTAATCAGACCTTTGGTCTGGAAGACAGCTGCTCACCTGTATGTAGACAGATAACCATTCTGAACCAGCTGGCCTAGTGAGCTCTGGCTTGCCAGAGCGTATCAAAACAGGTCTACCAGAGGGAATTAAAAAAATGCCACTCAAAACCCAAACACCTCCCAAACCCTCCCTGCCCCTCCCCAGAAAAACCTCAACCCCWCCAAAACCCCGAACACATGCTCCTCATGAAACATGGGCCGAGGGAGGTCCCTGCTGGCAGGATGATGAAACACATGGTCACCACTTCCAAACCCATCATCCACCTGCTCCCACAAGTATTTTGTTCCCCCTCTGAACCCCAAACCCACGGCACAGTTGCCTTGCATTTACTCTGGCACCAGCCTCTGGAAGCAGCACAGTGCCCACCATGCAAGGACAGCTGCCTGGTGGGGCGAAGGGAGAATCCCAATCTCCAATTCACCATGTTTATCGAGGATAAAAATTCCMAGCACACCTGAAGTGTCATTCTGCTGAAGCAAGGTTGGCTGACCACTCCTGCAGCTCCTTCTGTTGCAGATGAGAGGATGGGACCCGCCTGGGTTCCCACATGATATCGGTCAGTTTTTCTGTCCCATGGCAGGCTTTGGGTATCAATAATACTTAACAGTTCATCAACCAACACTGGATAGTGGTGTATCAAAAAGAAGAAGGAACAAAGTAAGACAACAGATCTTGTCTCAGCTTTTTTTTTGGATATTACATTACATGGCTACTGCAGAATTTCAACTACAACAAATTTCAGGAGAGGCACATCAGAAATAATTCTTCACTATGGTGGAAGACAATTAGTTTGGGGCCAAACTAAGCTCAAAAGATATTTATGGGATCAGACACATGTTAACTTCCAGACCATAAAAATGACTATGCAAAGAAAGCAAGAGTTAAAATAAATATCCAATGAAGGCAAATATATTTTACAGTATACATACATTATGAAGGGGTTCAATTTTCCTCTGGCAACTGACACAGCTGAGAGTAACAGACATCTCCAGTGACTCAGAACACAAATTTAATTGACACTAGAACGAAGGAAAGCATACGGGGTCTTTTTTTTAAAAAAAGAAGCTTTATTACAAATCTGTAGGTTTAAGAAAATATCCCAAAACTGTCAAAGTAGTATGAAAAATGCTGCCATCTGATTCACAGTCACCAGTTTTCTCCAATAAACTTAGCATATAAAAAATGATATAAACCATGGCAACTCTTTTTGGTGACACAAGTCAGATATTTGCAATTCCAAATTCCCAACTGACAACTAAGATGCTGCTGGCAGGGGGATGATTAAATTGCACTAATTTTGAAAACTGGAAGTTGGGATGGAAAGGTTATATATACATATACACATACTGCATTTTACCACATGTCCAGGTAACTCAGGGCAAACACAACATGGCCCAGCACAATACTAAAGTCTGTAAAACCTGGAAAGCCAGGGAATGTGTGTATGTGACATTAAGTTAYTCTCTATGCTCTGGTTCCCATTTTCTTTTGTATGTCAAACCTAACAAAGACCAACTGTTTTCCACTCTCATTTACAGAAACAGTGAGGTTGATATGCTGCTGTATTGTCTCTTCAGACTCAGAACATGTCAGGTGCACTGCATGCAGACACAGGATCTAAAAATGCAACAYAGTTAATACATCATATAATTGACGTGGGAGTTTTAGGAGATTGTACACTGAATTTCCWGCAAGTGACCTAACACCTTAAGCACCCTCAAGGAAACATGGCATTTCTCATGCCATTCAGAGATAACTCATACAACAAATGAAGAAGGAAATAACTGATATATGTTACACTCCTAAATTGAAGCACAGACTGCTGAAAAAAAAATCAGGTGGTCTGCAAGTATTAAATCCAGATCTGCTCTACAACTTTTAACTGWGGGTAGTTACCAGCAAAGGCTGGAATCTGCAGCAAATACCATTGGTAACAGTATTCTCAAGTCCTTTGATCTGCAAAGGACTGAGACCACAGCTAAGAGCTGCAGTGAAGATGAGGCTTCAACAGAAGGGTGAAGATTTGAAAGGAGAAGGATGAAACATTTCTGTTACAGTACCTGTTCAAGATATTGACAGGTCTAAAAAAATCCCCAAACAACTCTATAACTTTACTGTTTTTATCACGTGCTTGAAGGGGATTTTCTATTCAGCAATCCTCCTTTTGCCAACAGCAACTTGAAAGAAACCAGCACCATGTTAAAAAGCTACTCAGTGCACTTCATTCATTTTGCAGTTTCCACTTCAGCTGAAAAGTACAGAATCGAGAGTTACTCTGCAGGAGAGCAATTCGAAATCAAGAGTCCCTCATTACCCGAGCAAACAGGAGAGAAGATGCAGAACTGATTGACAGTAATTTCCTTCCCCATGCATACCAGATTAACTCTAGGTTAATCAGGGCTACGTGGAACATTTCTTAAAAGCCACCTGCTGGCAAAGAGCCTGCCTCCTGCATTTACTGAAAACTTGATTTTCGAAATGCTGTAATGAAACAGTCCAAAATCTTCATTCCAAAGAAGGAAAATATTTCATGTACATTCTTAGGTGTGAACCTTCAGGCTTGGGAAACGTTTTTCCAGATTGTCAGCAAGTGTCTGATCAGCCTCACGCAGGACTTCAAGGAAACTCTCCACCTGGAAATAAAAACACACACAAGGAGGAAGAAAAAACCTAACTTGCATGGAACACAGAATTCTTATACCAGCACCAGGGCTCTTTCTACTTCTCTACCTTCCAATAAGAGTAGTCAACAGCAGCCATAGCAATGAACAATGGAAAATGCCCCGCATTAGCTACCTTTCTCCGAAACCCCACAAGTCCAGTTGGTCTAAGTATTGAAACATTACCATTTTCCTCAAACTCTTACTTTCTTGTTTAAAAGAAACATAGAAAGAGAAACTTTTCTCATCCAGAGCAAAGCTCCCTATGAAAAATATTTCGAATAATTCTTCTGTAAAAATACACAGGAGAGATTTTCAGCTAGGATGAATTTTCAGACATCCATTCATGTCAGCACAGTTTGGCCCGGGCATCGGGCTGATGAACTCAGCAAAACTCTGGCTGAAGTAAGGCAGAACAGGCAGAARGAACAAGACTGGCACTGGAATGGTGTTTTACCTGTGACTGAGCAATTCTGTCCTGCTTGTACATCAGATTTGGAAAGGTATTGCCACTCAAGTGGCATTTTTTCAGCTGTATCACAGACCTTGTGACATACTCACYGATGCAAAATACAGAGGTAAGAGGTTCTGAAAAGCACAGGAACATGTCTGTTCATTCAGGTGTCCCTGGTGCAGTCCTTCTAAGGTATTCTCCTGGAAAATGAGAAATACAACCAGCATGTCATGAACAGTTGGTGAAAGAACAAAGTCAGAATTGTGCACAGCATCTACAGAATGTGCTTTGTTCTTGTAAATGGGTAAAACAGCCAGAACTTACAGTTCTTAGAGAAATCCACACACAGCTGATACAAAAAGGTGTGAAAGCTCACACATCACAAGTCTCTTAACCTGAATGCTTCCACAATTAAAAAGATCCAGCTGAGAAGGTGAGTTTATATAGACCGTATTTCCTTTTCTTAAATAAACTGACTTTCAACCAAAAGAAAGGGCAACATACATTTACAAAATTTATCCTACAGAATCCTGGCCCTSAAGGCACACACCTCCAAAAATCTTTGTCACTCCCATCTCCAACACATGTTGCTATGTCTGGTTGATTCCCTAATGCATTCCCAGGAAGCAACTGCACTTGCACAGAAAAATGCCCACACTAATAGTAAAGACATTTTTCTTACCTACCCTGCAGAAATCCCTCCTAGAATTTTGTTTATTCTTACCTTGGTTAGTTCTTGAAGCATATTGGAAAGTAATTCACAGCAAATGTCCTTCAAAATTTTTAAATGGAAATCTTCCTCATTTACATCCGTCCTTGCAGTCTCCTCTTGCTCAGATTCCTTGGAGTTATCAACAGCTCTCTTCCCACAGCCCTCCATGTATTGTAAAATACGAATCAAGCTCCCAATCAGTGGCATATCTTAATACAAAAAAAAAAAAAAAACCAAGAACAGTGGACTTAAACATTTAAAATAGTTCCACATCCTTTCAAGGTATTAGAATTTTGAAACACGCCATTAGATTTTACACAAAAGCCATAGGAATGTATATTCTGACCATGCTATGTTTTGCTACTCAAAGACAATTTTAAAAAATCAAGTGGAAATGTAGTAGAAAACCCAAATCATTTTTCCTGCAAGCTGACCTGTATCTATAAAAAGCATATGCCAGTGGAAAGGAGTATGAGAAGGAAACTGTCTTTRGTAGTAATCAGTGAGGGCAGTGCATTAAATTTGCATCCAGGTAATCCTATCTGATAAACCCAACTGTACAATGTCTCTGCTGTAGGTGACCCTGAGTCACATTCCCAAGACATGTAATTCTAAAGACTTGGCCACGGATTGAAAAGAAAGAAATGATGGACAGATTTAAGTAACTGCAGATTTAAGTAACTGCAGAATTGTAAATAAATAAATAAATATATAGATATACTGTATTACTATATTTGAGCAAAGATAAATTCTGCAATTTTCACTAATTTACCCAATGGAGGAGACTGAGTAGAATCTGTACATTCTAGTACTGCAACTCCTCAGAATTTACAGTTCATCCAGTAACTGAACTTTGGGCTAGCTGTGATTTTGAGTAACCAGGAAAGAGTCTTGCTGTATGCAATGTCACTGAATTGAACTACRTTTCAACCCCACATAAAGTCAACTGTGAATATTAACTTTACAAAAAAAAAAAAGAATAGATAAAAGCACAACTTGCTTTTCCTCATCCTGGTGTATTCCTGCTCTGTCTGTGAAGCAAACATAGCAGACAGCACAGACAAAATAGAGGCCAGCACAGTCTTCTGCTCCTGCACAATGAGGGGTGGATCATCTGGCTGGCAAAGCTCCTGGCAGACGAGGTCATAAAGCAAACTCCAAGTCTCTTTTCCTCCATCAGGAGCCTGCACTTGAGAAAGAAAGAAAGAGAACCCACCAACCCAACAAATTTAATCCAGGTACRTGAATTCCTTTTCTCCCCAATAAATATCCAGTGATTCAGAAGTTACAGTCTCCCTTGGTCCCCTCACATGTGGCAATTCCAGTGTCTTACCAATAGCCTGGATACCCTCATCCACTGTGGTCAGAAGCTGCAGGATATGCATATAAACGTCCAGTCCTTCTGGGTTATCTGATCTATGCAGAAAAACATCARAAAGACAAATTTAAGTGCTGGTTACTGAGCTTATATTCAGTGTTTTGATCACAGAGAAGCCTCTCAGCAATCATTGCCATTCTCTTTGCTAACAAACAAGTTTACTCATTTCAAATTTCAAGTCCAGGAAAACATACCAGCAATCTGTCAAACTGTGCTGTTCCCACTAAAAGCAAGATGTTTGGACACAGGCCTTACAAGGTTATAAGGAAGGAAACCACAAAGAAATCTCACATACCGGACTTGCTTGGCTGCTTCAAGTATGCAAGGCACAATCTTAAAGTCTGGAAGTTCTTCAGGGGAATCATCTACAGATGGTCCCACAGAGCGACAAGTGCCATTTTTGATCCAGTTTAACATCAGCTCTTCATCCAGATCAAAGAGCTTGTCCACCACTTCACCCACTTTCACCAGCAAGTCAACTGCACAAGAATGTATTTGGATTTCAACATGACTGAAAGTWAAAATTAGCTCGCAAAATGCTAATATATACAAGTATTCAGAGTAAATTCAGGACAGAAATATATTCATTTTCTTCATGACCTAGTACAGGTTGCTATGTTTAATTCCTTTATGTGGCATAGATCACATAAATAATAAAAWGGGATTGTTGGAAAGCCCAAGACACCTTCTACCTTGTCATGCCATTATGTGAAGCAGTAACTTTATTCTGTAAAGAGACTTCATGATCCTGAAAAGTCCTAACTTCTGCTTCTGAAGTAAAACTTATCAAGATTTGCTCCTAGATATGCAGTTTTATGCTCATCCTCCACCTGCCAACCTATATTTTGCTTAAACAGATCTGTTATTTCAATTAGATGCAGCAGGATTTCTGAGAACTGTCATAAAAAAACCATAAAAAACTAAAAAAGCTGCTTTTGACAGCTGCTTTTAAAACTGAGTTGGATGTTAAACACAAATGCTTCAAAATASTTCCATTTTTAGAAGGTTGGTTTTCGCTAAATTAGTGCTGAGAGATTTGTGTAGTACTATCTGCACACCCCAAGCCTGCACAGCATTCAACTGCTGGAGGAACTGAATCATTCCTCCAATTCCCATTCCACAGATATGGTAGTTTTAAAAATAGAAAATCCATATCTGACTTGGAAAAAAATAAATTAAATGAGATCTTGTTTCAAGGTTCAAATATGACTTATGTATATACCTGAATGAGGACTACATGTCCTTTCTTTTTTTGTGGCAAATAACAATTTCTTCAATTAAACGTATTTTTATTTCCCCCCCATAGCTTTCTTCTTCCTCTGTGAGTGCTTTTCTGATTGGTTTTATATAAACCTGAAAAGGCAGGGCAAGTTTGTTTTGGTGTCCTTTAAACTCACGAGGTCATAAAGAAAACATCCCAGCTGGAAATATTTGTCTTTGAAACAGCAAACTGCAGTTCTTATTTTTCTTCTGCAAACACCCACTACAACCCAGATTGTCTTGGCAACTTACCATTAGTAGAGCTGGACATGATAAAGCAAACACAGTCGTACACAGAAGGATTTTCTCGGATCCTCTCCACCCAGACATTGGCCACCTCAGGCTGGGAGAGGCAAGTTAACAACAACCTAGGCAAGAATCCCTCATTTAACAAATTAGAAGCCAATTCACTCCTTTTAGCTGTACARGTGTAAATCCAAAACAATGAGAATGATGTGACAGAAACAGGAATCTAACTCACAGCAAAKTGATTCCAGAACAGTGCAGAAACAATAAAAGGATAGGATGAGTGGATAATAAAATAATGAGCCCACTTGTCAGTTTTCTCCCCAGGCCTCAGTGCACAGCAGAACTACACCAATGATGCATTAATTTCTGGGATGTCCTACCTGCTTGTTTCCAGAAGAGTTGGGGAGTCTGAATCACACAAACGCTGCAGTAACACTTGGCTTTAAGGAGAAAATGCAGAAGAAAAATGTTAGTAAAATCCACCTTTATTTTTTTCAATAAAAAAGGTCATTTCACAGCTGCAGCCAAGTTCTGAGATTGAAACCAGCTTTTCCTAACTATGCATGCATTTTCAGAGTCTCACGACTCCAAACTTAGAAACTAACTTGACTGGTGATTAAAATGCCCCAAAAAAGTAGTGGCCTATATCCATTTGCTCTTTCCTGAGCACTTCCCCCACAAACATGGTCAGCCAAAAGTTATGAATGAAGACCAGGCTTGGCAGGCAAGCTTAACATGTATTTCCTGACTGTGAATCCAGACAAGCACACAGACACTTACCCAAGATTCTCATCTTTGCTAATGGACATGCAGATGTCCTGGAAACAGGCCATATTTCCTAATATTCCCACACAGATTTCCTGGAAAGTCAAAACAGAGTATAATGAGACAACTGCAACACAGTACACAATTTCACTGCCAGACCTGTAAGGCAGAAGTAAGAGTGCTTCAAAGATGTTTCCCAGTTTGATTTTCAAGCTTTTATGACCCACTGATTTCATGACAAAGATACAATCTTCTTTCACAAGTTCTATACCAATTTTTCTGTTCTATCGGACTAGTCTAAAATACAGTCAGGTACTATCCAGGCATTTGGGTGTTAAGGTGTTCCATAAAAGCTTGAAATTAGTTCTGTTTGCACATTCTATGTATACTGTTTCGAAGCTAATCTGGCAGCCCTGTTATTAAAACAAAAACAAGTCCTGAAACAAAAACACCACTACATGAGCATGACTCTCAATCTTTTTGTGTTTATTTCTCATTACCTTGTTCTGGTTTGATTGGTAATATATTAATTTCCCCAAGTGGAGTCTTGCCYATGACAGTGSTGAGTGATCTCTCCCTGCCTTTACCTTGATCCACAAGCCTTTTGTTATATTCTCTCTTCCCTGCCCAGCTGAGAAGGGGAGTGACAGAGCAGTGTTCATGGGCACCTGGCCTCCAGCCAGGGTCAAATCACCACACTTCTGTAGGTCTGACTACACAAATTCATGACCATTTCTGTTTGGTAATCATAAAACAAGTCAAAAGGAAAAAAAAGGCCTGGTTTTATAACAGGTCTTATAATTAGGCTYGATAAACTCAGTCCTCCACCAGTTTATCCAGATGATGATATGAGCAGACATCTACCAGCTTCAGCATCACCAAAATTCTTACTGATTAGACCACATTAAAAACACWGTGAAAAAGCATTTTGAAATTGGATTATGTGTTTTCTCCTGCTTCCCCTAATACATTACACATGCAGTGAGAGAAGAGAGGTAGGTGTAAATGCATGTACAGAGMGATCTGCTATTTCTATTAACACGGGACAGCTTTTTGAGAGCCCACACTTACAGTTAGGCGAGGRCATTTGGACTTGGCAAAAACTCCCATGAATATATCGGGGGCATTGAACTCCTGAAGAAACAAAGCAACATCCTGTGGAGAAAGTGAATGGAGAAGTAAGTAGATCTTTACAATTTCCAAATGCAAAATCAGATATGTTCCCACAGCACAAGGACTGGATCAAAGAGTTGACAAACTCACTACAAGAAATCTGTTATTTGCCAACAGTCAATACCAATAATCCTTATTTTTCAATGATAGAAGGCCAGCAAGCCCCACTGATGATTCAGTATGCCAGTGATTTGCTGTACAATGAGCCAAAAAGTCAAATTTGTAAGAAAATGCAAATTGTTACCTATCTCAACAGAGATGGTCAGAATCCAGTAAATATCCAGTTTAAGCCATGACATCACCATGACATATCAAAAGAAACAAGCAAAGTGATTGCAATTAACACTTGATCAGAACACACAAAAGAGGAAATCTCCTCTTCATTTTACCAGACTAAAACACAAGATTAGTTCTCTGTTTGGGAGTAAACACCCATATTCCACATTTATTTAAAAATATTAACAGCAAGCTAAGGAATAAAGTAATAATACTTAAACTAATACATATATATATATATATATATATATATATACAAACACATACACACATGTATCTTGAGAATTTGTTCCAGCATTTGAGAATGCTGAGAAAAAGACCAAGGATCTGTGGTTACATTGCCACTGCAGGTCTGTAGCTAAACTTTGAACGGCTGTTTATCTGTCAGAGGAAGTTATGCTTACCAGCAGGACGTATTACAACTGTTAGAGGAAAATACGTCTATTTAGAGATGACACCAATACTATCCCGTACTCAAAGTGCTGAGCACACAGGCTGTGCATCCGAGTTAWTTCCAATTGCAGAACCACCCCACCTGCCCTGCCCGCCACACCAGAACATGAGCGAGCCCGGCTGATTCCCCGCCTTCTCCCCCTCCCAGCAGGATTCTGACTGACCGCTCGGGTCCGAGTGCCGCACAAGGCTCCTACCTCGTCCATCGACATATCCCACACCTTGCAAATATCGTTCTCCATCTCCTCGTCCAGCTCCGTCCGGGCTCCCTCGGGGCTGGYGGCGGGATCCGGCTCCGCGGGGGCGATCACCTGGGACACAGCGGGAGGGGGAAAACCACTCGGCTGAACCCCCGGCACCACCAGGGAGCCTCTGGGACCCCGCTGGGCTCCCAGGCACACACCCCGAGTTTTTCCCCGCTGTGTCCCCGGATTTGTCCCCGCTGGTCCCCGCCGTGTCYCCCCCGGCCCTGGGAGCGATCGCGTCGCACCCACCCGGGGCTGATCGACACCGGGCCCGCCGCCCGCTCCCTCCCGSCGGCCGCGCACCTCGATGAGGCGGGTGAGGACGCTGAAGAGCCAGTGCTTGCTGTACACCGTGTTCCCCACCGCGTCCCCCTCCTCTTCCTCCGCATCGCTGCACGGCGGTGACGGGTTGCGGTCCATGGCGGGCCCACAGCCGTGCGGGGGCAGCGAGGCGGCGGCGCGGCCGGAGCGGCGCCCGCGGCCCCCACAGCGCCCCCACAGCGC
>NW_026623338.1:753116-763263 GCF_030028575.1 Malurus melanocephalus | reverse complement strand
CGGGATCGTGCCGGAACCCGCCCGCCCAGGGCCGCCCCTCCGCGGGGAGCGGCCTCCGCTCTCCCGAAGCACCCGAGGATCCCAAGGGGGACCCTGGTGGCAGCCCCCGTGATGCGCCGTCCCAGCCCCGCCGTCCCGCAGCCCCGGGAGGATGGATGCTCGCAGCGAAGGGAACATTTCTCAGAARGATTTCTTTATTGGGTATTCGGCTGTACAAAGGGAGGTGTGACCAGAGCGAAGTACAGCGCTAGTAYCTGCGGGGCAGCCCCGCGGGCCGGTAGCGGTTCGGGTCGCCGCCGCTCCGGCCCCACCGGTTCGCCTCCTGGTCCGCACGGGTGTCCTCGGCGCCTCTGCCGCTCACGCCGCTCTGCCAGTTCTCCCGGGCRTCGCTATGGGAAGGAGAGAGGCCACATGAACAGACCGCATCTAACTCAGTCTTGTGCTGGTTCCCTCGCTCAAGTGAAACAGCTTTTCCGCAGGGCTTCATCTCAAGGTGAGATGCAAGCACACGCTCAAGTCTTTGTTTGAGAGCCCTCAGTGGAATCCACAGCTATATGTCGGGAAATTAACCGGCAATGAAGGAGAGTTCCTCATCAGAAATGCAGAGAAAGGAATCTGCCTTCTCAGGAGGATGAGAAGAAAAGCTCACGCTCATGTGGCTCTATTCCTATCGAGATCGGCTGTCCAAATRGAAACTACTTCCCCACCTTTCTGCTGTCCTAGGTCCAAAGCTGAGTACAAGTCAAAAAGGACTTCACTGCAGCTGGAATGCCTGGATCCCTAATTACTGTTAACAAGCCAAGCACAGTCCATTACCTGATCACTCTGGCTGCCCAAGCACCACCAGGTCCTCTCCGGGCAGCATCATAATTCCCACGGGCATGGAAATACTTGTCGGCACCTCTGTAATTCGCCCTGCGCATGTCCCGGTATGCTCTGTACATATCCCATGCCCCTGAAGRAAGCAGAGAAATGGACATGACAATGACTTGAAAGAGTCACACCAGAAATAGTTCAGTACCATTCAGCCAGGAGCTGAAAGGCCCAAGGAGCAGGAACAGAGGGAGGCACTTCTCCATGTCAGCCTTTGCACCAGGCTGTGCCCACAGAAAGCATCTGGGGGCTGATCAAGGCACTCATCCAGCCCAGAAACCAGCAGGGTCTCTAATGTGGAGTGTGGATCTCCCAGCTCCGAGGGCTGCACCACTGACTGCTGGTAACCTGTGCTTGGGGAGGGGGCTCCTGAGGGAAGGGTCCCTCCCTGGTGACAGCAGCTTACCTCCCGCTGCATCCCGGACAAAGTGTCCAGCTCGGACTATTGCTGGTCTGTCGGCACTTGCGCACAGAGCAAGGGAGAGCAACGCAATGCAGAGCCAGAGCCTCATGATTCCTGGCCAAGCCCAACAGGAGCTGGAGACAGAGAGAGGGATAAGCAGTTCTGAAGCACCTTTGAGCACCCACCACATTCCCAGCTGTACCCAGGCTGCTGCCCCTGTTGAGAGCTCACCCAGGACCCCCTTCTCCCCCTGCAAGRAGTGGTGCCCTCTGTGTGACCACAATCAGCTAAGGACTCTACAACAGAGGCAGGTGACAAACTTGCATTTTAGCACTCCCTGCTGCTCCTGCCATGAGTATAAAGAAGCCCCACAAGCTAAAGTGTCAGCCCTGCTCCCAAACACCGCTCAAAACACTGCACACAGATCGCAAATTCAGAATGTCACTCACCACCGCAGAAATGCAAAGCCAAGGCGATGGAGATGGTCTCCTATGCTCTCAGACTGAGAGAGGGTATTTATAAGTAATTCAAACCCCCCAAAAGAGGAAACTGGAAAATCCCAGGCTTTTTTTTTCCCCCCCACAGCTGGGAAATCCCCCCACCACTCCCAACACAGAAATCATTACTGGAAACCTGTGCTTGTCCTTACTGAAGGTTCATGCTCCTRTTACACAATTTTTTTAGAAATTATGTTGTGCTTCTTCAGCTGTCCTTGGGACTGTTTGCTCCTCATAACAACCAGAGTGAGAAACTGCCTTGAAGGCTGAAGAGCTCCATGTGCTTGAAGTTGGCTTAWGGATGACACTTTTTGGATCTTGGGCTGGACAGAGCTCAGAGGGAAAGGTGCCTGGCTGTCTGCACATTGAAACACAAGGTCAGAGCTGTGCCTGTGCACGGGAATGGTAAAACTGCATTAGCAGAAAGGCTGCAGGAACTGCTAAGTGAAATTCCCATATGTGCTGGGATTGCCAGCTAAATCCCAGAATTGATGAAATGTGAAATATGAAGTGTTGCTCTGAACTCCATTGCAAAGCAAACCACAGATACCTATGTCTCAGCTGATAATGCTTTAAGATAGCACAGACACACACACCATAAAGAGGGTCAGAATGGCTCATTTTGCCTTGGCTTGCTCTCACAAACCTCTCTCCAGGGACTTCCAGCCATCCTGCTSCAACAGGCTAAATGAAGGAGAGTTTTAGACCCAACTGTAAACATTTTACCTAAGGGGATGTTCGGATCCATACAGCCACAACTCTGCTAAATTTTTAATTAACCAATTGGCACACTCACAGTTTAAGTAAACACTGYGCTCTCCCTGCTTAGGAGCTGCTTGCTTCCCTTGATTTACAATTTCACACAAACTTTTCCCCTGCAGAAAGCTCCAGGGTTGAGTGCAGTTGCACTGTAGAGTGGGTGTGCAGAAAGTGTTCCCATGGTGTGGTCTTACACATAGTTTAACAAATCTAGGAGAGCACTTACCTTCCACTCAGGAGTGTTAGGGGTAGCTGCCCTGCTGTAAACAATTCGCTGCTGGAGMTGCAGGGCAGAGGCATGAGTTGAAAATGGTGCAAAAAGCTAATTAAGTGTGAACAGTAACTTCCTCGAGCTGTGCTGGACTTCAGACAAAAAATTTAGCTCAAGGGGAAAAAGGAGACAAGTCCCACAGACAGGCCTGGGACGACAGGACAGATACTCTGTAGCGTATTGTATCTCAGAATGGAACAATTTGCAACAAGAATCTAAATCCTAACCCAGCCGACTAGGAAACCTGGCAAAAAGCAGGGAGCAGACAGAGATTTTCATCTCTTGGCACCCAGGAACCTGGTACTTGACAGTGTAACAGCTCAACGGCTGCAGGACTGCAGTGTTGTGCTTTGCTGCAACTGTGTTCACATCCTGGCACTGACCTWCATCCTTGGGCTACATGGCAGCTCAAGTGCCTTCTGTGCTGTCTGAACGTAGCCCTGTACATCACCTTTTTAGTTTTTACAAAT
The DNA here is from genome assembly GCF_030028575.1 of Malurus melanocephalus. Classification (NCBI taxonomy): domain Eukaryota; kingdom Metazoa; phylum Chordata; class Aves; order Passeriformes; family Maluridae; genus Malurus; species Malurus melanocephalus. Next base: position 759,990 of record NW_026623338.1, on the reverse strand, counting down.
CCGGAAAATTGCTCTTGTAAGTTGGSGTACAGGCATGTGGCATTTTGCCCAGAGACCTAGAACAAAGCATTGCCATAAAAACTGACCTAAGGAACTTTTTCCCTACAAGAGTTCAAACACTTTGAACCATGGAGGATATTTTGAATCTTACGATGTTTCACATTCTCTCCAACCCGACATTTTCTGCAAAACGTGAGGATAATTGCAAGAAGGCGGGAGCTGGAGGGATTCTTTAAGATCTCAGAGTGCATCCCCTTGTGTCCAGCAAGGAGGATAGCAGCAGTGACAACAAGGCTGGAGCTGCCTATGGAACTGAGCTAAAGSTCCAGCTTGGGGCTGCAGCAGGGAACAGCAGGGAACAGGCTGAGCTCTGCTTTCCGGGATCCTCTTGGCCTGCACTCCAGGTCCTGACCCGTGGCTCACAAAAATGAGCTGCAGCCAGAACTGYTGCTTTCGCAACAGCAAAAGGCAGCACTGCCTCTGAACACAGACGAGGGTTTGAACAGAGTATTTCTTCCTGGCCTAGCAACAAAACACTGGCAGGGTGTGCACACTGGGAAACACAACACATTGAGGGGGGCCTGGAGACCCGTTTTCTGGGTTTATACATTCTGATGCAGTTAAGACAAAAAGCAACCCCATACTGCTTGCTCTGTAACGGTAAATATCTGTAAATGAAAGCTAAGTTCCACAAACATTACACAATTTTGCAATCTAAGCAAGTCAGATTGAGAAAGGGCATGAGGTGAATTCCCAGCTCAGGCACAATAAGAGTTGCAGTTATTTCTTAATCTGGGAAAGAACAGTAACTTTTTTAAGCTTATCTGTGCAATAATTCACTTCAGGAGTTTTGCCAAGTATGGGAATATATACTACCACTGACCTCGGGCTTATAGACAATGTAGAACAACTGCAAATTTATCTCCTTTCAAGAAGTAGATTGAATATGCTGATATTCATTTGAAGTAAAATTGATTTACCCATGRGTTTCTAGTAGTGAAATAAATTTGAAACAATGTGTAAGATTTTTTCTTAAAAAAAAACCACTACCAGTTCCTATTTAAAGCCGCTCCAGGCTAAGCCCCTTTTATTCATTTCTCCTTTTCAAGGGTCTCCCCCCCACCAGCCACCTACAAAACCCGAAGCTGTCCTGCAGCTCATCTCMTGAATGGGGCTGGTTGAGCTGGCAGTGCTGTGTGCTCAGCTAACTGAGGGGAGCCTTGCTCTGWGTACTGTAATTTCTGAACAGAAGACCCTCTCACTTCACAGTCCCTTCACCTTGCCCATACAAGATGAAAACAAACTCATCCAGAAGAGGAAACATTCATTTTCCAACTCTTCTTCAGAGAGTAAACTCTCACTCTTTATTAACAGCCAAGTTAGTTGAAATCATAAACACAAGCTCACTTTACACACAAAATCTGAACACACACTTCCYATTATGTTACCTCTATGACCTTTCTGACACTTTTTTTTTTTAAAAAAAAGCTCTAACCAGAAATGCAATTTATTGTTAAAAAGCAAAAAAGCCCTAATTCTCAAGTCAAAGTTAATCAAGCATACAAAACCCCCACAGAAGTAAGAAAGACACTGATGTGTACACAAAATACACCAAGCAAATAAAGTGGAGCCATACAGAGGTAAGCCAGGCACATTCTTGGAAAATCAGGAATTTCTCTGAGGAAGGCACCAGGAGCTACAGCTGTWCTACATCACACACTGCATGAACCCGAGGTAGGTAACTGTGGCAGCCCCTGAGGCAGGAGCAGCCRACACCATCTGGTACCTCTTCCAGTCATACCATGAGAACATGGGGAATTCCTGCTGGCACAGATCCTTCTATTTCCARTGGCAGAATCTAAACCCCACAAGACTGAAAGTTTTCTTATTTAGAAATAGTTCTGTATTGGCTTTACCACAAACAACACTCTGGATGAAAGCCTGCTGTTCATTGTCTCCCTGGAACTTCACTTCTAGTGAAGTAACCAACTTCCCACATTCACGTTTTTCTTGCAATCAAGATGAAATAGTCTGCAGACTKCACCTCTCAAAAGGCTGAAAGTTGTACTAAGTCCTGTTTTGATGAAAAGCATTATTTTCACTTGTAGTGCAAGATGACATAAAAAGATTCCTTATAAAGCACTATTTTCAAGTAATTTCACAACAAAATTACCAGTTTAAATTAGTTACAATGAACACATAAATTTTTCACTTGAATTACATTTGTGAAAATCAAATATTGACTAGATGCTGTGGCCTTCTACTTAAAATGTGAGTCAAAACTAGAAACCTAAAATGAAACTTGGTCAAAGACGTATTAAACCTAGAGTGCTAGTAGAAAGCATAGTTCTGCAAATGAGATAAAAAATCCAAGTGGTGCTATAAATCTTCATATTYAGATATATAAAAAGACTTCTTTCTTGACAGCATCCATCTAAAAATACTTAATGTAAACCTTCAGCTTTAAAAAAGATTATTAAAATAACTCCTCTCACTTTCCAAAATGTCAGAATTGGTTGTGGCATTACCAAAATTGACCTGGACTTAGGTAAAATATTTTGACACTGTTTCCCACAATRTTCTCATGGAGAAATAGACTGTTCATGGCTTAGACATGTGGAGTGTTCACTGAACAAAAAACTGGCTGGATGATCAGGTCCAGAGAGTGGTTGGAAATGGGAGTTAAATCCAGTTGGTGGCCAGGCCCAAGTGGTGTTCCCCAGGGCTTAGTGCTGGGCCCAGTCCTGTTCAAAACCTTTATCAGTGATATGGGTGAGGGGATGGAGGGCTCCCTCAGTCAGTTTGCAGACACACCAGGCTGGGTGGGAGGGTTTATCTGCAGGAGGGCAGGAAGGCTCTGCCGAGGGATCTGGACAGGCCGGGTCCATGGSCTGAGGCCGATGGCGCCAGGTTCAACAGGCCCAGGGCCGGGGCTGCCCTTGGCTCACAACAACCCCAGGCGGCTCCACAGGCCGGGCCAGAGGGGCTGGGAAGCTGCCCAGGGGAAAAGGAGCTGGGAGTGCTGSTGACAGCAGCTGGACAGGAGCCAGCTGTGCCCAGGTGGCCAAGGAGGCCAATGGCACCTGGCCTGGATCAGCAATGGTGGGGCCAGCAGGGCCAGGGYRGGGATTGTCCCCCTGTCCTGGGCATTGGTGAGGCCACACCTCCAGTGCTGTGTCCAGTTCTGGGTCCCTCASRAKGAGAAGGAYTTTGAGGGGCTGGGGCAAGTCCAGAGAAGGGAAAGGGAGCTGGGGAAGGGTCTGRAGCACGAGCCCTGTGAGGAGCAGCTGAGGGAGCTGGGGGTGCTGGGCCTGGAGAAAAGGAGGCTCAGGGGGCACCCTGGCACTCTCTGCCACTCCCTGAGGGAAACATGCAGCCATGTGGGGATGGATTTCTTTTTCCCAAGTAACAAGGGACAGGACAAGTAGAAATGGCCTCAAATTGCTCCAGGAGACTTTTTGATTGGATATCAGGAAACATTTCTTCACCAAAAGGGCTGTCCAGCAGTGGAACAGGCTGTGCAGCAAAGTGATGGAGCCACCTCCCTGGAGGCATTTAAAAGCCATGCAGAAATGACACTTGRGGACATTGTTGAGTGGTGGATTTGGCAGTGCTAGGCTAATGGTTGGAGGGTTGGATCTTCAGAGTCTTCTGCAACTCAAATGACTCTAATTCCACCATCCTGAGTTTTGCTGGAAAATCACAACTGATGTCTATGGTCACACTGCACAAACAGGTATAGGCAATTTAGAAATATCATGCTTGTAGTGTAACAGCAAGTTCATTTAACAAGTTTGTCTGTTTAATGCATTTTTAACCATAAATCCACTACTTAAAAATATTTCCCTCCAATTTTAAAACTTGGCTTGGTTAACGTTTTTCAAATAGGCAAGATCTGTCCATATAATTTAAGAAGGGGAAAGAAAAAACCAAAGGGCAACTTAACAAACACTTCTACAGCAACASTAAAGTTAAATATAAATTACAGTAAGTTAAACAAGTACAGGCTTAGATACTTTCCAGAAATGGTTTCTCATATTTGCAAACAAACAAAAAATTTTATACACCATAATTTAATACTTAGGGGCTMATATCCCTAAACACTTAAGTTACAGACTCAGAAAATAAATTCACCCATTTTCATCTTGGAAATCTGTAAGCTTAATTTCAAGATAAATACAGGCTTGTTTTGATCTATGTTGTACAGTTCAAAACTCATCTCCAAAGGAGTAAGGAAGTACTGTCACCACTTCCAGGTCAAATACCAGCCACATGGAGACTGGCTCAGTATAACAGAACTTTTAGACAGGGTTTTTTTTGTTTTTAAGGGCCTGTGAAATTTAAGAGGCACTTTCATATACAGTCATTASAGTATAAAATGTTCCCAGAGTTTTCCCAAAATGTTTTCTATGCTTGCTGAGACCACAAAAACCGGTCACACCTTTCCAACATGGACTGAATCAGCGCTCTGCAATTAAAACAAAGGGAAAAAAAAAGGTCAAACAGTAAAAAAGCTAACAACAGAAAGAACAACTGAGTTTTGGTTTGCCTTTTAAAAAGAAGTTTATAAAAAACCTGCTTGCACTTCAGAAGTAACATCCTGACATCACCATCCACATCTTTGGAAGGAACAGGAGAGATCAGAGTCTGTATGGGTCTCAACAGGACAGATCTCCTCCAGAGAATTCCTTCACATACWTTTTTAATGTATGATTTCCTGTTTACTCATTTTGAATTTTAAAATGCCTAGACTGCAAAACACATAGTTCTTAAATAATAGGAAAGTTTTCAGCTGAGTCTAAAACTGAAAGTAAAATGTGAAGCATTTTATCTTCTTGATAAGAAAGTCTAAAGCACTGAGGAGATCCAAAGTGAATAGTATGGATCTTCTGCTGACACAGCTCTTACCTCTGCCTTTTCTCAGCAATTCTCAGTATCTCACAGACACCAGTGAACCTCTCAGACAATTCTGGTGTCAAGCCACACTCCTGCAAGAGAGGCAAGGCACGATTTGGGCCGATGGCCTTGGCCAGCAACAGAGCAACATTTTCCACAGTGATGCAGTCTGGGCAGCTCGGGCCTCCATTGCTGACAGCATTCCCATTCTGTGGGCCATGGTGGTGGAAAGCTGTGCTGTGATTCTGTGCAAGATGTAGAAGAAACTTCCATTCTTCTATGGTCTCTGGAATGGCACCTAGATGTAAAATGAGTTTGTTAGATTATTTGTACAATTCTAAGTCTACTATTTAAACTGTATCTGTACTTAAAAGGGAAGCTAGCTATCCTGTTCTGCTCTGAAGATTTTAGGAAATCAAGCATTATCAACAAGCAACTYGTGTATACTAGTGTAGTGCCTTGACTGACTCAGAGAAATTATTTAGTGGTGAATACACAAAGCTTGACAATAGTTCAGTATTTAAGGCTTTGTGCTAAGTTAAGAGACCAAGTTTTGCCCATCTTAGGGCTGGACTGAATTTTCTTCTGAATTCTGCCTTTTGGTACACTATGCTTGCTCACTCTAACTCTGAGTGTGTGCATGTGTAGAGGGGGAGTTCTGTGCTGTGCAGGAAGGCTTCCTTTTCCTCTATCTCCAACATCAAGTTTAGCTTTTACTCCCAAATGTAAACAAACCAAGATTCTTCAACTTTTAAGCATTTTTTAGCACTACTGATTTCACAAAGCATGGCACAAAGATACAAGAGTATAACACCTATTTATGTGTTTCAAATATGYTGTACAACAACATGGCTACAAAAATAATTTAAAAAATAAAAGCTCGACTCAGCTTTGGGCAAATCACCATATAAGGCAGTTCCTACATTACGAAGTGTGTTTCCACAGTTTAASAATCACTAACCATCTTCTCCATTCAACAGGCCCATGTCATCCAAATGAACAATGTTAGTAAAGGCTTCCATTCTTCTATCCAGCTCCAGACAGAGAAAAAGATATCCAGGCCAAAATCTTGAATAAAAGAGTAAAGATTTCCAGGAATCAAATACTCAGTTCAAACTGAAGTCAAGAACAATTACATGCTCATTTAAGTAATCAGTAAAGATAAAAGCAACTAAATTTATTGAATGCTRGAAACAGAGTGAGGACATGAGAAATACCTCTCAAACAGAAGGGGTATTTGGTACATTAAACTGGTTATTAATCCTGAAAAAATCAAAAGTTTTTAAATAAACCCTGTGCAAACAAGGAGCAAATAGGTAATTTTCCTTTGTATCTTCTCTGGCTCGGAATGCCAACTATCCAAGTATCAAGAATTAGCACATTTTCTCCTTACCCATGTGATTTACAGATGTCAGCCATCTTCTCTTTCATAACAAAATCAGCTGGGAGTTTAATCAAAAGCAGAATGAGCTGGCTGTAGCCCCATGTAAACAAATGCGACCGCGGTCTGGAAGATAAGAAATTCAGTTTTAAAGCATTATTGATTTTCTTCAGATCATTATGACAGATTTATGAAAAGAGAGGAGGAAAAATGAATGAAACACCATGTGCAGTCTCTAGAGCARTCACTCTGGAAGGCATTACAGACAGAGGTTATGCAATACTTTGGTTATTTCTGCTGAACTCTGCAAAATGCTCCAAGGAATCAGTGATCCAATCTGTCATACAAAATCTAACCCAAAAGCAGACCTGTTAAATCTTTCTGCTGCACTCACTGGACCTTGGGTGAAACCCATGTTACCTGGGATTTCCTTCTTCATCCACAGTGTTTGTCCTTTGTGGTGCATCATGAGAAACTGCCAAGCACAACCAATCCAACCGTACAGATTCGGGCTGCAGAAGAGACCGAAGGAGAAATGGCCTAAAAAATAAAGCACACATTAAAAAAAAATCCTACAAGTTTTAAAATATATCAGAT
>NW_026623338.1:735813-752606 GCF_030028575.1 Malurus melanocephalus | reverse complement strand
ACCTTTTATCCTCTGGCTTTGATTTCACCAGACTATCTAGATATGCTAAAAAGTGAGCTGGATCATTCCTGCAAAGCTGTTTAACATCAGAAGGCAAAATAGAGGGATGGAACTTGATCAAGGGCCGAAGGGCTGTTTCCCCAAATTTTTCATAAAGCCTGGAGAGAGAGAAAATGAAAACTATATTCAGTACCAAACAGTAAAATGATAATTTTTTCAAGACCTCTTGCAAATTTGAGATAGTASTGAAAGGTGATCCAAGAAATTCCAGAAATCTGGATGACATGGTAAGTGAAGCAATTCCTGCCAGGAAATTAACAACACTGAAGAGAAAAAGTGAATTTGGGTACAAACCTTTGAGCATGTGCCAGCAACAGTGGGCTGTCATCCCATGGCCCCAGGTCATACAGCAGCTTCAGTATTTTCAACATATCTTCACTTTCCATTGCTAAAGCCACGGGACTGTGACAAGTTAGTTCTGAAATTAATCAGTGCACAAGTTACAAGATATGTGCTAGTTTTATTCCTTAACACACCCTGCCCCTCCTCTTGTCCTTATGCTAAACAACGTCTATCACTGCTTTCATGGGAAGTTCAATACCCACCTTAATCCTGATGAAATGTAGGTATTAATCTACAGGCACAAGTGCAGCCCAGCTAAGGATAAACTGGGAATGCATACACCATTTTTAATTCTAGAATCCAAACAGCGAAGAGATTCTCAAAAACATAAATACCAGATACCAACTCTCAAAGCAAGATTCTGTTGTTTAACTACTCTCTGTTGGAGTGGAATCAATGTTAAGGCTCTAATTCACTCTTAAACACACAAAGCAGAAGCTGAATGTGAGAACAGAGAAGTTCTGTTTTTCAATACAGTCATGAAGCTTTGGTTCAATAAGATGAAAGAGGCATCAGAAAGATCAGAAAGTATTTCCGTGGAACAAAGAAGAGAATGGTGATCACAAGCCACTCATCTGCATGGAACCTACTACTCCCTTGAGTTTTGYTTCATATTAACCAGACTCCATTACAAGCTGAATCTTCTAGTACAAATGCTGAAGCTCCTTCTCTCCCTTCTGCATTGTTTCTACTGACTCATRACTCCAATTAAGATGCTTTTGCTCTTAGAAGCATATGGTTGGTAAATAGGCTGTGATCACTACARTGTTCAACCAACAAAGTCCATACAAACTAAGTGGGGAAATGGGAGATCAATCTCTCTAAGGAGCCAGCAGTTCTATTTTTTTAAGMAATCACAGATTATTCTCAGCTGGAAGGGACCCACAAGGATCATCGAGTCCAACTCTTAAGTGAATTGTCCACACAGGGCTTGAACCCACAACCTTGGCATTCTTAGTACTATAACCAATTGAACTAAGTTCTTCCTAAGGGAAGTATTTGGGGGAAAAAAATCAACCAAACAACCCAAAACTGGACCAAACACTGCCACACACCAACCATCCTCCCCCTGCCACACTACACTGGTAGAAGTAAAATCTGCAGACACAATTATGAATGTCTTCAAGGTTTTTTCCTTTTTTTTTCTCCCAAGCAGTTGTACTTTCAGTTTAAGAAGCAATCCAGTGTTCATCACTGACCTTTTAATCCCTCGATGTACGTTTCCCATACATTAAGGCTGGTTGCACACGTGGTTGTAATACACTGCTTTACTCTCTTTAAATCCAAAAGGAAAAAGTAGTTTCGCATAAACCTACAAGCCAAGGTCCCCGCAGCTGCTGGTGGCAGAGTTCCATCACAGCTCTGCTCAGCCTCACCACTTGCACAAGAAAAGACACGCAGCTCAAAGCACAGAGTTGTCAGCTCCACGAGATCTTTCAGAACGTCTGGTTCGATGACACACGGAGGAGACACTTGAAAGCTGCAGTCCAGAGGTCCCATCAAATCAGTACCATTTTCACACATGGTTTTGTTCACACAGGATTCATCACCATTTTCCTTTTCCATGCAGTTTTCCAAAACWCCACTCTGTTCCTTGTCTACGGTGCCTCTGTCAGCTGGAGTCAGTTGAAGRTTTTCCTCCAGGACTGCCCTCTGTTCTTCAGCACACACAGTCTCGCTTTTTTTAACAGACAAAGCAGAATGCTCCTGGCTGCTGAATTTTTCTTCCAGATAGACAAGCCATTCCTGCAAGACCCTTCTCATACACTGAGGTTCTAACAAAACCAGGGGATCCTGGAGCTTGGCTCTGCAGCATAAAAGAGAAATCTGCTAAGTTTACGTTAGAAGATGCCACAAATGAAATTTCAAATATGTTTTGTGTAACTATACATTTACACTTGACTTAAGAGTCAGTTGTTGGGTTTTTTTTTTGTGATTTTGAGTGTATCAAACAGAATTTAGGCTACTTCATACTGTCTACGTTTGATCTCAGTACATTTACAGCTCCCCAGAAATTCTTTCGGAAAGAATTTTTGTTTGTGATTCTGATTTTTTTAACTGTGTCTGTAATTAGGACAAAGKGATTACATGAGAGTACCAAAATAAGCTTTTAGTGGAATTTGCTTGGTTTTAAAAAGAGGAATCAAAATCGTTGACCAAATGAGATCCTTTCTGGTTATGCTAATAGAGACTAAGAGTATCACTCTTACATGCATGTAATGAATGAAAACMATTTTTAAAACCCAATCATTTTTTCCTGCCAAAGCCCAATATATCTATACAATAAAAAGTTTCCCTGCTTACATAGTTACTGCTGTTGCAGCCTTGAGATCTCTCAGATGGTCCTCCTCAGGAAGCTGGCAGTTCTGGGGTTCTGGCCTAAAAAAACACATTCATTTCAGTCTTATCTGAAGTATTAACTTGAATAATTTAAGTAAGGATTTCCTGACAAATTTCATCAACAACATTAATTCCTTTAATAAATATAAAATTTTCACTTGTAAGAAGGCATAGATCTCCAGAAATAATGGATAAATTGGGCATTAAGAGCAACAGATACTACTATTATTGTGGCATTCTATAATGGTTCTACTCCAGCTACAGTAGATTTCTGCAGGCACTGAACAAAAAACAGTACYATGCCACTAGTTAAAAATGGTAAATTAGTACTGGAATATGAAATTACTTAGCTCTGTGTTCATTGCCTCATGAGCTCTAGGAATGGAGTTGGGGAGAACCAGTGAAACCCACCACAGTAATGAAGGCAGCTGGAAGAACCTATGCCAAGTTCCTCATTCTGCTTCAAAGAGTTTTTCTTTAGATTGATATCCTCAGGACATCCAGCAAATACAATTGCTAGGAAAATGTGATTTTGCACTCACTCTCTCTCTTCCTGGGGAGATGGTACCGAATTAACAATTAGCTCTGGCAGTGGCTCCTCATCCCTTGCTTCAGGCTTCCCTCTAGATTCAGGACTTATATGAAGTGTGCCAATCTTTTCCGTGGTTTTGCGTACAAAGCTGGAAACACTAGGAATCAGAAGTTCAAACATTTAAAAATCAGAAGTTCAAAAGCAATCAAACAATTACCATTTTTATTCAAACCATCATTTCAGAAACTTTGTAATTTGAAGAACTCTTCAGAAAAAGATGACCAACAGGAAAAAAATTTACTACGAAGCTGCTCAAAATTCATACTTCAGTCATGGTGCATACTTCCAGCACAGAACAGAAACCTGAAGTATTTACCACTCCYGCTGGAGAAGCAGGATCACATACCAACATTAGGTGTAGATTTTGACATGTATCTGTATGCACACAAGTGCAGACTGGCTACACTGCATTTTAAAGCTTTTAAACATAAAGCATCTTTAGCAAATTGCCCCTCTTGGCAGTTAGAAACCAGTTTGCAATGCTTCAAATTAATTCCTCATATTACAAAGCTCACCAAAAATGTCMTTTTCACTCAGCAGTCCCTACCTTTCAGGCATTTTATCAAAGAAGCTCAATGAACATACCAGAACTAAATTATTTCTACCACTGCGACAAAGAGAACTATGTCAAAAAGATTTGAACAGAAAAGTAAGCTTCCTGTTTTCTGACCCAGAACTAAACCTCCCCCACCAAAAAACGAAACAAAACAAAAAAAAAACCCCAACCAAACAAAACCCACCAAAACAAAACCAAAAAAACCCGACCCCAACCCAGCATCTTTCCCTATAACAAGGTATAGCAAAAGTTGAAGGCTGCTGCAGAAGGCAGAAAGGACTAAAATTTAACAAAACAATTGGACTTTAATGTATAGAAGGATTAAAGTTAAACTTTACAAAAATAACTGTAAAAATGGTAGTGTTTTATTTAATGACTGCCTGCACACAGTGAATACTTGAAAACTTAGCTCTCACTATTAGCAGAAACACTTATTATTAGTACTTATTATTAGTAAAGTCCTCAAGGCTGCTTACAGTTTAGAAAGAACTCAGAGCATTTCACGGACTTCTGATGGTTATTCTGAGATCCTCACATTGCCCATGGCAACTACGATTCTTTTTTGCAGGACATGATACTGAAGTGATCAATGGAAGGCCGTGCAATTTTTCAGACCATTGCTAGGTCAGAGACATTTTAGCTAAGCATTTAACATACAGCACTTTTGCCAAAATTTGAAGCTACATATTTAACACCATCTCCTTTATATTTGTACATCCACCCTCTCATCCCCCCTTTTTTTAAAAACAAGTTTTAAAATAGAAATGTGATTTCTACATAAAATGGACACATATCTACTTGCACCAGGTATAAGTTACCATTATCCCACTGGGAAATTGATTAGATTCACTGAAGAGCTCATGTGGGGATATGACAAACCACTCTGCAAATGTGTTTTAGCAATATCTATCTGCTCTGAATGTTTTAATGCTTCCTAAGCAACACAGGAAGCCTTCCCTCTAAGTTCTAGATAAGCAAAACCACAAAATAACAGTCAGAAAGTTTCCTTTGAATACAAACCACAACCACAGTTTACAGGATAACAGTAAACATTCTTAGACATTTAGCAATTATTAACTCTTTGAAAACTGAGGTTGAAATCTTGGCTCCACTGAAGTTACCAGCAGCTCTTTGTATCTTCATCAGAGCCAAGATGAAGATTTAAATGCTTGGCAAAGCCAACTGCATCTCTGGTGCTCCAGTCCAGGTGCTACATGCTTGCAGAACAGAGTATGAACTAAACCACATAATGCTACAAAATCAGGGACAGAGAGGGAAAGATGYAATGGATGAGTGAACCTGCTGCATGTTTTACCTTTCTTTGACAGCTTGGAGAGAGACGAGAGGAGATGGGGAACGGAATGACAAAGGAATACTGAATGGGAGAAATGTCTCATTCCGGTCAGCCTCAACCACCACAGATGCATGAGATACGTTCTCTAACAAATGGAATTGAAATAAAAAATCATGAAACAGTGGCCTGGCAAAAAAAAAATGGAACAGTGAAATGAACTGCAAGTCACTAATTCATTAAAGGATAACCTGCCCACCATATTTTCCTTTTGAATACTCAAGAATGTGTGGAGTCAGGTTTCAAGGGCCATTTTACTACTGACTTTGAACCTAGTAATTTTATTAATGGTGCTTTGGCTCTGCAGCAAGGCAAATAATGATCAACAACTGTATGAAAACTATCTTCTAATATTAGACTTACAGTMCATTTAGGAGACAAAATCTTGATTTAATCCACTGACAGTTATTTATACATCTAGGAAAATGAAGTATTGTGGCATGCATAAATTCACACAGCATGATTTTCAAAATCTAAGTCACATGTGAACTGAGAGAGGCACATAACCCATGGTTAAGGTATAAATCACCCTCTTATTTGAATGGACTTAAAAATTGAAGTGAGCCCACAGCCCTCTGGCATTTGATAAGAATCACAGGAAGTACAGAATCACTGACTATTTCCTTTTCTCTCCTATATCCCTGACAGTACTTACAGTGTGTTTTGCTTAATCATCTCCTGGTACAAACACACACTGTATCTTGAAGTGATGTCAACAAGAAAAAAGGGATCATTTTAGGCCAGGATGATACTGCATTTTGTGACAGTCAGCAGTAAATCACAGTGTTGAGAGGAGAAGATGCTGTGCAGTTACAGAAAACCTACGATCAGAATCCACAGTCCCTCTTGACAGTGCCTAAAGGTCACAACTGACTTTACAATCAATTATAAATAAGGCTGCTTTTGTTCATTATGCAGACTAGAAACATAAAAACTTATTACATCTTATGTCAATGTGAGCAGGGAAACACTAAGTCCATTTCTTTCAAATACCAAATCAAGTGCTCGTGCTTCAAGAAGCACAGAATTTCTCTACTTGGAAATAATTAGCAAATTTGTTCTCTCTTGTGGAACACACAGAACTTTTCYATCTTCGACATTTAAAAATTAAGTCCTTTCATTTTTAAGTTTTAATTTTGGAAATTATGCACTTCCAAGTTTCCTCACCTGTTTTTAGGGTGATGTAGGTAAAGAGGTAAATGTAAACATCAGCTACAAAAAGGGGGTAGCTTAGCCAGCAGGACAACACTACTGACAAGGAGAGGAGTAAATACCAATTTCTTCACTCTTCCTCCCCACTGTGGTTTTCTCCAACAATGCATCCAAATTCTCTCCATCCTCAACTGGCATCTACTCCTTGCAAAAGCTWAAAAGTAGTGTTTTTATTGGAAAGCCTCTCTACCATACCTAGAACGAAGCCAGCTCCTCAACATCCCAGGTTTCTACATCTCCTCCTAATCCCAGCCAGAGCAGAGAACAAGACCCTTTACAGTTTCACTCTAGCTTTTGTCCAGTGACAGACATTTGTCATTCTAGCACTCCTACACTAATGTTTATGTGTATAAGAGATAATGCCCTGTATGAAGGAAACCCCGCAAAAATTCAATAACACTTATCAGAATCCTTCTACTTTCCCTGAAGAAATATAAGCCAGAGTCCAGATTAAGAAATCCTTCCCTGGAACAAATATTACTAAAGGATATTGGCAGCAAATCTTGCTTGAAGCTCAATWGGCACTGGCATGGACAGTTGAAGATTTCTTAGCATTAACATTGGATTACACATGGAAAGGGGAAAGCTGGGGTGAAGCCCATGCTTGATAAAAGCCCTCAACCTTTTGTTTTGTTTCTTTGCATTTTGTTTGCTTTTAATCTTGGATTTCTGTGGAGCCAGCTTTTCAACCCAATGTTTCAGGAAGAATTTTGACTGGAGGGTGGGGTGGYCGTTTCAACTGATCAAATTACAGGTATTAATGAATAAATTGATASTGGAGAATATGAGCACAGAGCCAACCCAGCTGAATTCTTGTAGAATAAACAAACACTTTAGACAAACATATTTTCATTAAGAAACATTACCAAGTTCTAGTTGCTCATCATCATGCTGTGCAGGAAATTCTTTAAGTCTCTCATCTTCTGAGAATGTCTGACTGTGGAGGGAACATGAGTCTTCATCTGACTGACTGCCCCTTCGACTGATAACGCGGTATATTCCCGAATCTAAGACACTGAAGCTTTCCTGTCAGACCAGGGAGAGGAGTTAGACATTGTGGGAGTTATACTTCCTTGTCAAACTTTCTGAAATAAACTCAAGCAACTGTACCCACACAAATAACCTCAAAGCATTTCATAACTCACTGCCTGGAAAACGACTCTATTTAACAGTGTATTTTTATCATATCCAGAATAGAAAAGGACACAGGTGCTAGCAAGCGTGCAGTTCCGTGACTTTAAATATGCTGCAACTGCCTTTAGGAAAGCAGCCAGTGGAACAACTGGTGCACTCAGTGCCAGGCAAAACCCACCAGGAAAGCAGCCAGTGGAACAACTGGTGTACTCAGTGCCAGGCAAAACCCACCAGGAAAGCAGCCAGTGGAACAACTGGTGTACTCAGTGCCAAGCAAAACCCACCTCAGCCTTAGTCCTGCAGCCATGACTGTCACTGCACCCCTTTGTAGCTGCATACCCAAGAGTCCATATCCTTTCTGCWGCTTAGCCATACCCAGCTAGCACAATTACAAACCCTGCAAAACTGTTCAGTTTCAGGATAAACATTCTTTTGCTCATGGCCAGTCTACAGTTTACTTTCCCATTGCTAATGAAAAAAAACTTGCCTACCACATCAAGGTGGTATTTACATTACTTGGCTTTTTTAACTTTACTTTTAAACATTGTTAAAGTGAAAGCAGGAGTTGATATTGTAGCACCTATGAAATAGTTCCCCCTTCTTGAAAAGCAGCTGTATGCTTATGAGAAATATGCTTTGATTTTTTTTCCTTAGAACTTTCTGCTCAAGCTTCATGAAGTAAGACARTTTTTTAAAAAGGACTAAGAGATCTGAGCACTCAGAATTAATTTTTCACCATATAAAACTACTGTTACAACCAAGACTACCTTTAYTGAAGCATGTTAATGAGCTGCGGAAAAAGGCATCTTTGTATCAATCCAATCAATCCATGTCCACACCTCAAACATTAGCCCTAAAATAGTATGGGAATGAGGCAGAGGTTTGAGAGCTTATAGAATGCACCTAGTTTTAGAAYGTAGCCTTATAAGCTGTACTAGGATAGAAATGAAGGCCTCGTCTTCAAAGGGAGCAATGAGGTAATCTTAAGCCATGAAGATAAAACCTGTAGACAACATTTTTTGCCCTACTAATACACATACATGAGATGAAATGCTGCTCCTTCTACTGCTGCATGCAGAATCTAGAGGTTCCAACTTTGAAATCAGTTCTTCCAGTTGCACAATGAGATCTTGTTGTGTTGAGGCATCCAGCTGAGACTTCAAGTGCTCCAGCTTGTCTAGAGGCAAATTTTTTCTTGCCTAAAGGCACCCAGTGAAACAAAGGCATTATTACTTCCAATGAACRTTGAAAAACAAAAGATACCATATATGCAAGATGATTTTCATCCTTCAAATATAATGTTTAGATGACTTTTTAAAACGTCCAACAAAATGAATCTCAGTAACTATGAAACTCAGTGGAAGGGGGAATAGGAAAAACAGTGAAGTTGTATTGCACATTTACAAAGAGATATTTACTTACTCTGCAAGAAATAATTGAATTTTGGAAAAGACAGGAGACCCTGGCAGCAAGGGTCCAGAACCCTCTTCTCATCAGACGCTCTATGCAGCGATCGATCAGCAACAGGGAGAGGTGCACAACTTTCCCATTTGTATGCAGGCAGAACAACTCACTCTTATAAACTGCAATATCCTGAATATCTGCAAAACCAGAAGCACAGCAATACCTAAAGGACTGACATTGTTAATCAACATTCCTTTCTGCTCCCGAAAGAAGTGAAAGCTATTCCCACCTGGCTGCAAATGAGCGCAAACCACAAGGGGCGTAGGGAAAACAGACATGGAAGAGTGCTGATCTGCATCTAACCACTAAAACACAAACTGCCAAAACTTTCCAGAGTTGCATTTCTAGAAAACATTCAAAAAATATGCTAAATTACTAAAAAAGTTTTCTTTTTCTCTGAGGGAAAATGAAAAATTAAAACCTGATAAGGATGACAATACATCATTGTTAGCTTGGGAACACAAAGAAAACGATCACTGGCAGAAAAACAACTTTGGCCTTTGAGCAATTTTCAAATGCAACAGTTGYGCTGTATGTAAAACCTCACAAAATAAATACTGCAAACTTAACACCAAAACTGAGAGAAGAAGGGGAAAGATTGACTGACAATAACCATTATAGGACTGTGCTTATAATTACATACRCATAACAGCTTATGAAGGTTCACTCATCTGCCAAATAAAAATTCCCTGGATGCAATTTAGACAGGTGCTAGGAAAAAAACCCAAAATATTTTAAGCTTTCAGCAGCCAGATTATCCTCCACAGGGCATCTGACAATGAGCTCAAATAAAAAGAAAATAGGAAAGGATAGTGAAGGTTAATCACCTGCACTTTCTGCTGTATTTTAYGATTCACTCTCCACTATGTTTTGTTTCTCAAGAAGCATGTTTTAAGATCTGTGGAAGGAAGGGCTGGCTGAAGAAGGCAGGGAGAGGGTTAATATTCAAGGATATACCTGACGGATGACAGGCAAAGTTATTTGATAAATGTTCTGCAATCCAGCTGCAGACATTGAGCTTGAAAAGGTTCCATGTCAGGCAAGAACTTCAGGAATGATCAGTGTAACAGACTGATGTTACAAAGCAAAGTTCAAGAAATTTKAGTTTACCTCTAACTTCACTCCAGAGTAAGACTTGAACACTTTGGGGAAGAAAAATATAAATGCCTCTTTCTGTCCAGGTCACCACACAGTGCTCACTGCAAACAAAGCAGATATTAATAGATATTAATATTGTGGTAAGATAGGTAAAATTTTTAAAAAYTGTAGAATATGCAGGGATGCATTGTCTTAATAGCCAATAACTAGACAGATGTGAGACAGCTGTTTAGCATGATATTTGGAAAATTCTTACACAAAAAACTGAAGTTGGTAATATAAATTTTTAAGCCTACTTTATCAACAGGAAGCTATGTTGTCAAATACTTACGTCAAATACAGTAGCTTAGGGAAAGATAAAGATTGTGGAGAGCAGCTGGAACCAGTATAGTGAGGATCCTGCCTGAAAAATAAAATTATTRTCAATTACAAGCATAACTACAATAACATCACTTTCTAAAAATCTTAATCCTGTAAATAAATGGCTGGCCTAAACAAATATAGTTTCATGACTGCAGAATTCATTGTGCTCACACAGACATAGCTGCAGAATCAAGGTTTTGGCATTTTTGATAACTACTGGCTACACTTCTTAGAGGAGACTGTATGAAGATGACAACTAGGATAAACATTTGACTGCAGTAGGAGTTTATTTAGTCTTCTCAGTGTTAAGGAAGTCCAAAACAAGTTTATCACTGATAACACTCATGTATCTACCKGAGAGTAACAACAGGGAGAGGTGGTGATGAGAGCAGCTGCTTGAATTGATGTGTGCTTTGCACTTCCCCGTCAAAGTTCACCTCCCACATCCTTGAGCCAGGTCGAGCACAATATATCAATGGCTGCTGATTCCCACTGTTYTTTCCAATAGGGAAGAAACATGCTCCAAATTCTCCATCTCTTTCTTTATTACCAATTTTCCAGAACTTCTCTCTAGCAGGGAAAAAATGTATTTGTTAAGGGGCATTAATAATAATCTCTTAATKAATTTTATGTTTTTCTTCAATGATAAAGAATACTCAAATCCCAGCTGCTGAATTGGTTTCAGTACTTAAGAGAAGAATCTGTAATGAATAYTGTAAAGCCAGCACAAAATTTATACAAGACAGGGGACAGAAATGTTCATTAGTTGAAATGAATACTCAGATCAAAGGGGTTTTTTTTCAGCAGAACSAGTTGTTCAACCTGGGGATAGGAAGGTGTGAACACTCCCAGAAATCATTTCCAATCACATGAAAAATGAGACAGTGATTATTAATATTCAACATGAATTTATGAAAGGGAAATCATGCTAACAGCCCTCTACAACAGAATGCTGGCTGGGTAGTTGASGGGGGAACAGTGGATGTTGTTTATCTCGACTTCAGTAAAACTTGTGATGATACCCAACATCTGCCAACATCTTCACAGACTGAGAGAGCATGGGCTACGTAAACAGACATTGATGTCATTTCAGAAACTGTGTGTGACTCTGTGAAGTGCAGTGTTTCAGAGATAAAACAGAACTTGCCTCTCAGTATCACACAAATAAGTGCGGGTAAGTGAAGATATGAGCAGTCTTCCATCCAAATAATCAAGCTGAACAACCCGAGAATCTACAGTGGTTATAATCTGAACAGGAAACATCACAAAAGTAGCAGCAGCCTACAGTTAAAAAASAAAAAAGAGAAAGAAAACATGCTGGCCTTCAGTTCAAAGTAAAGACTGTTCCATTATGTTCAAATTGCAAAATTCAGACAAAACTCATGTATGCCATGAATACACAATATAGGACAGAGCAGCTTCTTTMTTCTGTCTTTACAAAGCAAGGTTTCAATGCTCACAAGCACAGAAGTCTAAACCCTCCTTTTCATAAAACCATTACTGACAATTTAGGAAAAAAAAAATCACATTCCTGTAGCCTCTTGATATTTCTTTATAAAGGGTGTTTCTTCTGGAACATTAAAAGAAGGTTTTATTCCTGCTATTCTAAGCTTTGTGATTTTTTTTCCAGTTTTCCCCACAGTACTTTGAGTTAGCAGTTTTATGGAAACAKACCTGAGGGCTTAATTGACTCAAAAACAGCTTCTCTCAGACACAGACTATTTACATAAACTCACCTTTCCTGTTACCCTGCCACAAATTATCCAAATGCTATTTATGATACCAGTRTCTCAGTTTGCATGGGTAGCTGAACAGTCTCAGGTAGACTTATGGATAAGAAAACTACTGGGAGCTGCATTTAAATTTGCTGTCAGACAGTCACTATTTTTGTCAGCTTAGAGTTGYTTCCCTTCTTAGGTGTGTGACAAAGTGCATTATCTGAGAAAAACAACAGTCCTATTCCTTTAAAATGTATGAACAGACAGATTCTGTGGGCCTTGTCCTTCTCTTGTCCCTCTCTTCCCAGTTAAATTTTCCCCCCTTTTTAAAAATGTAATGAATGATCTTGCTAGTTTTCAGTCAACTTTCCATCAGTATCTTCCATGAGGGCCAGAAACACAACTATTTTCAGGTTCTGCTCCTTTGTATCAATTACAAGAAGAAAGAACCCAGTAGTGGCAAAACCTAAGGAACACTCAAGGACTAAAAATCAGGCTGCTTTCACTAAGCGGTGTGTCCTTTGCACAAAATATAATGTATGGAGTGGAGGCTTGATGACCATTTATTTMATCTAATCCATATGTTTAAGAATGAGAGCATCTGGACAAAACCAAGCAAAATCAGAGTCTGAGACTGCTCTCTCAGACCAACAGCTGAATTGAGGACTAAACCAAACAGCTGAACCTGTAGCTGGAATTTAAGGAATCCAACAGGCTCAGAAACACCAAGATCCTTAACTGAGGTACTTGTAAATTCCAAGAAGCAGCAGACTGACCAGTTTTTAATTCTGAACATCTGAAAGCATATTCACGTTGCATTACTAAAATGAACTACTAAAAGAAGAGGGATGGAGGAAGTTCATTGTTTAGGATTTCTACTGTCTCGAGAAACTGGTTCTTCACTCCAACATTTAACGTTACCAAAACTTCATCAACTTCATCAAGTCCTGCTCTGTTCCACTTCACTAAAATAAACAAAGAGATTCCACACATCACCCTCTGTGAACTAAGCTCAATAAAAGTAYGCAACACTTTACCTTTCCTTGTTTCGATGTGTTGATCTTGATGGCTGATACTTTTCCCACATGATCTCCCACAAAAACTCGAAGGGCAGCTGTATCCCAACACAGAGCTGTGACTTTTCTGCCCTTATGCTCAGATGAAACATAAATCCGTTCTGGCTTCCCACGACGTTCCTGATTCAGCTCCCAGACTACTACAAGGCCTTGGCTACAACAATTTAAAAAGAATTTGAAAATAAGTCTTCTAATGTTTTATCAGCTGATAAAGATGCATTTCTCCAAAGAAAGAGGGAACCTGAGTGAAGCAGCACATCTTAGAACTGTGTCTGTTTGAGGCTGCATGCTTAYAAGAAGTGTCACACTCATAATTCTGGAGAAGAATAAGTGTTCTTCTTTGTACAATGCATAAACAACTTTGGAAGGCTATTCTTATACTACACTTACCTGTGAGGATGTGGAAAAACATTTAAAWAGATTTTGAGAAATATAAGTGGAATTAACTACCAATCTCACTGTACCATGTTAATGAAAATGCTTTTTTTAATGCTAGAAGATCTCAGAAATTCATTTATCATCATAATTTCACATGCATGAGCTCTGCCACAGATGTTCTGTWACAGAAATAATACTTAACCTAGAACAATTATTCAGAAAAAAATGTTAAGCAAACTGTCTGTACAGGGAATTATCCTGCAGTRGCYTCTACYAGTCAGCCTGGTAGGTTAACTCTGCAAGTTCTCAGCAGCTGCCAAAGTCTGAAACTTAGAAGCTTCTTAAAAATATTTATCCAGTGCTCAGGCTTTTGAGTATATCACTCACCTGGTGGCAACAGCAACATAGTCTTCATCATGCAAACAACAGGCCACCCGAGAAATGGCACCTTCCTGAAAGCAAGAAAAGGAGTAAGATCAGGTAAAAATTGTTCCTGTACTGCCTCTACTACTGTGCAGCTTTTATCTTTAGATACAGACATAAACCAGATTCATGTCAACAGATGCTACAACTGTTGTGATGTGGTTGGTTTTTACTGTTTGGGTTTTGTTACAAACACTGAGCTTACTCCAAGATASAGCTGACAACATGTCAACATCAACAGCAAGGACTTCAGTGCATTCTTTGATTTGGAAAAAAGAAATGATTTTCCTGTCCTCACACCTCTGGAGGTTGTTTTGCCAGAATTAAGTGAGGTGCTCCCAACCTTAAAAAAATGGCTGCATCCATGCTACACTGGAAACAGCAGAGGCTCCCAAGAAACAGCACCTGGCTGTAGAAATAACTGTCCCTGTTTCATGGTCTCTTCCWGCAAAAGCAGGTCAGCCTATCTTTTCTTCGCTTATCCAGGTCTGTCACAGTTTGGACATTCAAACATTGGGATTTAGCTACATGTAAGTTGCTCTGGTTTCATATTCAGAATTTTCTTCTAATCATTTAAAATTCAGGTGACTTTGTTGCTGCTGTTAAAAGTAAGAATTTGAAAAAYAGAAGTCTGACACTGAAGTAATTTCTTTCACACCTCATGAAATAAATCCATCATACCACACACTCTGGTAATACACTCCAGAACTACAACCTCTTTTAAACACAACAGTTCAAAACTTTCCCTTTTCTGTACAATTCAGTAAGCTGAAGATGCGTGTCGACTCTTACAAAACATTTACCTGAAATAACACCTCTTTCCCAGCCCCATTTTCAGAAATTTTCATTTAACATTCTTTACCCCTACCTTGTGAGTGAGAAACAGTCTTTGCTTCCAACCATCTTTCTGGATGAGGTTCAGTCCTCCTCCTGAGCTGCCTAGAGCGAGCCATCTCTTCGACACATCTATACACGTGCACTGAAGGAATAAAAATYATAATGCATAACCTGGTAAATTGTAATCACAGCATCTTTTTCTTCCATTATTAAGTTCTGTTTTTTTTTTAAAGGCATCATTGTTTGCCAGCTGTTTGCACCACTCCTCAACCATTGGCAGTGAAGATTAATAAACAGCACACTTTGCAATTGGAGCAAACAGTGTAAGCTGTGTCAGGCTCTGTTATGTGCCCACAGCTGCATTAAGACAACACACACAGAGTAACAGGATCCTTCATCTTCACTCTTTCTTCCTGAAGTACTCTCCCCCATAAGCAAGCATGCACACACCCAAAAAGAATCCAGATTAATCTTACATCTTAATCAAATAATCAACAAAATGGGGTCATGACGTGCATGTTTAAAAAATTTTAAAACCAAAAGACCCCACAAACTCACCTTAAGCCGACTGGAATCCAACCTGAGCGCAGAAAGCAATGGATCCAAACACTCCAACTCTGCCAAGACATGGTTGTAAGAATCTGGAATTACTGGCACAGAGGCCATGGATGCACAGGACTAGTGCTGCTCACTCATGGGTGCGTTACAGTTTCAGCTTTTAGTTGTACTGCCAAAAACAAAGCTTTTGATTAGTTCACTTTTCAGTACTATAGCTGGTGTTCTATGCTTAAAGAAGCACCCAGGGCTTTCCCACTCAAAAAGCATCAGTCTGCCAAAAAGGGGCCCAAGGGGTGCAAAACTAGATCCGTGCTTCGTTTATGAGAAACTTTTGTTCATTTCTGGAAACTAAGACTATCAGATAACCCACCTGGAAACACTTAAAACTGTTGTTACATTTACATCTGCTGGTGAAACAAATTATGCCTACCTACAGAAAAAGTCTTATTTTATAGAAAAATGCATTTTTTCCCACAGCATGCACCCTTGTTTTGAAACTAATCTCCTCAAGGAAAACATTTAGCACTAGCATTTTACACCTACGTTATATTTTCCCCCAAAACAAAATTTAAATAGTATTGCTCTCAAGTTATACTAAATTTAGAATTAGGTGCAATTGTGCATTTTGATGTAACCATGAACTATCTTCTCTAAACTACCTCTCTTCCAGCATACAAGACAGAYAACACAGAGTGAACACCAAGAATTAAATACCTATCGAAGTCACAACCTCATATTTCTCCTCAGCAGCACACACGTTAAAACAACTTCTGGTTGAGTTTAAAGTTTAAACCTGCACATTGCTTAACGAAACCCCAAGCCTGGTACACTACACAGTCAAGTCCCAGAATTTTTAAGTAACCTTTAGTATGCGATCCCATAAATTAAGGAACTCCCTCCAGAAAAGTCGTCATGGGGAAATTTACATTTCCTCAAAAGAAAAGAGAGTGCTCACTCTCACCAGACACTAGGAAAAGGGAAGAGGCACATTTAGCYAACGAAATTGAAAGCTATTTCTTCAAAATTCTCAAAGCGTCTTAAAAATCTAAATGGTCACTTCTACCCTCGCCAGTCTCTGCCCTATCCCGCTGTGTGGCCCTGAGCTGCCGACTGGGGCTGAACCACGACACCACGGGACTTTCTCTCCCGCACACGGAGCAAGGACAAGAAGCGCAAAAGGGCAGAGGAGCCCCCTCAGCCCCTTCAGAAACCGCGGGCAGGGCAGGGGGCGAGAGCCGAGCCCCGACGGCGCACAGCCGCCAGCCCGCAGAGCAGGCGCCGGGAAGCCGTA
>NW_026623338.1:562214-734700 GCF_030028575.1 Malurus melanocephalus | reverse complement strand
GCGGGGCGCGGGGGAACGGCGGCGCCGGAGAGGCCGCGGGGCGCGATTCGCCTCGTGGTCGCGCTGCTCCAGCTCCGGCGATCCGTTCCCGGGGGCGGCGGGACCGCGTCGCGATGGTACCGCGGCGGCCTTTGGCCTCCCGCGCTTCCTCCCTGCCCGGCGGACGTGTGACGGTGGCCAGGCCGGAGCTGCCGTGAGGAAAGGGATGAAAGGGGCGGCGGCACTGCCGATCTGCGCTCCCCGGGGCCGCGGGGGGTGGCGGGGAGATGGCAGCGCTGCGCCGGCGGCACCGCGGCCGGGGGGCACCGGGCTTCTCCCTGGCGCTTGGCCCGAGTGCGGGCGGCAGACAAAGAGGTGCCCTGGCAGTGCCTTCCCCGCGTGCTGCCGGTGGCCGGGCGGACCCCGCCGGTACCGTACCGGTGTCCTCGGGCCCGTCTCCCCGCAGGCTGACATCCTCCCCGGAGCGTGGGTGATGCGGATCGGGGGAAGGCCGGGCTGACCCCTCAGGCGGGCTCAGGACCGTGGATCCCCCCTGCCGTGCCCGGGACAAGCTGCACTGCTGCCATCTCGCCATCCAGCCGAGCTGTGACCCGCTGACAGACCCCTGCCACCCCTCGGGGTGCTGCTCTGCCCGCTGCCGGACCTGGCAGCGTCCCTGTGCTGCTGCGGGTCAGGCTGGACCATTGGCACAGATATTCCAGGATTCGGCTGTTGCCTGCGGGGAGCAGAAGCCCAGCAGCAGCAAGGCCTGCAGTGATCTGTCAGAGCTTGTCTGCCAGCCCGTGCCCACCCTGATCAAGTCAGGATTCTTAAAACGCTTAAACGTTTCCTTTATTTCTGCTCAGAACTCGACAAAACCATATGGGAAGAGACTGGAGTGAAATCCTAGTAATGGAGAGTGTTCAGAACAGATGTTGTAAGGAACAGAGATGAGAGGTATCTGGTCTTAAAAGTGTTTAGGAAGATTCACTGCTATGAAGGATAGCTGTTGGAATTTGCTCGTATTTCCAGAAGCTGCATTTGATTCCACAGAACTGGGAGGGGAGGGCTTATAGGTGAGTAAGCACACAGAACGTTTCTTTTGGTCTGTGCCAGCAGTGAAGCTTTCTTATAGACCTTGCCTATTGTAAACTGTAGCTGAAATTAACATCCCCAAGACAGGCTTGATGACAATTGTACCTCATGGTTAGGGCTTCTGGTTGATTCAAATGCTTTTAGAGCTAGTGGCCAAGGTCTGCTGCTGGGGAATTTAAAAYAAACTGTCTGACCTTCCTATTCTGGAAGACACTTGAACCAGCAGCTGAAGAACACTAATACCGCATCAGATTAAAATTATCACTTAGAGCTGCAAAATAACAGCATTTCTCTGTGTGCATGTGGCCGTTCTTGCCCCTTGAAGCAGCAGTGTCATCATCCACAGTACTGATTCCTGGAAACTTCAATTGTTAAATGTAGAGGTTAGGAGATTTGGGCAGACACAAGTAGATCATTGATGGCTCTCACTCTGCTGCATAGTAAGCCTTACATGTCCAAAAGAAAACAGGGAACCTGAGCTGTGTAGTGTGTGTGTGTATAGTGAGGATGTAGCCTTCCCTGCAGGAGGCAGGCAAGGGAATCCTCAAGGAAGATTTTAGAATTTTTCCCATACTTGTAACAAGAAGCCATTTTGTTTTCATTAGTGGCAGCCAGTAACCTTCCTAAATCCTGACTATTAATAGGTTTTTGTATTCTTTCTGATGTACTGTTCAAAAGACAACTCGGGGTTTTCTCCATTTTGGGTAATGCTTACTGTGCTTGTGAGTTGTATCATCCTTCTGCCACCGTAAATTACTGAAGGAAAAAGGAAGCACAGCAGTGACAGAAAGAAGAACAGCATGAGCCAGTATGCTCACCCTCCCAGAAGGTGGAATGAGCCACTTGTGGGATAATTGTGCTCTCACATATTGCACACTGCAGGGTACTAGAGTGGCTCTAAAGGAGAAGTTGGTAGCTGCTGAACCTTTGCGTCTGTAATTGAAAGACTGGGTGTAGGTAGGTGAAATGGCATGGTAGAAAAGCAAAGCAACTGGCATCAGAATGAGCCTTACTGTGGAAATGCTTTACTTTTTCTTACTGTTCTGTACAGCTTTAATTTCTTTGCATTCTGTAGCTTTGGATAATAATGACCTTAAAGGACTATAAAGTAACAAAGGGAGAAAAACATCAAAATCCCTAGTCTTGCACATGGTGAGGTTTCCAGTCTCTCAGAATCTGTGTCCAGCTGTCTTTTTCCAGTAAGGATAAGGTGCTGATAATGATAAGACGGCAGACCTGCAACAGGAAACTACATAAAATGRTTGTGTGAATAGCACTGAGAGAGTATAATGCTTCTGGGAGAGTGTAATGGATTATGCTAAGGAACAGTCCTGAAATCATGCCATGCAGTTTTCTTTGAGAAAGAAGTATTACCAAGGATGCTCTGAATGTGGCACAGCATGTTCTAGTGACTGCTGCAGTGGTGCTGATGTAAAATCCCACATGCAGCTCAGCATGACTGAACCCTTTGGCAAAGCTTTGGATGGCTGGAATGGTGAAGGAGCAAAGTGGGACTGCAGAGCTCTTTTGCCATTAAATCTTCCCATCTACTATTTTACTTAACTCATTTGCACAGGAGCTTGTAAGAGTTCTGCTAAAGTGAATGCTGTGCTGCTGTCCAAATTGTCAGAATAAAATATCCTATCTTGCTGCTGGTTGGTGTTCTGTTGTTTTTTCTGGGTTTTTTTTAGAAAAAGGTATGTGAATTTAAATGTTTAGAACTACCATTTGTGATATCTACTTAGTAGTGTGATAGCTGGTGCAGGTTGCAATCTGAAGTTTGGTGTGGGTCCCAAGAATTACTACAGATATTCTAAAGCACATGAAACATCCATATCAACAATGGAAAATACTATTTTGTATCTCAGTAGTAAAGTTTATGATACACAAAATATAGCAATTGGACATACTAAACATTTTCAGCAAACTTASCAAAGAGGTACATTTTTGATAAATGTACAAAAGTACGTTTGACAGGGTGTAGTAACACTTGCCATATCCTTAAATCTCTTGAAAAATTTAAGGCTGTAGAGTGAACCTGGAGAGCGGAATGATAGTGACTGCTGGGGAGAACAATGCAGAAAGTATCCAAAGGCTCATTGGTTTGAGACTGCTGACAGAATAATCATTGTGCTGTAGTACGTGTAAYATTAGTTTCTCAGACTTTGGAGGAGAGGGAATGGTCAGCTGCAGTCAAATGTACAAAACATTGTTCAAGCCTTGGGCAAAACCCACCACAATAAGTCTTAGTGGGCTGCCTTATCTTTAGCACAGCAAACTGACAAGCCATGATTTTTCACATACCTGGTATCCTTCTCTTTTCTGAAATGACTTAGCATCTGCCATTCCCACTGAAGAAGGAAGTTGCTGCCAGTGCCAGAGGAGATTTGGAATTTATGCCATTGCTTAGCTTCAGTATTCTTCTGAACTTGAAAAACCAGTAAAGGAACAGTAAATCAGGAAAATTTTGTTATCAGTTTAAATCTAAGATTTGTGGGTCTTTTACTGGAGCAAAAGCAATATCAGCAATATAATTAGATTAATTATTTAGCTAGATGGGAGTATTTTTGTTTCAATAAATTTGCTTATTGTAGTGAAAAAGGGGGGTGTGTTATTTGAAATACTCCCAAAATTATATAGGCATGAACAAGTAAATGTGGGCTGTAATACTTCAGTATGGATAGGAGTAAAGAAAGAGTTTCAGCAAAAATATTTACTGCTAATCAGCTGAACTGTATGTTTTTAATAGCTCGTTGTAGTCACAATGGCAACATCATCTGAAGAAGTGTTGCTGATTGTGAAGAAGGTGCGTCAGAAGAAGCAGGATGGTGCTCTGTACCTGATGGCCGAACGCATCGCGTGGGCACCTGAGGGCAAGGACCGCTTCACCATCAGCCACATGTATGCAGACATCAAATGTGAGTGGACACTGCTGCAGTGAGCAGTATTTCCATGGATATTCAAATATAACACAAARCTCAYGTGCCGTATAATGCTAGGGATAGGKGACTGARGAAGGTTAGGAAGGTTTGGAGCTTTGGCCAGGCTACTCTGTAGCAGCAGAGATCAGGAGTGTGGTGAGGTATCACCAGCTTAAGGATGCTACCACAGAACTTCTGCAGTTTGCAGATGTTTAACTTACACTGCATTTACTATTAACTTTTATAAACTTCTGCAATAAATTGAACAGAAAAATAATCCATGCCATATGCTTGTAGAGGGAAGAGTGGGAGGAGGATCAGGGAAACGTATAGGATTTTCAGTCTAACACAGAAACTATCTGGCATGTCATCTGTTTAACTCAGTATCTAAAGCTGTTTCGATTTTCATATAAAATGAACTCTGTTTTATTTTCATCCAACAGACCATAGCTTCAGAAGTGTCAGCTTCTGTAGTTTGGCCTAGCTGGTAACATTCTGAATAAGCATTTGCTGTTGCAACAGCAGAGTACTTGCAAGTCAAAGCTAAACAGTAAATGTCTATAGCATGCTGCCTTTCTGCTCCAATTAGTGCTCATATTTCATGTGCTGTAACGCCAAAGAAGGACTAMAAAGTAAGTTGTGTGCATCATTTGGTAATGGTTTAGTGATTATTTCTTTTTAAAGTCACATACAAGCACTGCAGCATGACCAGAAGTGTGATGAATCAGAACTAAGATTCTCTTTTCTTAAATATGAATGTGATAAGAAGTTTAAAAGCCCTGTTCACCTATAATAATCAACTTTGAGAAGGTTTTATTTAGCTATTAACTTACACTTAAGCAGCTTGTACTTTAAAWATGTATGTGTGTAGGCATTGAAATATTTTTAACTTAGATGAAAGATGCTCTTTTTGTCATTGGAAATTTAAAAATGGCTGAGATGTATTTGTAAATTTTTAATAGAGAAGGTGATTGAGTGTTGACGTCTGGTTCCTGTCTCCCACTTGCACTGGAGAAAGGGCTGATATTAAAAGTTAGGTTAGTGCCATTTRCAGTGCTACACTAAAGTCTCTATAGCACAACACTGCATAAGCATAGCTGTCCCAACTGCTCCCTCTGGTTATGAGGAAACAGGTATTATATTTTTCTTATGAGTCATGAGGGTGTAGTAGTACCTTGAAGGCATTGATGATTGACTTGGGGAGCAGTAGTGCCTAACTGCACTTAGCTCATCATTGGAAACTGTGATCCTGAAATGTTGTTACCCACCCTACCTCTGTTTTCTTACCGCTGTCCTTCCATGGCATCTGGGCCAGCTGGAAAAACAAAAGGGGGTACTTTTCAGTGGATCAGTTTCTTGGTTCAGCTAACTGTACAAATACTAGCAATCATACAAGAACTGCAGCAGGAAGAAGTGGAAAGGGGGAATGAGGTCACCTTTCAGCAGCCTGGATTGGTTCCAGGTTAAAGTGTYCAGGTGATGACAGCCTCATTTGCAGGCAGTTTTCTAATGGATGCTGTGGGGAATGCAAAGATGAATCAGGACTCCTGAGCAGGAGCTGAAGGATATTGAGCAACAGACTATACTGTCTGTGTCTTGCATTTTAGAGTGAAAAAGGTGCAATGTTCAAACTAATTCAAGGGGAAGACTGACTTTCACTTTCATGGCTGCAATTCACATGCAGGATAATGGTATTTAATTGGATGATGAGGATAACTGCTTATAAGCAAATACTCTAGGGAGGAGAGTTTCTTGTATAAGCTTACTGTCTGTCTCTCTGCGATCTAGGCCAGAAAATCAGCCCAGAAGGTAAAGCTAAAATTCAGCTGCAGCTGGTTTTGCATGCAGGGGACACAACCAACTTCCACTTCTCCAATGAAAGCACAGCAGTGAAGGAGCGAGATGCGGTCAAGGATCTTCTTCAACAACTGTTGCCCAAGTTCAAAAGGAAAGCTAATAAAGAACTTGAGGAGAAGAACAGGTAAAGGGAAAGCATCATTAAAGTTTGTTGGTTTTTTTCTCCTTCTAATTGTTAGCTAGCTATCATGTGTTTCTGTTAACAGTTGTTATCTCAACATTATGAATGATACAGCATTTGTTTCCCTAGTAAAAATCTCCCTGCTTTCAATTTCAAGGCAGTTCCTTGAGACTTGCATAACTGTCACATGTTGAGACTACACTTGTGTGCTTAGTGACACGTTCTTGAGGTGTAAAGGAACCAGTCTGGCTGCCACCCGGTCTTTCTTATCCATAGCTATGAGAGGAGAGCACCCAACTGGCAGTCTGTGTCTTCAGTCTTCTTCAATATACATGTATCAGTTAGAAAAGCTGCTTGAGCGATTTTTTTTCCTTTTCTAGAAGTTTTCTGGAGCCTAGTGATTTTTTTTTCCCCTCCCCATGAAGCCTCTTCCCTCTCAAATCTTTAGTGGTGTTTTATGGACTGCTAAATTGTTCAGTATTTTCATGCATCTGAGTTAAGACGTTGCAGTTTGTTACTTGGCATACAGGATGTTTATTCTAAGAAATGTTTTGAGAAAATGTTGAGGACCTAAGTCCTTTTCCCAAATAGGCTCTTGAGATACATTTCCGTTCCTTTAAAATGTTTGTGTTAAGCCAGTCCCTGTGGTCACAAAGCTCCCTGCTCTGCATCTCCCCAGACAAGTTTCACTTCATTCTAGCGTCTGCTGTGAATCCTGTGTTTACTGTCTTCCATTTCCAAAGACTATTCTAGCTTTCAATTTAGCAGAGTTAAAGCTAGATTTTTCAAAACATGAGAACATTKCCTGTCACAGGACAGACTGGATCTTAACAAGGAGATTTCCCAGCAGAAGGACAAGAGCCCTTGTACTGGAGCTGTGACATATTCAAGATTAACTGGTTCCAGTACTGCAGCAACCACTAGGGTCTGCAGCAGTGCAGCCTGCTTTGGCACTGTTCCCATACTCGTTTCTTTATGCTCTGTGCCTTATTTCTGACAGTATTGGTGCTGAGAACACGGGCAGTCTTAGCTCTGGATCTTTGCATCTTTAAATGGAGTTTTACAGCATCACACTGTGCAATATCAGGASCCTTTCTAGTTACTGAAAAGCCAGAATCTCTGTATGCACTCTGCCATAGTGTGTTCTCTTGATTAGAAGTCCAAGTCTTGTGATGGGGCTTCATTAGTTTATTTGCAATAGATAAGGCAAAAAGGATTCAGCTTGTTCGGAAAGGGTACAACATCTAGAGTCCCTACATCACTTCCTCCATTTTTTGATTTATGGGACTTGGGTGCATACCAAAATTCCAAAGTCTAATGAAAAAAATGGAATAACAGACTGCTTTCTACTGCACTAATCCATACTGGTGATAATAAGAAAAACTGGAAAAATCTCAGTGGTTAAAACATTGGGGGATATCCTGCCACAAAGCTTTCACTTCCACCTCACCCTACTTCATCATTAGAGCAGCTAAAGACTTTGATTTTGTCCAGCCTGCAGTTTATCCGTTCTTCCCTAGACCATATAYTATATATGTATGTATAGGACTTCTRATTTTTTTTTTGTTGTTTGCAATTGATCAAGATCCTGAGGTACATGCTAAATATTAGTGAGGTTATTGGCAGATTGTGAACACACATGCATGTTTCCCTAAAAATAGCCCAGTGGKTTTCAAATAAGRTGAACAGCTGCTTAAAGGTGAGTGAACTGAAGGTTCAGATTCTTTGCATTTTGGGTAGTAAAGGTGATACTTGATGTATGGATGATAACTTCTGTGAACATTGCTTTCTGATGGAAGTAGTGCCACTGAATGTGTCTCACACTTGTGSTGTATGTGATTAAGGGATGAAGATCCTGCTGTCACCACAGAAACATAAATGAACAATCACCTCAGGGYAATGTGTTTTAAGGGATCTTGTCCCATACATATACTCTTGCACTAGAACAGAGATTTGTAGCTACTGAATTTTAAGATCTTAAAGGAAGAATTGGACTGTGCAGAAATCTCCTTCCCCCCATCAAAACAATACAGAAATATTTTCGTTATGGAAGATAAAGAAAATTCATTGTGCTTTTATAGTTCAGGAGACTCCACTCCTGGATATGCAGAGACGAAAGCACCACAGAGTATTTTAGGACAAGACATGAATCCCACGTTAACTTTTTCGTAGGCATTACTGTTTTCTTACATTCAGTGTTAACATCCATTTTTTTAAGTCTTTTGAGACAAATAGTGCTATTGACATTGGTTGTTTACACRGACTTGTTAAGAAATGCACAGCATTTTGAAAGAGCAGTTGGTTTCTGTTCCTTTTGTGAGCTCATGTTAGTTGTGGAAATACTAGTGTTTTATTCTGCAGTGTTTCAATTGTATTCAATACATTCTTTTACCAGAATGCTGCAAGAAGATCCTGTTTTGTTTCAGCTCTATAAAGACCTTGTTGTGAGTCAAGTAATCAGTGCTGAAGAATTCTGGGCCAACCGTTTAAGCCTGAATGCAGGGGATAATTCTGCAGCACCTAGTAAGCAGGATGTGGGCATCTCTGCAGCATTCCTGGTATGTTGAACCTCTAACTTAAAGGATTTTAGAGCAAACAAATTGGGGAAAGTGAGAGTTCTGCTCATGCACTTTATTCCTGGATATGTGAATGTTGTTGTTTCCTGGTTCCTCAACATCTCTCSGCTACTCCAAGTGTGAAGGAGGAAAGAAAAAAGTTTTSTGCTAATCYGCAACCTCAAAAATTTGTCAGTTTRAGATGACAAATTAATTTGAACTTTAAATTGCCAGTAGGCAGATGATGTTTGTACTGCAGCTCTGCCTTCCATAAAATGGGACTGATGTGGGTATATGGTCACTAGATGAGYTTAGTAAATTAAAAAGCATATCTGTGGCAGCATTGACATGCATAAATGAATCTTTCCRTGTAAGGGTTTTATTCCTTCCTCARTTTTTTTAACCAGCTTTCAAGCTACTTGAAGAACAACTTGTTTTRTTCTTATGTATGTTATGTATGTATCTGAAAGCTCATTTTCTCTCTATTTTCTCTTAACTTTCAGTTATTTTATCCATTTGTCGAAACTATGCTTCAGTAATTTCAGTGTAGTGTAAAAGTAATCTAGGTAAAACTTCAGATTCCATCACCATCACACGAAGACATGTTTCTCCATTTGCAAAAAAAACACAGATATGACTCTTTAGATGGAATCCCCCTTCCACCTTGGTAATGACTGTATGCACAGTGKGTTTGGGAGGGAAAGAGGAGGTAGGAGTTTTAATTTAGCTGCTGTATCAACGTGGTTCTCCCCCCACCYCCCTTTGGAAATACCTGAATCAGCTGCCAAATAAATTTGATTGCTCTGATTTCCTGTCTCCCATTATTCTTACACTTTAATGTTAAAAAAAAATTAAATTCAAAGTAAGCCCACCAAACCTTCAAAACTGAAGCTTTCTTAAACTARCTGGTTATGTTTGTATCCTTGTGCATTTGTGAGGAGGAAAACTTCAGATATTTGTGTATCCTGGTTCAAATTGAGTAACTCTCTGGCTCTGCTTAGAGTGAGTGTTTCCCTAGGAAGAAGATGGTAGAAAAGCYAGACTTGAGGCACACAGGAAAAGGAGGAAAAGGCAGCAGCCTCTGTAATCATGTACTTTTCCTGTTTCTGAGARCTGGACAGAGCACTCGCCTCTTCCACAGCTTCCTAAAGAGATCGCTGAGATCTAAGTTCAAAGTTCTGACTGAGGCTAACCCTCAAGTTTTAAATTCAATGTTATTTATCAGTTAGATGTTTTTAGTGTATAACGAAATGAGGTATAAGAGCCATAAATCCTTTTTTGTCACTTCATTATAGCCACCAGTTATTCACTAGATGCATTGTTGAGTGAACAATAAAACATGAGGCACATACAGTATATGTACCTATTTTTACTTTGAAACAAGGATAAGCATAAATTAATTAAGCATAAATAAATTAATCACATCTTCTTTTGACTGATGGAGTGCTCTTTGMTTTCTAAAGCCTGCAGTCTGCTTGCTGAATTGTCCCTTAAGTGGCAGGTATAATAAAGTAATTAATGTTTGCTCTTTCATTTCTCATTCTAAAATACCTATGTATGATCAAACATGCTACGGAATACAGAAGGAAGATTATTTTACCTTCAGCAGAACTTGCTTGCAAGATGCCAGTTTTTTTCCTTCTCCAGTTAGAGAAAGCATCYAGATCTGACTGTTTTTTCTCCCTGTGTGCTTTTCCTCAGGCTGATGTACGGCCTCAGACAGATGGYTGCAACGGGCTGAGGTACAACTTGACTTCGGATATTATTGAATCCATATTTCGGACATACCCTGCAGGTAACAGCAGTGCTTTACGTACCAAACACAACCATTTAAGATTAGTCTTTTTAGTCTCTTTCTGTAGAAAGACTAAAATGTTAGCCTGAGCCTGGAAGTATAATGGACCATATCTTCCAATCTTCTGCATGATTTTCCCTACTTTATTAGAGGATTGGGAAGAAACATATTCATGTTTCATAAAAACATAAAAAACATGCTTTTGAAATGAAAACTTAATTTCATTAAATGAAAACGTTTTAACTTGTGTTGACTTTGTGTTTTTTTAAATTATGAGTAGATGTTTTATTCCCATTATACTCTTCCATTCAGTGTTCCAATTAATTGTTACTTTTCATGAAATCACCTTTCAGAAGAAAAKAACCTGATTTCCATCAGTCGTCTGYGCTGTAATGAACATTGACACTGATTCATTGTGGCCCCTRGTGTGGGGGCAATTCCAGAGTGTTCAGGCCACTGTTACATGCATTTCTTTTCAAAGCTTTGYAGGCATAAATGAGTGCCTGTTTGCTCATGCTTAACTACTGCAGTCCCTTCATTTAACAAGAGTGAATGAAGGCAGCCAGAAAGCAAGGAAGCCAGCAAGRAAATGTTGACATAAAATGCCATGTTAAGATTTGTGGAACAGTTTGTAATCGTTGTGGGTTTTGTTCACAGTAAAAATGAAATATGCAGAGAATGTTCCACATAACATGACCGAGAGGGAATTCTGGACACGATTTTTTCAGTCTCATTATTTTCATCGGGACAGGCTCAATACAGGCTCAAAAGACCTYTTTGCAGAATGTGCCAAACTGGATGAGAAAGGTAAGCTGGTTATTTCTGAAAGCTTCAGATGGTCAGATGGAAAGTTAGCTACAGCTTTGCCATTCTGAGCRTGTTTCATAGTGAAAGCATTTCTTGGAATAAATTAGCCTTTGGAAAGTGGCGCCACTAGAAATTAGCTGTACTACAAATTCCATAATATGCCATCCTGGTRGATTGATTATGTGCCATCAGTTACTATGGAATAATTTTGGGTACATAATAGGTTTTGTTTTGTGGTATGTGAGCAATTTACAACAGGTACAGCTTTTGTAATAGATGGGGTTTTAGTAAACAAGATCACTATTTGTTCAGAGTTGTCAGAGGAGTTGCCATCCCTGTTTTCTGTCAGTCTTAAATCTGAAATTTAGAAATATTGTCTGACTTACATTTTTAATGAAGTTTTGAGATGGGTTTGGGATGATACAGGAATGTGGGGAGTTGGGATCACTTACCACCATTCCATAATATGTGTTCTGGCTAAYGAAAGCATTCTATTAGGAATGTGAAACCCTTCACAAATCTATCACCAGATAGAAACTGTCATACTACCCAGGTAGGGGAGCAAAACTGTGCCAAAATTTGAAGAAATAYAATTGAGGCTTCCCTATTCCCACTAATAAAACTGCATTTCAATTTATTTTTTAATCAGTRTTCAGTGATGTGTAGAAGTTGGTGAAAACTGGGCTAATTAGTAGGAAGATGTTTTAGRGTAACTTCCCTAATTTATTGCTTGTTTTAAATGGAACTTTTAAAAGCATTTAAAGTTTTAGTCACAGTGTTATTTGTGCCTGTGCAAAAGCTTTGACTTCTTTTAAAGATTAAATATAACCTAATGATCCTACAATTATTCCATTTATTTCRATAGAGTTTTTCATGTTTTTTTCTTTGTTTCACACAGGGTTAAAAGCAATGGTGTCTCAAGGAGTGAAAAACCCTCTGATAGATTTAACAGCTTTGGAAGATAAAACATTAGATGAAGTAAGTACTTGGGAAAAAAAACAAACCAGAAAACAAAAAATCCAGAAGAAAACCATACCCATTAGTTTCATTTAAGAAGTAAGCAGATCCTTCTTTTAAAATCACTACAAATGCTAACTCTAAAATAAATCCCTTACTAGGCAGTTGCAGTGGTTGGATACTCAACATTGCTACTGTTGAGTGAGTGTAGGGAAATGGAGACTGCCCATGGACCTCTGTGGCTCACATCTGCCTTGCTGTGCAGGGTGCAAATGCAGTGCTTCCCTTTTAACATATTACTGTTTCATTTGGCCTGTTTGTCTAAAGTGGAATCTTTAGTTTTTTCCTGCCTTTTAGAATCTGTGACAATGTACAGAAGAGTAGCACAAAATAGGAAAAAGTCTTTTGATTTGTTCTTCCGTTCAACATTGCTACTTGATTTGGCCTAACTGAAGGACACTTGATAGAGCTTTCTTTGTTTAGCCTGAAATACCTTTTTTTTGCTAAAATTTTGACTAACTTAACTTGAACTATTACTGCATCCAAGTATAAGTTAAAACAATTTGTACCAATGGTGTACAATAATGTGAAGTRACTTAGA
The DNA here is from genome assembly GCF_030028575.1 of Malurus melanocephalus. Taxonomy (NCBI): domain Eukaryota; kingdom Metazoa; phylum Chordata; class Aves; order Passeriformes; family Maluridae; genus Malurus; species Malurus melanocephalus. The sequence goes on along the minus strand of NW_026623338.1, from coordinate 722,012 downwards.
GATGTGCTTGTCTGCAGTTGTTTTAACTAAAACTGTTGAATTGCAATTAATAATGAAGCTGCATTTCTAAGTTTTTTGGTGSTGTTATTTTGGGTTTTCTTTTCTCATTTTCTTTGTGGGAGTTGTCCAAAGCTAGCAGTCTGAAACTGGACCATGAGTTTTGGGTAGGTGTGTTAGAAGTGCTTTGCAAACTGCCCTGGTTTGCTTTTGAGACTGGTTAACTGCAAGCATGAGACTGCCCCATGGGGTAAAGTGAGTTGTCTTCTGTCACCTGGCAAGTGGGGAAGTCTGCCAACGTTAGGGCTTGAGGGTTTTTGAGTTTTCTAGTGGTATCACATCCTCCTGACAGGTGTCATATAGCCTGTGGGCTGCTAGTGTCCCACTAGATGTTAAAAAGAGGTCAGTRAAATAATTGCTATGTCTTCCTTGCCATCAGTGCCTGTATTTTGCACAGGTGATCCTCAGTCTTTTTTTTAAACTAGTTCTGGTTTTGCTTATATTGTGGTCTTATAAAATTATCTGTATAGGACTTGTTACCTTCTCTCTGACACCTTTAAATTRCCAAGTGTTAGCAGAATAAAACAGTCACTGGAGATTTTGAAAGTACATAAGGTGATGGTGGGGCAAAATGTACGAAAATGGTTCTCTGTATCACAATGCAGAGGAGGTGGTCTACAGGCTTCCTGACTCTCAAGGGAAAACAGAATTATCCTGCTGCTCTGGGGGCAGGAGGCAATTAATGTTTTTTTCTTTGTAGGGCTATGGTGTTGCTTCTGTGGCCTCTACATCAAATGCCTCAAAGTCTGCTAGAGAAAGTAGCAATGCTGCCATCATAAAACGCTTTAATCATCATAGTGCCATGGTCCTTGCAGCTGGCCTCAGGAAACAGTAAGTTTCAGTGTTGCTTGAAAGCTTTTTTGTAGTAAATTCTAAGGAATTTCCAAACCAGAAGCACATTTTCAGTTATTCATCCAACCTTTTCTTTTAATTTTTATGAATGTGTTATTTTGCTCTAGAAATGAAAATACCTTTAGGTTCCATTTTACTTTATAGAAGTTTTTCAGAGCTGTTTGAAATGRTGACTGCTATTTTCAGCTGAGTTATCATATAAGTAGATTAAAAAAGAAAGAATGTTTCTGCCTTAGGTCTCTAGCCTTGGTGAAGGCTGCAGTAGTTTTCTGTGTGCTATGTGGAGGTGAGGTCTGGTACAGGGAATTCCTATTGCCTGATTTCCAGGAGCAGGTCTTCTGGGACAACCTACAGTGTGGCATAGGTGGATCAGATCAAAGACTGCTCAGGTGCAGTACCCTGSCCCTGACCAAAAACCTCTGTCAGGTCATCTGCTCTGTGACAAAGAGCAACCCAAACCCTACAGGACTTAACTGTGAGAGATCTTGACCTTAACTGTGGGAGATCGTAGTTAATACTTCCTTCTGTTTAGCTGGGCTCCCTCAAATTGTTCTTTGGTTTTGCACAAATGGAACACTGTACCTTAAGCAATCTCTTGTGGGCAATATGTTTGTTTCTCAGTTCAGGAAGGGACAATAGGAAAGCTCTCCTGGAACAGTTGTATTTCAGGGCTCCCAGAGCTCTGCTAATACCTGGTTGCATAACTGTGTATACAAAGTGTTTCTAATTTAGCCATCATTTTGCTGTGCCCCACGTGCACTGTTGGCATGCTGCTGTTTCTGAAGAGAGGGACAAGCACCTTTCCCTGCTGTTGAATTTCCCCCATGACAAACAGGGTGAATATGAAGAGTTGGTTCCTTCTGTCTACATGARCTGCTAGAAATTAAGACCTAAGGGGAAAAATGTGAACATGCATATAAAGGTTTTGAAACAGGTGTATTTACTTTGTCTCTAGCTTGTATCTAAAGTTTCCTGTGAGGTGAATTCTTAATGCTGTTTCTCTGTTTTAAGAGAAGCACAAAATGACCATTACAGTGAGACCAGCAGTACGGATGGAAACTCCAGGGATTCAGATTTCTTTCAGCCACCACTGAAAAAGGTATAAAGTTAGCTGATATGATTCTAATTGAATGGAACTGGAAGCTCTGTCTCTCAAAAAATTGCTGAAAGTTCCTTGTTTTGTGACACATCTGAAGTGAAACTTTTTTAGCCTTGTTTAGAAGTATATAGAATAACAATCTGACAGTCTGTAAGAAGCCTTGTGCCTCTGTTAGTAAACACAAATAAATCACACCTTGAACTACTGTGCTGTTTCTTCAGTAGTGCCCAATGAAAGTAAAAAATTCTAAGATGCTTCTGATTGGACCCAGAAATCTGATTCTTCCTTTTGCAGCAGTTCTATTTTTGGCTCCCTCCCTTTTATTTTTCTTTCAAATGCCTGAAAACTTCTAGAGAACATCCATYAGAAAAGGATATTGGTGTTCAAGCACCAGTATTAACCTGTCAAGTGTGTTGCTTGCAGAGGGGATGATGAAACTGGCACATGGCAGCCTTCATCTTAGTCAGAAGCTGAAGTGAGGGTGAACTGGAAGTGTAGTGACACCTGGTGCAATGAAATACAGGGCAACAGCCTGGTCTAGACTAACYAGAGCAGCTCACAAAGTGGAAACGAGTACTGTAATTGCTATAAAACTGAATTGAATGCTCTTTCTGGAACTGACAGCCTAAACAGAAAATGCCAGAGGGAYGCAAAACTTGGCTGTGTTGTGAGAAAACCTTGTAGAACACAAACACGTATTGTTAAATATTGGGGTAATCTTTTATTTCCTCTAGAAGCTGCAAGTTTTACTGAGCAGAAAATGATAGAGCAAGACTAGAACAAACATGATGAAAAAGGGACTGTAACAGTAGCAGGAGAATAGGAGACTTAAGAAACAGTTTTCTCCTTGTACAGTCTGGTATCATTGTACTGTTACCTCTCACTGCTAATGCTGCAGCTCTGCTGTCACCAGGTAGCTTGGGTAATTACTGTGGTTTTAGTCTTAGACCCCTGTACACCAGCTATTAAATCATTACTATTTCTGCTAATCTGGAGTTAGATGGACATAAATAGAGAACACAAATGCTTATCTGTGTACAGCAGAACACTTTTTGGAAGTGGCAGGGACTGCCAAGTTTTAGCAAGAATCTGGAGAAAAAGCAATGGTGCCAAAACTTCCAAATAGCACATCCTGAACAACACTGGGCATCACTCCTTCTGGAGGGTAGGCATGAGTCATTCCACTCCTGGGTTTTCTTTAAGGTTTTAGTAACCCTTCAGCTCAAACTCAGTGAACTGGAAGAAAGCATTGGATGTATGGAATTGTGCCTTCATTATAATGTGTATCATTATTTGGCTCATTTTAGGTAAAACTGCAGGAGGCCATTGAATATGAAGATTTATCAAAGAATAATAGCGTTAAAACTATTGCACTAAACTTAAAGAAGTCCGATAGGTAAGTTGAAATATGCACAGCTATTTCAGCATAGCCAGTTTATCAGGGCTTTCATTACAGCCCACCAGGACCAGCTGATTTAGTCCCCACTGAGCCACGCTCAGGTATGTTACAACTAAGTTTAGAAACCTGATATGAGCTCTTGCTCGTAAACCAGTTTGCAAGTAATTTCCTCTTAAATTTATATTTTTATTTCTCAGAGTGGTTGGGGTAGGAAGGGACATCTGGAGATCTTGTAGTCCAATGCCCCTGCTAAATTCCATCCTGCTATTTTAGAAAGTGAATCTCTCTATGCCAACCTGATTGGCTTTGATGTGTAATTTCTGTGAAAGCCTAACAGACCTCTATTCACAGTTCAGCCCTTCATTTCAGCTTTCAATGGAAAAAATGTGTTACATATGAAAATACATAGAATTCCAAGAAAAATCCACTCCCAGGCAAAAAAGTGAAATCGCAGTTGTTAGGACTGCTCACTGGTCTAGGATTTTTCTAATAGTAGTCCTCTTGTTTTCTAGACTTTGGAGTTTGAGAACCATAGATGTAACTTCAGAAAAGGAGTGATACTGCAGGAAAGTTCCATATATGCATCTAACTCCATTTAGCTTAGTTTCAGTTGGAGTGATGTGAATTGCTCCGTTCTAATGATATTTCCAGAATATGGTTTGTAATTTTCATTGGCAAAATCATGATCACAGATTCAGCAATAGAAACTCTTATTTTGCTGCCATACCATCCCTAATCCAACCTCTTCCCATATGGCAGTATACTGTACTTTATTAATAAAAGTCTTAACAGTTGCAAAGCATCTAAAATTAGAAACATATGAAGAACTGTCCAGGAGTTGTCTCTCTTGTTTTACGAATGCTTTTTAACACTTCCCTTTTTTCACCTCACAGGTATTATCATGGTCCAACTCCAATTCAATCACAGCAATATGCAACCAGTCAGGATATAATTAATTCTTTTCATAGTATTAGACAAGAAATGGAAGCRTATGTACCCAAACTAACTCAGGTATGGAAGAATATTTTAAAAATGCCCCTCTTGATCTTACTTTAACATCTTGCTTTCTGCATAGTTTTGTTTCATGCCTATTGGAGTTTTAATTTTTCATGTTAAATTATCTCCAGTAGTTTTCTGTTAACTGATTTATTTTACATATTTAAGTGATACTTTTTGAGCTGCTACATTTAGAACTTACACAATAGGAAACTGAGTCATTGCTGATGCTCAGTTATATTCTTCTGTTCTTGCATTCTTCTGAGAAAATGGTAAAGGTGTAAGGTAGTAAAGCAGGACAGTCATGCCCAGGCCAGTGTTCTGATCCCACCCTTAGAAGTTTAGGATGTGACGGTCTTAGGAGGTTGCAGTGAGCAGGTTATTAACTGAACTGGTCTTTGGCTCCTAAAGGCACTTGGTCTGTCAGTGCTGTGGGCTGCACAGAAGCTCTGTGCTGGCACCTGGAGGGCAGCAGAGCCCTGTGGTCARTCGTCCCAGCCACTGTCTGAATTGCTCTGTTAGTAAACCTAGATTTTGCCCTAATTAAAGCAGCCACAACTCTGCTATAGTTCTGCATAGTAATTCTCTTCCTTATTTCAAAGTCAGTGCACAGCCAGTTCAAGGTCTAGGTAAAGAAAAGGGTTGTTTTTCCATAATTAATTGGAGAGTTTTCATTGCAAATGAGCTACAGCACTTAAAGAAACTGTGCCTAATTCTGGAGAAGGACAGAACCTGAACTTCCATTGTATCTGTTCAACTAATCTTTTTTGAGAAAGAATTTATGGGAAAAAGTGACCTGAAATACCTGTTCCCTGTCTTTCCAGGTTCTTTCAAGTGGTGATGCTGCCAGCACTATTGCAGTCCTGTCACCTGGAGGAGCACTTATGCAGGGTGGAACACAGCAAGCCATAAACCGTAAGGATTTAGGATGTCTAATGCTTTAATCGTATCCTGTTGCATTGCACAGCACTAGCTGGCTTCCTGTGTCATCTCTCCCTTAGAGTATGTTACAGTGATAAAGGAAATTATGGAAACGTGTAGCTGGAGTAGTACTGGGTTACAACAACAAAAGAAAAGCAACAACCCAGCCACACCATGGGGGTGGTAATGGCTACACCGGTGCTGAGGCAAGTGAACGAGAGAACATTTTACACAGCAAGTAATGAAGGAAACACCTCATAGATACTAAATTCTCTTGTGGATATCGGGTTTTACTTGTTCAGCATTTCTGATTTTTTTTCTGGATTGTAGAAAATACAGGTATACTCTGAAAACTGTAAGGAAACGAGGCTTAGATAATCATCTGATACTAAGTTTTTTGCAGCCTGCATTTAAGATCCACAGGTTGCTGTGACAAAAGGCAACTTCCTTGTAGACTGCAAGGGCAAATCAGGCAGCCTCTCCTTCTCACACCACCCTTCAACCACACATTCCCCTGTTTTCCTGCCAGTTTGAGTTCCTGTCTCTTTAGTCTCAGAACAGTTGAATCCCTGTTCACAGGATTTATAACAGTTTTCCAGTTTATCTTGTGTTACTAAGTCTGAAGAGCAGCAGAAATTRATTCAGACAGCTGAAAAAGCAAGTATGAGTTTTTTAGTGTACTGAAAGGAGTCARCAAGCAGTGGTAAGGCATCTTACCCATCCTGGTTGACATATTGGGTACTACACTTCTTTTTTGCCCAACTGCCACTTTTTTTTTTTTAACAGCCTCATCCTAAAATTTGCTATTTACTGTTCAGTTCACTGTGCTCATTCTCAGTGACTACTTGTATTTTTCGTTTTGGTTTTTATGACTGTAGTTCTTTCCTTGTTCTTGAACCCCATCACCCTTTCTTCTTTAAGAGTACCTGGGATACAGTTCATTTTTCTTGTCTGGATTTTTCATCTTCCACATGCTCATAACCATATTCTCATTGCCAATGTAAGATAGAGGGAAAAAATTGCAGCGTGCAGATTTCTTAGCACTGTGTTGTGAGGACAACACGCTGCTGGTGCCAGCCAGTACTGCCACACTGTTGGAACAATACAAATATACTGCTTCTAATCCTGGATTAAGTTTGGTGTCCATTCTTTGCCTGGMATGGATCTCCCTTTATAATACACAAGCTTCCAGGTATGGAGCCATAAATAGCAGCKGACCTGATCTAATAGCTGCTGATAGTCTTGATCTAATTGCTGCTGAGGTGTGAGGCACCTCAGCAGCAATTGCCTCCCAGCCAGCCTTTCTGTGACTGTAGTGCAAGTATACATTGCTGACCTCCTTTGTTAGGCTTAGTTGTCATTTTTCATTTGATGGTTTGAATGATGTGAAAAAACCCTTTTTCCTGTTGCAGAGATGGTGCCAAATGACATTCAGTCTGAACTAAAACACTTGTATGTGGCAGTAGGGGARCTGCTACGACACTTCTGGTCCTGCTTCCCTGTTAACACGCCATTCCTAGAAGAAAAGGTAAGGCARAGCTTCCTCTTATGGCCTGGTTATGATGTAGCCACACGATGGTTTAGAATAGCTGTCATTAACAAAGTATAGAAGTAATATACRTTCCTTAAATCAGTCCAGCACTTACTCATCCCTAGAACCGAAGGTCACAAAATAACATAAAACCATATTTTGTCAGCAGTTCTCCTGGTGCTATTAATTAAAACCATCTTTGTCCCTGCCTCCCTGTTAGTTCCCTTTAGGATCAGGTGCTGTAAGCCAGTTTCACACAGAATGGTCAATRCTATCACAGCTGCAGGGTTCTCATTCCAGTTTAAAATACAAAATTTAAAGCCTCCCTTCCTCAGCTCCAAGAAATAACCTCTGCAGTGACACTTACYAGCAAGTTTTCCTTAATCTTCTATCCATTGCAAAAATCATTGTCACACCTTTGGAACAAACATTGCGTTTCAGAACTAAGTTGCCTTCCAAGAGAGATGTTTGTCTACAGGCAGGTCTATGATTGTAACTATTTTTCTGTTACTTTTGGCCTCACATGGATAACAAAGATAAAAATTGCATTCAGATACATTCGTATGTCTGCTGCAAAATGTGGCCTGAAAATCCACAATCTTTGCTTGAAACAAAAAACTATTTTGTTAATGTCTTTTATCTATTTATGGTGTTTGTTAATGAAGCAATGATCAGTGACACACTGCACTTTCAGTCATACTGCACTTGCATCAAAAATAACACACTTGAGAAGTGTGAGAGAAGACTGATACTTGATTACCTTTCCTTCCTCAAACTATACATACTTGAAGTAGCCCTCAGAATGAATTACAAGGTGTTTTGTTGGGGAACAGTTTTTTCAAGGAAGTGGAACTTCGGTCTTACTATAATTCTAAAGTATTGTAATACTGGTTTCTGTCTCTCTCAGGTTGTGAAAATGAGGAGCAACTTGGAAAGATTTCAGGTTACAAAGCTCTGTCCATTCCAAGAAAAAATTCGGAGACAGTATTTAAGCACAAATGTAAGGGGAAAGTACTTTTTAACTATGTGATTGCATATTAATAATTTCAGTCTTAACTATCAGAGGATGGTAGCTTTGTTACTTCCTACCCTAGGGCATTTCAAATTTTTGTTTTCTAGGACATGGGCAGTGGGAAATCGGGTACACAGTTAAGCAGTTATCTCTGTCTAACCTGCTGAGTGACATCAGCAACTGACAAGAACTACAAATTGAAATTACCCAAGCAATAGAACAGAAAGGGGAAGTCATGTTCCATTTTTCAYTTCCACCATCAAGTAGAACTTCGACTTCAAAACTTTCCCTGCCATGTCAGATTCGAAGTGGTCACAGACTAAATAGCAGAACAGACAGCACAATGAGGTGTCCCTTCCTGTGACCTTGCAGTTCAGCCAGCTCTTTGCACTGCTCCCTCTATGGATATTTTGCACTGGAGCCTCAAGGTCCTTTTTCTGGCATACCTCTGATTTTAGTGAGATTATTCGTAGTGAGTAGAAGGAAGAATGCACCTGGAAGGGAGGGGAGGGGATCTGTTTTCCAGCAGCTGGGACAATGTCTCTCCCTCTTCCTGTTCYAGTTGATAAGTCATATAGAAGAGATGCTGCAGACAGCCTACAATAAGTTCCACACGTGGCAGTCCCGGCGCATGCTGAAGAAGACGTGAGGGCACATCCTGTACAGGTCTGAGAGCAAAGCCTGCAATAGGGTAGGACTACAGCCTAGGTATGTGCAGATCTTAGAGTTGTTGCAGGAAGACCTGCAAGCTGTGGACTTCTGGAAACGATGCTAACTGAACTTGCACATTTTTGAAAAAGAACTGAGATTAAACTTGAAAACTGGGGAGAAAAACAAGGAAGAACCAAAACGGAAGAGCTGAGGCGCAAAAATATTTAAAAGACACTGTTTACTGCAGCTACTCAGGAACTGCTTTTGATTTGCATAAAGAGCTGCTTTCAGAAATAAAAAATTTAAAGAGGGTGTATTAATAAAATTTGGTTTTCTGTCTAATTTTTTTTTAAGAAGTGTATGGCACAGGGTAGATCTCAAAAGTTTTTTTCCACTGGATTCTGACATTTTACTGAATTCTGTTTGTACTTCCTGCAACAGTTTAACAGTGATATTTTAAAACATAGCTGAAACTGCTTTTGCTTCAAACATCTGGGAGAATGTAACTGTCAGAAGACAAGCTCCTGCCATATGTTTCCCCACCAATTGGAAGCAAGAGACATTGCACCAAAAGCTGTTCGTGGTCTGGGGTCCCTAAAGGTACACGGGGGCAAACTTTTGCCTGAAGTCTTCAATTTTTATGCAAAATTTTTTCAGCCATCGTTTTGCATGTCTCCTTTTGAGTGCAAGTGTGTGCTACTGCAATCTTTTTTTTTTTTATGGTGGCATTTGTTCTGAGGAAAGAATGCATTTTTAAAAAYGAAGTTAAATAAAGTTTCTTACAAAAKAAGTAATTTATTTTCAATTCTTAGGCATTTTTTATTTCTTTYCCCAAATCTGATTTCCTTCACTCTTCCCTTTGACTATTACACTGTTTTTGGCGAATTGATAATCACTGCAAAGAGAAAAATGTGTTATTTACACAGCATCTATAGATAYTGGGAATCTGTGCCATACTTCATTCCAAATAGAATCAATTCACAGTTTCAGACCAACTTGTCTTGTATTAAATGTGACTTAAATGCAAAGTAACCCCCTTTTCTAGAATATATGCAGTTTAACGACAGCCTTGTATTTTTTTGTTACTTTGTCTGGACAAAAGCCSAGTATGGGCTACTGAACTTTTTTACTTCAGAGTAAATGTGACTGTTAAAAATGCATCTACTACAAAGACAAATCAGACTGACAATATGTATACAAAGCAAGCACAGCAGTGTGCAGTACAGCAGAAGAAATTCCCCAAACCTGCATGATGGCTTTATAGTACATTTTGGTATGATGCTAAAACATGATAGTATGATGTTGGGTGGATAATTCTTGAAAATTCCTACAGCAGAAAAGATGTATTGGTGTAGCCAAGTGGGTGCTTGTTCTGTGTGTCTGCTCTGTTTATGCAAGAGGAGTTTTTTCTTTAACTGGTGCGTGGAAGTCAGCAGCTTCTTTTGACCCTTTTTTTCCAGATTTTTGTATTATGCTACAATATTTTGGTAAAAGCTGAGTTTCAGTTAAGCATCACCATCTGCACCAAAGTCCTGTTCAGAAATGTGTGCATACTGTTCAGCCTTGTTCTCTGTCTGCTGCCACRGATCCTTGCACGATCCCTGCTCTGTGCTGTCCGTGTGGTTCTGCTACGAGAAATGACTGGGCTCKACCAGAGACACCCGTGTTCTTGACAGGATGAAAATGTCACTGGGAACAAACAGATTGTACTACAGCATTTGGGGGATGAGGTGCACATCTTGTCAAGAGTTACCTCTTGTGAGAACCGAACTGTTTCTCCAAATTTCAGGCTTAGGGTGTGGCTTTATTAAGCCAAATATCCTTGTAAGTGCAGGCAGCTCCCAGAAAGAAAGGCTAGTTTGTTCTCCCCCAATCCAGAGCATTTGATCTAGCAATTCTCTGGCCAAATTCCASCTATTTCTTGAAAGCTAACGCACCTTTCATCATATCACAGGGCTAGGGTCAAGAAAACATGTCTGATTTACATTCTAACTGTGCCTGAAGCTATGAACAACGCATTTAAGCATTAGACTGCACTGAGATTTAATTTAAAAAAAACATAGGGAGTTTTGAATATGGAACTAATTTACCTGTAATTGTAATCAGTATATGGGGTTCCTAGAAAGACTGGGCAAAATGGTTAATGGTGAAAAAGTGTCAGTGCACCACAAAAACATTTTACAGTTCCAAGGACTGACATTTATAACCATTTTGGGGATGGTGTTGCAATAGCTTTAAGTTATAATGATATCAGGCTATCAAAATGTACCTTAATGACCAGAACTAGGGGGGAAGAGGACTATGATACTAAATTCAACAGTTTTGCCTACCGATTGTACAGGCAAGGCTGCTATGCACTTCATRTTGCTTTTTCAGGTATCGTGGCAATAAGGCACAGGCCCCTCCTCAAGTAAAGGGAGGTAAACGAAATATTCTTTCTACATTGTGTTCCCCTTTTSTGTAGCATGGTCCAAAACACAGATTCATTCCTTAAGTTTTGAAACTGAATCATCATGCATTATATTACTATTGGAATCTTTATACTGACTTGTATTTTTAATGAGAATTCATGAAACTTGTATCATTGGCATTGATCTAAGATTTGTAGAATAAACCCTACTGAATTCTGAAGTGAAGTCTTCTCTAATGCTTAGGCTGTCTTTTATGATGTTAAATTAAATCCCAAGTGGGTCCTATTCAGGTCTAAATTCAGAGAACTGTRTAACTGTCTTAGCTGTCCCTTCATGCTTCAGGTCAGCAGCAAAAGGGCTACAATATAATTACTGTCAAAGTGTTTCATTTTTAGGACTTGAAACTTTTACTGTTGCACAAGGACTCTGCACCATTACTTGTGCTACTGTCCCTCTGTTCCCTATCATACAAAAGCCACTTTAAATCTCCAGGGATTAGTACTCTGGTTGTTCCATATATTGATGCAGCAGCTGTTGGTTCAGGAGGAGCTGCACAGGAGCTTTGTCAGTCACTCTAATCCAAGGGTTACTAGTAATGGAGAAAGGATAATGAAGGTACCATCCTGTACATTTCAGCAGATGAAGATATTTRGATGCACCACAAAAAAGGCTGGGCTAATTCGCTCCCAAGAGTTCTACCCCAGTTAGGRACAGGAGGTGACAGCCTTCCACTGCAGCCACCCTACAAGTAATTTCTTACTTGCCCACAGGGTAGCTCTCAAGACTACCATCTGCAGCTTCCTAATGTGGCAAAGATCTCACCAAGGCTCTGTTGGGCTTTCCCAGATGGATTAGTTTTCCCACCACTTTCTGCTTAAGATGCATTTTTTTAGAGCTACAAGTATTTTCCCTTATTTATACTGCAACTACATCCATACAACTTCTAGGTGGTGGTATTAGCTAGAAAGCTTTCCTTATCTTTGCCCAAATTTCTGTTGCTTTATCCAAAGTCACTTGTGTCAGCAGGGGAGGTGACAACACCCAATTATCCATCCAGCTTCCCTTTCTTAAGGGAAGAGTCTGCCTCAGCAGCCCTGTGGCTTTGGAGCCTTTGTATTGCAAGAGTTTCACAGCGTTATATTCTGGAGTTGTTTCCATGCTCTCCCTTGCCCTGCCGCAAGAGTTGGAGCTCAGTGCAAAGGGACACAGCAACTTTTTGAATAGCAATCAGACATCACTGGTGATCTAACACTGATCCTCAGTAAAGCCAGCRACAGATGTGTTCCTGCAGGAGAGCTCAAAAGCCTGGAGAACTACTAAATTACCTAAACTGATCTCCCATGTTTTTTAGGATACTGCATTCCTTCTCAGCTCTCTGAACACATCACCTCCCCAAAAGAGCCAAGCCCTTGTCTGTAACCCTGGCAGCAAGGGAATTTATTAACATGGAGGGTGCTGTATCAGGGCTCTTCTGGGCTGGAAGTGACCAGACCCAGAGGTGCAAAGAGCAGCCAGCACAGCTGACCTGGCAGAAGGAGCCAGAGGCCAYGGACAGAGCCCAGCCACCTCCTGGGCAGTGAGCACCCTGCAAGCCCCCCAGAGCACTCAAAGGGAGGTCTGTACGCYTGCACCCMCATTYCCACATCCCACACAGTGCCAGTTCWCCTTTGTGCTGCTCTGCTGGCAGCTTAGGCTCACAGCCGGGTGGCAGAGTGCCACCACAGTGATGGGAAAAGTGCCTTTAGGAATGCAGCCGAGGCTGGAGCTCCTTGCTGGCACTTTCCCAGCCCACATGCTCTCAGCTGCTGTGTTTCCCCCACAACGAACTTTTGCATCCCCTCCAAACCCTGGCAGCTCTCTGGTCTTCCTCTACCAATTAAAGTCCACATACCCTTCATCATGGAAAAGCCAAACTACTGCAGTAGTTCAGGTGTCAGAATATCCCTGATGAAAAAAAGAATCCTGGACTTAGACCCTGTCCTGTCTGCATGTTAAGATCCTGTTGCTTTATTATCTCACTCACAGCCATCACAAATCACAAGTTAAATCTGAATCACTTTCCACACAGCCCCACTCCAATCCCCTTCCATTCTAAATTCATTCACAGGCACATCCTGACAAACCGTCACTTTATTAGAATTCCTGCAGCCAGCAGAAGCAGCCTCAAGCACTGCTGACATCCCCCATGTCTGTCCTGCCTTTTGTGCTCACCCACAGGACTGCCCATTACCTCTAGCACAACCCTGTCTCCACCCCACTTGGACACCATGGCCAAGCACCTCATAGCTTGGGAATCCCCAATCCCTTCTGTGTAACCGCCCCAGGACTTGGCTGCCAACACAAATCTATGTGCACCCACAGCTGTGCGCTTCATCCCCTAAACCCTGTCTGCATCATCTCAACAGGACCCCAACTGCAAGTTCCAGAGAAAAGAGGGAAGTATCACAGCATACTCAAGCTAAATCTTCTGTAAAAAAGACAAGACTCAAAAACTTCGCGAATTGGCCAGAGATGACCAGACTTTCTGGGGCAGGGGCTGCTTCTTTTCAAGTACTGCACAGGGAGTGGGACTTGCAGCCTGTGACATGAACCACAGCAGCATTTTGGCCTCCTCCCTGACCTCACCTGCAGCCACTCCACCTGCTGATGGGCTGATCCAGGTAAAACAGTATTGATAGGAACACATCACATGTCCTGTGATCAGAAYTGACAATTMAAATGCAACAGCCCCAGAGGCCACYTCCCTGTAAGCACCCCCCGTTTGTACCTTTGCCCAACTCTGCAGATAGTAAGTATGTTAAGGAAAWAAATGCCAAGTTGTAAAGCCACGTGGTTCCTAAGGGACAATYCCGAGCCTGGGCACGGCTCCCCTCTGCTTCCGGCCACGAGCTGATCATGAAGGAAACAGCAGCAGCAGCGAGGGACTCAGAGCAACACCGGCATCAGCTTGGCTGGCCCTGCCAGGTGTGACTCAGCAGCACAAAGATTGCCTGGCCAGAAGCAGGMAGCAGATACCCCGCTGGTAAGCACCAACCACCCTGTTCTGCAAAATCAGGCCATGTGAAGCATATCACTATGCAAAATGCTTCACAGCWGCATGGCACAAGCACTTGGGGGCCCTTGGCAAGCGCTGTAATGTCACCAAAACCAGAATATTTCCTTTTGCCCTGTGGGCCTGCAGAGCTCAGGAAACTGCACTCTCACAGTCTTTCTGCCTTCCTCACCCTTCAGGCAAAGCTCCCAAACTGTCTCATGCTGTTTTTACAGCAGGCAGCGGAATGTTCCATTAGGGACCTCAGTCTTAGACAGGGATCCTGGGTGCTGCAGCAATGGAAAAGCCTTTCTCCATGACCTGCCACTCCCTTGGGCACAGCTCCTCACCTTGCCTTAACAAAAGCAAACACATTCAACAGTCCAAAGACAAACACAGGGGTTACAACTCGATTTTGTRATAATTATTCTCAGGCGATAACCTCTACTTAATGCTGATCAAACACCAACACTGCCCTGTGGTAAACCAGGACCAGTGTCAGAGCTGTGGTCCAATCCTTAAGTGAGATTCTGTTCAGCCAAAGTATTCAGGATCTCTAACCAGGGATTTAAGATCCAGTTTTCCCCAGGAAGGCGGGAAATCCCTCCTCTTCATCATACTCTCTTCCTGGAAGCCCCTTACGCCACRATTTCTAGACCTCACCTCACAAGACTGCCAATCCTTTTAGTTCTAGAAAGGAGGATGATCCCAGATCTCAGCCAGGCTAAGACATTCCCATCTGGAAAGCAGAGGTTGCCAGCAGTTCCACCGGTGCTGATCTCTCTCTCTCCTGACGGGAGACTGATGAGAGCAGCTTTGAACCTCATTCYCCAGCTGTACTGTTGACCCAGTCCGACCTGGTACCAGACACCTTCACACCGAAGCACATGGGGGGCAGAAAACAAACCACCCCCCAAAAAGCAGCATCCATTTCCTTACCAGTCCCAAATCCAGTGATGCTAGCCATTCCCAGCCCCTGCTCAGATATGTATCRTGACAAACACCTAGGTAGGGACATCTAGTTCTCACTCTCTTCTATCAGCAAAGGAAAATTAGCTGCTTTGTATCCCCTCTGCTCCTAAACCCTGCTCCTGCAGCAGGAACTGCCTTTTGTGGGGCTGGGATGAGAACATGGCCCAGGGCCACCAGCCCAGGAGGAACCATGACACTGCACAAGTATACACTGCTGMATGTCTGGCAGAGCCTGGCCTTGATCCCTAATCCCTACCCCAGTTTAGTGTGGGCAACCTGGTTTCTGAAGCCAGAGATGTGCACAGGACCCCTCCCCAAGGGCACCCTGGATGAGAAYTGGGACAAAGCACTGCCAATCCCCAGACTCCACATCTGCAGACACAGAAGAAAGTGTGAGTTTCYCTGCCACCTGAGATGCCCTAAAGGTACAGTCCAGTCTCCATGGGGGTCAGTAACTGTTTCACTAGACTTGGAGACCAGCCAGAAGAAATCCTCTCAGCGTGGAGAGCTCCTCCTTGGGAAGTTTACGGCATCACACCATCCTAGCACAAAACCTCCGCCTGGTACAGGCCCCTCTGCCCTGCAGCTRTTTGCTGTCCCCATGCAGAGATCAACACAGGCTTGTGGAGCACTGTCCTACATTCAGAAATAGCAGATTCCTAGGGAGACAGGCGGGAACAGTGTGCAATGCTGACCTGGGGCACGCAGTCCTTGCCTGGGTACAGCCAGAGCTCTCAGGGACACTCACGTACACAGCCCCCACCCTAGGGGAGTATGGGCAGCGAGACATGGCAGCACAGAACAGCACCTCCTGCAGCTTCCTGTCCCTTTGGACTTGGCTCCACAAAGGGTGGCTTGGTGCTTTCCTCCAGACACAGCTGGCATCAGGCAGCCAGAACCACGTCCCTGCAGCAGGTGTGAGGGCTCTGCCTTGTCTTTTTGCTCAAAGAGATTTTTGTCCACAGAAGCGTTCAATGCGTTAGTGTCAACAGCAGTAAACCCAATTGTGCCCGGGAAATCCTCTGCTGGATAAAGTATCAGAGCAGCTGCATTTTACAGTCCAGAGGCTGATTTCCTGCAAGCTTGGTTCAGTCCATAGTTAAAAACTGCATCTCCTGTGAAAGAAGGAATATCATGATTCATGTCTCTAAGTAGAACCACCCAATGCTTTTTACAGCACAGGAAAACCCACAGACATGAGGGAGAAAAAGCTGACAAAATGAGCAGAAGCAGTTTTGTTTCTGCCCTAGTCAGACTGCTATTTAATCCTACAGGGCACAGTRCAGCCCTGCCCAGAACCCCTGCATTCGAATGCTGACATTTCGTGTCGCGTCCCTGCAAGAACGCCTTTCCCCTGCAGTCCTGACTCACGGCCGTCGCTTCCCTTAATGCAACACGGCTCCACTCCCTGCGCAGCCGGCCATCCCCGGTGCCAGCAGGAGCTGCGGACACGCGGGTGCAAGGCTACAGCCAGCCTGCGAGGGAGGCACCCCTCATGCTCCTGCACTGCTGTCTCAGCTCATGACATTATTTCAGTATTACTGTCCGCCAAACATCACCCACAGCCCCTTTTAAGTGATAAATATCGAGCTCTCCACAATGAGAATCTGATGCTATAATTAKACACCCCTACAGCTGTGTTACACAACACAACTCAGAGCTCCTGGGTACCGGGTGAAGCTGCATTTGTATTTTATTCACATCACAAACAAACTCTTAAAGCAAAATCTCCTGAGTGGTCGTGGTTACTGAACTGTGGCTCAGATGACAAGGCAGTCTGAGAGCACCCAAACAGATTTCCAAGACTGAAACTAAAACAGAGGTAAACTCCAGTCACCAGCGGGTGTCAGGCCACAGGACTAGACTGGAGTTAGCCAGAAGTAAAACCTCTGGCACATATACGAAGTGGATGTCAGGTCCTTGCTATCAACTGTTTGCTCACTATCCAACCCCCTTTATGGCACACAGGTTATTAATGCAGACACAGCTGCATGCAGTTCCATGCAAATATCACTAACAGGCACTACTGCTAGACCAAGAAATATCTTTGACTATTTAAAGTTAATTTTAAAAGCCAGGCTCCAAACTCCAAGGCTCCACAGCTCTGTCACATTTCAGTAGCAGCGGGGCAACTTCCTGCCCAAACCTTTTCCTAGTGCTGCACCAGGAAGCACTGGACTAGCTGCAATAACTCACACTAAYAAACTGGATAAACAGTTCATGTTACTCACTTTCAGCTGACCAACATGCTGATAGCTCTGTCACTTTTAAAGGCTGGGTGAAATGCCTGCTGCTGCAGCATGCACCTTGAGATCCTGGTGCAGCAAGAGCCAAATGGTGTCTCTAGACAGCGGGGCTGTCAGACACAGCACCAAGGTCTGTCTGCAGTTTCCCCACCTACCTAGTACAATCCATAAGCAAATATTTGTGCACCTAACTCCCACTGGATGCAGAAGGATTAAAATTCTTACTGTAACTTTAAAAATCCATCCCTGGGGCCATCCCTGCTGACATTGTTTGGCAAGAGTTTGTGTGTAGCACAGGGCCCAAACCTTGGCAGCTGCACACCCWACCTGTACAGCTGTTTTGGAATCTGCACCTGCCAAACAACAGCATGAGG
This sequence comes from Malurus melanocephalus, assembly GCF_030028575.1. Taxonomy (NCBI): domain Eukaryota; kingdom Metazoa; phylum Chordata; class Aves; order Passeriformes; family Maluridae; genus Malurus; species Malurus melanocephalus. The sequence goes on along the minus strand of NW_026623338.1, from coordinate 704,460 downwards.
AAAAAAAACTATCAGGGACAACATTTAGGAGGTGTCATTTCCCAAGTTTACCATCAATTGTTAASAACATTTATGTAATCAAAAAGGCAGTACCGGTGGTCAAAGACAGCCCTTCAGCCGGCCCTAGTCAGCATCGAACTTTCTAAAGAAAAGATGATTACCTAATTCAACCTAAAAGAGCAATCTCCCAAACTCAAGTTTCTTGCACCATCTGCAAGATGAGATCTAAATAATTCAAAACTTCACTGGATCCAGGTGATAGACAGAGATTTGTTTTCCAGCAATATGTCCCAGAGGAATTGGCTATTTTGTTTGAATTGTTCCTGACTTCCAACACCATATATATAAGCAGACCGAGTAGATGAGAAGTAGGAAGAATACTGACAAGAGCTGATTTCAGCTCATCAAAGCCAGGCTCCTTCTCACTCGCAGGGAGGATACAACCATGGTTTCATCAGAAGTCTGTGGCTGCTGAAGGTTCACAGGTTAATTGCAAGAGATGTGCAAAAATTCTTGTCAAGCAAGCTTGTCTTCTATTTGCACAGATCCAGATGCCTGTCTCCAAACCACAAAGGTTGAAATCCACCTAAGGAGAAGAGAGACCATTTTCAGCTCTTCCCAAGGATGAACCTATGCAATGACTTCTGGTTGACTATGGAAGAAGCCCTGGTGGAAGTGCCACATGAACAATTTCTAGGCATCTCCCAGGCCAGTCCTTAGGCTCTTTTGGTGGATACAGTTCACAGAAGAATTGCAAAGGCAAATCTTTAACCCTGAAGTATTTTTTACATCTTTGGAGCCACTACAACAAGCAGTCCAGAGTCCAATGGTTGCCCTTACTTTTGGGTATGTTGTTTTTTTTCCTCCCCATTACTGGCATGTAATAACAGCAAGTTACACAAAGTCAGGAAATGGGATCAGCACAAAGTTCAAATTAATTTTCCTATTAAAGGACTTGTGCAACCATCATTACAGAAGGCCTTTAATCACATCTTTAGTCCAGCTACAAGGTTGAGATTACAGGCATTTTCAGGTAACTGGGCAGGTCATCAATACTTTCTGGAAAACAGGTTTTGTTTTTCATGTTTCTTTGTCAAAAGGCATTAGCAGTGACTATGCTAGTTTCAGAGAAACTAAAAGATGCTAKATCCTCCCTCAAAAGAACAGAAATCACAGGAAAAGAAATTTATCTCCACTTCACACATAAATAGCTTTTCAAATCTRCTTTATCACAAGCAAGCTACTTGCATAATAAATACTAGAAATGCAACAAACTAATATATTGGCCAGTATTACTTTATCACACACCCACATTCAAGATTTCATATGAAATAAACAGCTTATCACGCTGATCAAGATTTCCAGACAGATTAAGTCAATCTGGAGACAATAAACTTCAGAGAAACTGTGCCACAGCTTAAAAAGGTTCTATATAGAGGAGGTACTGGCTGTCCAGACATGAAGTATYCAACTCCCAAGAACCCGATCTCTGCAGAATATATGAAAGTGCACATAAGAACTGAGATGTTAATATATGTTACATTTTAAAATGGTAATATTTTATTCCTCACTCTCCAAATTCCAAGTCATGTGTTCAGCAGAATAGCTTGGAAAGGATGAGAAAGTTTAGATAATATAATTCTATTTTTATTAGCCAAGGAGCTCCAGCCCTATGGATCTTGTGAAGAACTCTGTGGGCCAAATTCATCCTAGGCTGTTGCATCCATGTTCCTGAAGATTTGCATTTTTTTTAGAGCCCTGACTTTAACTTTAGTGCCCTTATGTTTTGCACCAGTACTTTCTGCAAAATCGACCTTCAATGCATTAGATACCTAATGTTTTAGGTGGTTAAAAACTTCCAGTGCCACTGGAACTGTGTGCTGGGGTGTGTGTCCACTGGAAGAAGTCAGTATAGCTACAGCCCCCATCAAAACCATTATCAGCAAGATAATGATTTCTTTATTGCTAAACTTCCTATTTCTTTCTGACCTAAACCAGATCATATGAGCAGAGTTTTGAACCTCAGTGTCKATTTTTTTAACCTATTCAACAACCTCTACTACTTGCACACCTCTATTAAGCAATTACCTTGTGATTTGATTGCTGTGCACACCATGAACTGTGTAACACACGGGTCCCTGGGACATGCAGCCACATCCATGGGCTCCAGAAGACAAACAATGGAGCCACTGTTTCAACCCTGCCTCCTGGCTCACCGGCCCAGCACASGTTTTTTCCTCTTTGCTTCCTTTTAGTGCTGCCAGGTCTGAGCCACTGCTGCAGCTTTCCTTACAGCTCCACTTTCTGGAGTCCTGGAACTTTGAACTAACAAACTAACAAACAAACAAACCATTCCTCACTTAGCAAAAAGAATTTTGGAAACAGAAATTCAGGTTTAAGAAGACAGAAAGGCAATTAGAAGCACATCAGATGGTAAATTCTGGGTTTTTTTTTTTTTTAAGCAAGGCATGTAACTCTGGGAGCAGAGTGGGGAGGTAGGGGAGAACAGCAGATTTAGCTAYGTATGTGTGCAACTGACAGTTTTTTACCTGACAAGTACCAAAGAGGAGTAGAAAAAGCCTCCTATCAACCTGAAAACAATTCATGATAGGTGCTCTTTGGCTCATGCTGCTGTTCAGCCTTCAAGGCAGACACAGACTGCTGCCTGATCCGGTGAGGCTGCCACACTGTGCCCATCCTCCTCCTCCATGCAGGAAACTGGCAGCTCCCCAGGAGTCGGCCAGCCCCGCAGCTCTGGGAATGCCAGCCATCTGTTCCAGCAGCTCTCCCACGCACAGGCTGGTGAGGCAGACTCCAGCCCAGTGCTGCTGTGAATCCAAAGCCGCTCATGGCGGCTCAGCACGCTCCCACCACTCACTCTGTGTCACTCCTGAGGGCTGGGGATRCTGTGACCATCCCTCCTGCCTGCTGCAGTGAAACCAAACAGCAGTGCTGTGGAGCAGCATGGCTGAGTTTCTCCAGAGCTGTGAAAAAGGACTCCACAGAGGATGCCCAAGCCCASAGCTGGTGGCCAGTCTCACAGCAATGACCAACCAGCTCTTGGCCATTGGGGTATCARGAAGTTCTGGACACGCACCCCAGCACACAGTTCCAGTGGCACTGCATGGTAGCCGGGATCCCCACATGGCTTGAAAGCAGCTGCAAGTCTGTCTGCCACAGCTCAGGGCTGCTATGCCTTGYTTTCACCACAGCTTTCTCCTGCCAAGGAATGGCTTCTGAAGGCTCATTTCCTACCTGTCTTCATTCTTCCAGAGTCTGTGRCCACCCAGTTAGTGCTGCTCTGTGCTGGGGAACATGTGAAATCATGTGGACATGTCACAGTTCCARGATTTACTGGCTCAGGTCTGCATTTGCCTTGCATTTGCATGAGCTGCATTTGTTTACGCTTTTGGAAGAATGCCTTACAGCACTCATTTGGTTTTGAGCTACAGAAATATTTCTGATACATGCTGTGAACAGAGGGGTGCTAAAAACCTCTTCTAATCCATGTGTCTCAAAAGAACAGTGCACCACAATCCAAGAAAAAGCCAGCACAAAAAACTGCAGAAAAATCACCCTGTGAAAAGCCAGTGTCCRTAAAGGAGACAGAGAAGTTATGCAACTTCATTCCAATAAAGGGAGAGTGTCCACTGAGGCATATTCCTGTATTCCACCCATATTCACATATGGGGTTTCTCTCTCCAGGTTTTGGAGAGTTCAGCCTCCTTTTATCCTCAATCCCCGGCCACATGTTKCCCTCTTCCATTCCCCATTGTCTGAGGTACAAGGAAGGTACAGCCTTCCCAAACCACCTACCACATATCCTCCCTTGAACCTGTAATTTTCCCCGAAGTTCAGAAACTCAGGCTTGTGCAGACCCATTTGTCTATTTCAGGAATCAGGCTAGATGGTTCTGTWACAAACCTGTCGCTTGAAGTTGGTGGGGACACGAAGAGCCATTTCAAAGACATTAACACCCATACCCTCACCCATCAAATCATTTGTGAAGATATTAGCACACATCAATCCCTCCTCTTCTTATTTCTCAATTTATCTTTACAAACCTTAGTTAYCATTAATTTTTAATACCATCTGGAATTGTATAAAAATTAACATTTGAGCCACCCCCTCCCAACTTCTCCACATCTGGCCCTTGCACCAGGTGTGGCAAATACAGAGATTTAAATACAGAGAAACAACCCAGCAAAAAGTAGACAATAACAATTCACATTAGCCCACTAATCACTAGAGGTCCTTCTAGATGATCCCTGGCTACTCATCTGTTCCACTTTTACAGAGTCGGCCAAGGTCTCCCATCCTTTCCTTCTTGCTAGAAGTCCAAATCTCTGGGGTTTTAGAGACCTTAACCCGAGTGTGACGGATCTGGCTGTGTTCAGCTGTCCAGACTGCTGTTTCTGTGGTCCTGGTTGGATTTGATGAACAGCAATGTCCAAAGGCAGGGTCTGTGCTAACTAGGCTTCCTGTTGAAGAGGTTTAATGAGACACAATATTCTGGCCACACACTGGTATAAAAAGACATCTCCAACCTCCCCACTACATTGAGAATAACCAGGGTAAGGAATCACAAACATCAGTTCAAAGGGGAATAATTTCAATCTCCTCAGGGCTTGGTTCTTACTCTGCCTAAAGCTAATGGCAATAGCCATATCCGTGGCACCTTAWGTTCTAGTAGCAACTCTGAAAGATGTTTCCTTTCTACTCGACCTGAACTTTGAGGGTGTCAAGGGGTATGGAAGTCTCTCTGAATTACCAAAGTAGCCATAATAGCTGGAAGGTTTCCACACCCAGCCTCTGCATAACCCCCTYCCCTCTATAACTTCTCCCCATGGTGCTCTGTCCCCAGAAAGCCCATGCCACCCTGAGTTATGTCCCCATCTGCCCTCCCCAGCTTTCCCACCACACCTTGCTGCTGATGCCAAGGTCCCCCGTTTTCCCTACGAGTTTCCCTGCCTTTCCCTTGGGCATGGAGTTCACAGAACAGATTAGGGCCCCACTGGGATGACAATAAAGTGGTGCACCACCCATTCCACCTCATCTTCAGACAAATTATAGTAATTTTAGAGTCTTCCAACGTAGAACTGGCAAGTTTAATACATATTTGCATGATTTCAAATATGGATAAATTCTTGTACCAACTTCCAAGATAAAATTGGTTGAGGCAAATTTTACATCCACAAAACCTTTTGCCACACCATTTTTTTCTCCCTTTCAGTAAAAAGACAAATCAAGCTTGGCAAAAAATGCAACAACTTAACAATACATAAAATGCTTTGACTAATATTTTACCACTAGTGATGAAAACACAAACAAATTACCAATATTAACAAACTGACAACAGAAGCAATTAAGGGGGCAATTAAAAAAGTTTCATTGGTTCCTACACAGCTCCATGTCATTTTTAGGCAAGTTCTTGGAATAGAAAAGTGAAAATTTGGGCCTATTACTGACCGAATTTATTAAAAAGAAGAAAAAAAAAACTTCTTGTATCTCTGCAGAAAAATCAYGCAATGAAAAGCCAGTGTCCATAAAGGAGATAGAGGGAATCCTGCAACTTCATTCAAATATAGGGAGAGAGTGTCCACTGGTTCATATTCCTGTATACCACTCATATTCCCGGGGTTTCTCTCTCCAGGTTTTGGAGGGCGTGGCCTCCTTTCATCCTAAATGTCTCCGCCACATGTTGCCCTCTTCCTTTCCTCGTTGGCTGAGGTACTAGGAAGGTACAGCCTTCCCCCTTGAACCTGTCATTTTCCCCCCAAAGTTCAGAAACTCASGCTTGTGCAGACCCATTTGTCTATTTCGCGAGTCAAACTGCCTGGTTTCTGTTACAAAGGCTTGAAGTTGGTAGGGACATTAGGGACATTAACAGCCATTTCAAAGACATTAACACCCATACCCTCACCCATCAAATTATTTGCGAAGACATTAGCACAGGTTTTCTTATCAAAACGGAATTAGGCAGTGTTTGTGTGGCTTGGCACTTCCTGGCACAAGTGAAATGCAAGCATGGTTTGACATTCAATCGATCCTGAGCCAGGATCAGAGGGTTACATATAAATTCCCTGAAGCGTTKTCATTTGGTCTAGAAAGGTTTAGTTTTGAGCCTCTGGATAAACTCTCAAGACACAGAATGTACACACAGACCTGTAGATCTGCATCCTTCAGAATTAWTTGCTTCCCAAAATCACATAAGTCACTGCATTTAATTCTCACATCAAGATTTACCCACTTCTCCTAAGGCTGACCAGACACAGACTTCAGAAAAAGCAATTTTGCACGTTTTTGGAACAGTTTCAGCTGCAAGCTCCGGGTTTAGACTCTGGTCTCAGAAGARCTTTGGACTTCAGTCTCCCTGTCAGGTATGGAAGATATGAGCATTTCTGAGGCGTGCATCCTTAYAAAGAACCATCCTAATCTTAGCACACTCAGAACTAAACTCCAGGACTACCAGACTTARAAGAAACSGGYGAGATACACCAGCACAGAGGTTGGYGGTGCCTTCTGTGTTTGTGCTRGCTCCCTGTTTTTCATAGCTGTGTTTTACTTTGGTGGGTCCATCCGTGCCGTTTTCTTTTGGTTTGCAGCCGCAGGGGTGAGTGCAACAAGAATTAAAAGGCTGTGTGACTGCACAGAAGCATGCAGCACACACTGCCTCCCCAAAATAAACTACTGCACTTCAGGCTAATAGCAGGCAGCCCGAGCTCCCCAGGGACATCAGCTACTCCCTCCCAGGGGCTCTCAGCTGAAATGAGGTGTGAGTGGGTTCTTGGGAAGGGAGCTGTTGGCCACAGAGACCACCAATGCCTCCAGGCTGAATGCAGGCAGAAAGGTTCCCGTTCACTGTCCTTTGGCACACGGCCTGGGATGTGAGACCAKGCATGTCAGCAAGTGTCACAAGGTCACAGAGACATGTCAGAGGCTGAAGGCATCCTGCTGGGATCTCGGGAACCTTGCCAGAGTGAGGCTTTCATTTCTGAAGCATCCTCTACCCACTCCTGCTTTCTGCATGCCCTTCTCCTTCCCGTCCCTTCCTCCATTTGTAGCAACATTGCATTCTGCGTGCTCCCTGAGAGAAATAGGGCAAACATAACCTGATTAACCAGGAGGATTTGAGCAGGAAAGGGCGGGGGAGGAGATTAATACAGAGAACCACAGAATCTTTCCCTCTCACATTAGCTGTTGCCTATTCAATAATTAAAGTGTTCTGCGGTGACTCTGACTTTGGGATTTGCTGTAAAAGCTTCTCATAAACTCGGTCTCAGCATGCAGACATCAGACCAAAGAGAACATTCGGTCTGACAAGCTGAAATTTCTTGCAGGCTCCAGGGTCAGTCAGAAGCTTAAAATCACTTGGATTTGAGCCTATGGCTCCATTTTAAAACATAAGGATCCCTCTTGCTGTTGTTCATGTATTGAAGAGAYTGAATCCAACCTTTATTTGGCCACTCTGTCTCTGAAACATGGTTTAGAAGTTATGCAGGCTTTCTCCATTTAATGTACGAAACAACCTCCAAGGCTGGCAGTGCCTCATGAACACATGAGCATATTACACAGGCTCTGGCTGCCCTCCAAGTCTATTCTGATGCTCTATTTTCTTTCCATCCCTTCTTTCTTGCTTACCTTAAGGCATATAGATGTTTCAGGAYAGAAATGTAAAGCTACCCACATGCAGAAAAGATGCCTTCCCTGACCTTCCAAGGAGCTATTTTTGGCTGATCTTATATGCCATTCACAGGGGTCATGCACTGAACTAACTGGCCCCCTCAATAATCCAAGGGGTGGTCCAAGACCACCATAACAGTGTATCATTGTTTTCCTGTTATTTTCCAGGCAGTTTCTGAGCTCTTCGAGGATTTTGCAGCAGATTTTTTTTTTTTTTAATTCTCTCCATAACCTAACACACTACTGACTCCAAATCTCCATACGTTGTTTGCAAGAAAGCACATTCTAAAAGGGACTGCAAGACTGAGATTACTACCCAAGGAATGTATGCTCARCATTACACCTAAACATACAAACAGAATAATAAAAACATATCCTTAATCCACAATTTTTAAAAAATTATTGAGTATCCTTAGCCTTCAACTGACTTTTCAAGCCCAAACTTGGAGAAGAAGTTCCAAAAGTTTCAGAGTGAAACAGATTTATTTTCAAAATATGTACCCCCAAAGAGTTGATAAGTTTAAAAAATTAAGGYACACTGGGTGAGCAGCCAAACACATGCAGAGAATGATACTCCATAAAGAAGGCAGCAGTCCTAGCTCTATCTGTCAGGTCATGTGAATCCACCACATCACATCCCAACAGTCAGAAACCCCGGCTCTGGTTTGTCCTGTGTCTCTCAAATTCTAATGCTGAGATTTTTCCAAACTGGCACTGCCCAGACTGCAAACATTTCAGTCCTGAAGCCAAGAGTGAAATGATTAATGAGCCCCAGCAGCAGCCCAAAGGCTCCTCATGTGGCAGGGAGTTAATGTTGACCCAGGGGACTGCACAGCCATGTTGCCATTCCATTGTTTACCCTCACACAGTGAGCAAAAGAGAAAGCATGCAGGTATCTTTTCCCTTCTGACATCACAGCAATATATACCACAAAATCACACAGCCTATAAAATGTATAAAGCAGAAATGCTGTACAACCTGCAAAAAGGATGCAGAGAATGCGTGGGGAGCGAACTGTTCAGGAGACCCAGCCTCTAGAAATCCAGCTCTGGGCACATGTGCACACACACACACAAAACACATGATGTTATCTCCCAGCATCTCACATTTTCATCACATTGGCATCTTTTAAAGGGTTCTTGAACTGAGGCATTGCCTCTTAAGGCCAGAACTGCATAAGTTTTAGAGATTCAACTGATTTGCGTAGAGCCATGAGAAAAACAACACAGGACTGGAGGTGGCTGGTGAGAAATGGTGTAYCTTGCATTTAGTACCCAGGACATAGGCATGCTGCTTATCTTAATATATGGCCCAAGTTAGAGAACCACCAGGCTATGTAAATAGCAGGATTTCCCCCACAGAAGCTAAAAGTCATTTGCTTCCTCCCTTTGGTAATATCCACCTCCTTTAACAAGATTCACAACAGTTTGCAAAACAACAAGGCAGTGCAGTGCAAATGTTTGCTAAACATTTGTGCAATTTCATCCAAATACAGAAACAGAGGGAACACCAGTCAGAAACACCACACTTCACATAGCATTATCAAAACAATTCATTGGCAGTCCGTAGGCAAGCAGCAACCTTTCATTTTCTATTTAAAATTTGAGTATAAATAAAAAACCTGAATTAATCGATGGAGATAAGGGTTGGTATTTGTGTAATGTTCTTGGAAAACACAGCATGCCAAGCCAAGCRCCATATATGGCAATTATTCTGATTTACTCTGCTTCCACTTTCACTTCCCTGGCTCATTTTGCCTCTTCAGATGCTGAGCTGTTTCTGCTGTGTGCCTTCATGATGCCTGTGCTGCAAGGTTGTGCTCCTGACAGCCATGTTCAGCTTGGTACCTGCCTGAAGTGTATTAATGATCTCACTACAGCTGCATAATGAAGCTGGGTCAAAAGRCTATTGCCTGATAGCAATTGAGCTGCACCTCTCTCTCCCCACCTTTATTTTCCTTTGGAATCACTACCATAGTTCAGACCTTTGGTACTGAGTCATGGTACAGCATATCATGTTTCAATTAAGWAACACAGGCACTTAAAATTAAAAAGGTGTGGAAGGAAATTAAGACCACAAAGCAATTCYTTCTGGGAAAGGGTAACAAATCACTCTTCTCTGCCTGACAGTCCACACTCTGAACATACATATGATGACAGGGCTCATGTTTAGCTTTGCTGTGAKTAAGATAAGATGTCCAGCACCAATCCACAACCCAGGGAAAAGCACAGGCCACTGAACACCCAACTACCATACAGTGGTCAGCTACAGCACATACAGGTAATGGTGTAAATCCTCAAGCAAGGAGAACTTGTAATTGAAAAATTAGTATGYGCCTTTGTCTTGGCTACCTTCTGCTTAGAAAATAAAGTTGAACAGAAAAAAACTAAAAACTGGGTTGCAGAACTTTTCAAGAGATAAGGCAAGAGTTTTCTGCAGGGGGAAGCTCCTTGTCTACTCCAGCACTAYGCTCTGCTGGCAGTACACAGGATATAAATGGCATTTAAAACTCTGCATGGTAACTTGCCAGGACAGTACCTGCCTTTCACAGTCATATTTTTTGCCAGGGGCTCCATGTCCACCTACAGAGCTGCCAACAACCACCACCACCACAAAACCAAGTATTTAAACTAATACCTTGTACAGAAACAGAGAAGTTATTTTCCCCGCTGAGAAGAGTTTAGGTCTACAACACAAGCCAAATTACCCCTCAGGACTGTGACATTAGGGCTGAGCTGGCCCAGCTGCAGCTCTTTAAGGAGCCCTAGGGGTGGCCCAAGTGTGGGAACTGAAGTGAAAACACCTGGTTGCCCATTTCCATTCTATTGCTGCATTTGCTGAATTGCAAGTTAAACTTCATCTTCCTTCTCCAAGGAAGGGATAATCATTTGTGATATAGTCATCTATAGGTTCCTCCACCAAGTCTGTAATGTTGAGAAGTATGCTCAGCTTTCTGCAGTGGTTCGCATGGCCCAGCAACTTCTTAATCAGAGGATGCTGACTTTCCAGCAATGTAACTTGGAATTTAGATTCACAGAAATGAAAGTYTGGACACAGGGATTTTTGGATGGGAGAGAATGGATAATCTGCTATCATGCAGAGCATCAACCAKATATGTAAGTTCTGAAATGCTAGAAGAGTGTCTCCCTCCAAAAGGGAGGCAGTGATGTGTCATTAAGTGCCGGAATCAGTAAAAACTTGCCTTTGCAGGACTCTGTAGCCTTTAGCCTCAGCTAAGCAGTTTGTTGGTAGTTATTGCGCTGAGAAGGAATCCTGGGGAATCAAAGCTGACAGCTGCAGAATGAATATGAATATTAAAATAAGAGCAAGGRAGTCTCTGGTCCAGATGGAGTGTGGGGGCCCTTTGCTGCTGACCCGGGCTCCCCTTCCAATTTGGCAAGTAGCAGTGGCCACAGTCTCCAGCCCTCCTCTTGTATACCTTGTAGCTCCTTCCTGCAGTTTATATAAAGTCTCCTCTTCCTGCAACCTGCCTGGCACTCAGGCTGGATGCAGAAACAGTAATAGTTCTCCTGCTGCAAATTTAGAAGGCAGCAGCAAGGATGCATTAATAACTACTCCCCTCCAGACTCTCAACAGGAGRCAGGTGCTTTGTGGCTGAGGTAGTGCCCCCTGTCCAAGGGAGTGCCATTCCATCTCTCCCTGAACATGTGATTTATCGGAGCATCCCATTTCCTGCAGTTCCTAAGTAAATGAGTAAGATTCCAGAGTTGCATCAGGGGAATGGGTTTGGCTTGGAATCCTGCACAATGACTCATGCTTTCATGAATAAATTCATTTCCTCAGAGAAACAAGACAAAATCACGTKTTCTACTTAGTCCAGCTACCTAGASTGGTGATTTAGGAAGCTATTGCAAAAAAAATACAGTTTTATCTAGCTTTATAGTGAATCCACTGCAGTTGTACTTGCAAACAGAACCAACTTTTTAAGAAGAAATGAAWAACTGGTGTAACTGGGAAGTTCTGGGTATTGAAAGATGTCAGCTAGAAACCAGTTTGCAATCAAAACCAGACAACTGACAAAAAAACATTGTGGAAGTCTGGGTGTTTCAGAAATTGACTGCTATTTACTCAGGTCTCCACATTTATTTCCCTGCTGCACATTTAAAAACAAGTTGTAGAAACACAGACTTGTAAACACTAGGAAATGAGAATTGCATCACCCAGCCCCTCCCCTTCCCCACAATGACAGTGCAAAGAAAATGAGAGTGTGAAGCAGCAAAAGCTCTGGATCACTGTAACACCAGCATCCTTACATATCCATGGAAGYAGACAAGGAGAGGGTCCCAGAGTAWGGATCATGKCTAATCAGTCATATGCAGAGATACTTGTTAGTGCAAGCTAGGATGAAACTCATCTTTCAGCTTTAAGTTTTCTTACAAGATCAGTTCAAATATTTTGATATGGCTACACCAACCAAACTGGTATAATACAAAATATGGATTTTCATGGAGTATGAACCAACTCYCTGTATCTTACCCCGGTAAGTATTTCAAAAGAATAATGCAAGAATAATTCTTTGGGTCAGCTCTATGAATTTTTGGTGTCAAGTTCCACTTTGGAGTCCAGGCCTCTCTGGTTCAGGAAAAGATCATTCATCCATCATTTTCACGCAGCTTTACAAACGCAAAAGTTTTGTAATTAACAAATCTCTGCAGTATCACCACCAGGCTAGTAGATAAAGATACCTTCACATTTTACAAAGGAGAAATGAAGCCATTAAAGCTGGAAGAAATTGTTCAGGTCTCAGAAGAAATTAAAGRGAAAGACAGAACTGGAACATGATGTAGCTATGTGTAGTGCCAGGTCTTCCCCTCACACACTGACACCATGTGAAAGCAAAGCCTGATGATGTCAGAGCAAAAGCAGGACCAATTGTACATGGAATAACCCCTAGGACTTTTTAAGGGCAGATTAAACCTCAGGTCTCAGGTAGACTGGAGAAATGCCACTGACCTTTCCAGGGCTGGTCAGCATCCCCAGTAGCTTTGGGTTACTGATAACCGCCCAGCTGAATTGTAGGTCACACAGCAAATGTGCAGGTCCTGGTTTGATGTCCTTAATCACCCCTGCAGCACCATCAGATTTGACTCAATCTGTCATGAGCCAGGATCTGAGCAAATGGAGAGAGCAGAAATTAAATGTCAGCATGTAAAACCTCTTGTATACTAGCAAAACGGAGACAAATACAGTAACATTTTGAGTTTTACTGAAAATAGCAAGAAGTACACATTGAACTCCCCTTGTATAACTGTCTCTAGACTTTATTTTTGTGATAAAGGTCTAATGGTATCTCATAGTTTAAAGGCAAACATGTTAAATGTGGCATTGTTTTCATTTGTTATCACTCAGATCCTGATCAAATACCACCAGAGGCCAGTGGAAATACTCTGCTTCTAACGACTAGAATAAAAATTATAAATGTTTCTACATTCAGCAACTTCTCTTGCTTTATTATTCATGTTTAATCTGTGAAAGCCAGTATGTAAAGAAGGGCAAGCAGGCTGAGGAAGGGCCAAGCTTCCCTGGACAGACACTGTAACATTTCTGGCATTCCCATCACTTTATCAACACCATCTCCTGCTACGATGMTAAAAGGCAGCAGTGGAAGAACAGGAAGAAGGAAACTTATGTGAGAAAAGTGWGYCCATCCCTACAATCACTCACTTACAGGAAATCAAAACAATCCTGGCCTTCATCTTCCAAGTGCAAGAAAAATGCYTGTAATTTGTTCACCCCGTTCTGTTTGTGTTGTTCTGAGCCTTCTCTCATTGAAGCTCTCTGAGGCAGAAAATCAATGTCAATCATGCCAGATGACYGCTTTCCTCCTGAGCATCTACTGCTGATAATAAGATCACAAAGGCCACATAAAAGRAAAAATGTGACCATTGCAGCTGCTTTCTCAGTCCTGTAACTGAGGCAAATTTACAGGTGGTTTAACACTGGCTTATTAAAATCTGACTCTAACAAAAAAAAGGGTTCTGATCTGCTTATTATCATTTTTGAGGACACAGTGGGACCAAGATGGTCTTGAAACATCCCAGCTGCCTTGCTTTGGCCTGCTCTGCTAAAAGGAGGACCTCTAGTATCTGAATAGGTAAAACAGAGAGATAAGGACACCCTGCTGCCTTATATTACAGATAACAGTGATTTGCTCTTGGTCCTGTTCTCAGTAACACGCAACACAAACACAAGCAAGTGAAGATGTTTTTGGAACTAGCACCCTGGAAACCAGGTCCAAGTTTATTTTGTCTGAGCCACAGGCTAAGAAGAATCTTACAATATCAATATACTTCTCTTAGGAGCCTTGGTCTCATTGTGAGTAGTAAAATAGTACTTGCTCCACATTGGTTACATATTTTTAAATGCTTCTTAGTCTATTCAGCCAGTATTGTTATGGAAGCTTCCTATCTTGCATTTCAACTCTTTMGAAGTAAAAGTTTTTATAGTCAAAAATATTTCTTACTGGTCTTCATTCCTGCCAAATGTTCATTTTCTGTCCTGCCAGATGTCTGTAATTCAAACCTGGATGAGATGTTCAGTCCCATTCATACAGAGCCACTGTAAATACAGATTTCTGGGATGCAGAAATAAACTTCCTAATCCATCCTTAAGGCTTCTGACAGAACAAGATGCTCAGTGAACCCAGAATAATGCAAAATGACAGAACTATGTTTCCTTTTTATCCTGCATTCATGTGGCTTTAGTCAGCTCGCCATCTAAACACACTTCTCCTCCTTAGTGACCAGCCTTCTCTGACATGGCACATCCCACAAGCATGGCTCCTTCCTCCAGCAGCAGAAGGAACAAAGCACAGATAGTTTTGCCTGACAGGCCAACAGCCTGTTACATTTAACCTCCTTTGCTGGAAGTSCTGGTCTTTATATTAAGCAAAACTTTGTATTTTTCTGTCTTGTTTCATGCTAACCCACAAAAATTCTACCTTTCAAGYATTTTTAGATGTTTTCTCTCCTATATTTTTTGTTTCTTCTGTTTTGCTAATGGACTGTCAAATAAATGAAGAGGTTTTGGGCCAATATTCCTGTCAGATTAACCCAGCAGAAGGGAATTGTCCTTGGGATGGTCCAATGGACCAGGCATGCCACAGCAAGATAAGCACCTCAGAAAGAATGCAAGCACCTCCTAGGAGCTGAGGACAGTATGGCCAAAAATCAGGGTCACAACCCCAAAAGGAAACTAAGACAAAGACTGTAAAGGTACTACAAGAAATATAAAAAAAGGTGAAAAAACAATCACTGTAAAAAGAAGAATGGGACAATAAAGGTAACACAGCTATTCACGCAATGTTAAATGAATACTTACCTGATTTTCAGTAAGGATGAACATGCTAATCCATGGGGTAAAGACAGGGCGCCCAAGAGAAGGTAGCAGGCAGAAATGGGTAAAAAGATTATAAATGAACACAACTCCCAGATAGCGAGCAAAACTCCCTGAGACTGCTGTCTTCCAGCTGGAGGAACCAGGCATTCTCAATTCAAGAACTCTGACATGCAGCAAATCACAACTCCAAAAGACTTCAAGTWAATTTGTGTACTTGAAGGCATTACCACAGAACCAGAGAACAGCACATTCTAAGAAGTAAGCCATGATGGAAGCAGTTTGGGCCTCTGCTTTTGAGGTCTATGCAGTTCTTCAGGAAAACTTAAAAAGTAAAAGCTAAGTGAAAACACAATATTCAACGAATAATAAAGGGATAATTGTAGTATGAATTTACTAAAAGCCAGTTTTGTGGGATGACCCACAAAATAGTATGGTATAAAATTGAAACTTCAAACATTCAGAAAACAAATTTTAAAAAGTTGTTTTTGCTTTTTGTTGGAGTCCTTGCAAGAAATAAGTGACTAAGAGAAGGATTTGGCTCTACTAACCAACCGCAGGGTGACAGGAAACTGACAGCATGGCGTGACTGAAAAAGACCAGTGTGAGTCCAGTCATGGTATTTCCAGTAGCTTTAGGAAAACGTTTGTGTTGTGTTTGAGGCATCGCTGTCTGAAATACTCCATGCAGCAGCCCCTCCCATGAGAAAAAGCATTTTAAAAGCATTTAAACTGAGATAGTCCAACAGAACATACATCCCAATGATCAGGGGRCCGCCTGTGTGATCATGCCGGGTTGAAAAGGTTTGGCTTATATAACCAAGCACAACAAATGAGTGGGAACGAGTGGATATTTAAATACACGGAAAGGGGAAGGAAACAAAACCTTCAAACATCTATCGATTTACATGGAAATTAGAAAGTGGTTTCCAGCCACGTGACAAGAGGCCCCATCCGGAACACCGCCACAAACCCCTGAGGGGCACAGGGATGGCTGGCACTGCCCGGGCAGAAAACGAGGGCAGGAACGCCTTGAATTCCCCACAAGCTCTCCAGAGCCAGAGAATTTGCTTTCACTCATCCCGGCTAATAACAGAGAGAGTACAATCTCTCCCGACGACAGCCCTCCGACGAGCCCCGAGGGGGTGCGCGGCTGAGCGCCTCAGCCCCGCCTCATGGCGCCGGCCGCTAGCCTCGCTTAACCCTCCCCTCCGCTTCTCTGCTCCCGCTCCTTCGTACTGCTCCTTCCCCCTCCTCCCTCTCCCTCTCTCTCCACCCCGACGTGTCGGCGGGCACGTCCCCAGCATCGCAGCCCGCCCGCCTCACGTCAGCCGCCCGGCCCTTATTTAAGGCGGCGGCCGCCACCTCCCCCGCTCCGCCGTCACAGCCGTGCTTGGGTGAGGACGCTCGGTAGGTGCGATCGCCGTGGCGGGCTGCGATGGGTGTGGGAAGGAGGGGTGCAGGTAGAGGGGGAATGCGARAAGAGGGGTAGCGGGCGGTGCTGTCCCACAAACCTCCGGAGGGGCTCGGCGGAACAGGCGGCACCAAACCAACAAAGTGCGCTCGACGCCGCCTGCTCCGTGGGGCCCCCCGGCCGTGTGGTACCGGGCATAGCCCTGGGCTTTAATCCAGCCGGCGTGATTTCCACTCACAACCCCCCCATCATCCCCTCTCGCCATCCCCTTGAGCCTCTGTGGATTAACTTGCTTCCCTTAATCGGTGCATGTGGCTCCAGGGAGTGATCCTGCAAAGGGACTTGAGAATGGGCTCAGAGCACTATTTGAAATACAGCATTAGTGGACCACCTACTACTCYCCAAACTTGTTTACTGGAGGGGAATGGCACTCTGAAAGCAAATTTTTTTTTGAGCTTTTAAGTTTAACAGACTTGCTTGATAGGGTGGCTCTCATCAGCCTTGCATATTAAAGTGCTTATAGTGTAAAGGGAGGACTTGGCACATGGAGAGCACACTACTCTGGCCATACTTCAGGAGGCTTATGCAAATCAAGACTGACCTAGCTTCGTTGATTCTTCCTAAATATGGGCACTGCCGGTTTCCTGTCCCTACCCTCAGCCCCAAAACTTACAGTCCTTACCCGCTGCTCTGCTTGGCTTCTGATGCTGTGAACGAGTTGCCGCCTGTTCAGCACTAGAGTCATGTTGTGTCTGTACTTGCATCCRTCTGTGCAGCTGCTCCTGCTCTGGGCTCTTCAGGCTGCTCCCAGCAGAGCTCCCAGTGCAGCACCATTTCCTGGGAAAGTGTGGTGTTGGCTTCGACTCACCAAGATGGGGATAAATGCACAATCCCCTGTCATCACTGTGCCCTTTCAGCGCACCCGTGGCTGTCAGAACCCATCTAACCAGGATGYTGTGCAGCTGGCAGCTAAAATGTGAGGGTGGGAGAGATGGTAACATCRGACTCCAGCCATCTTAATTTAAAACTGTGTAGTTTCACTTCAAAACACACTCATGAAGTTGACGTGGAGCTCATGCTGTACTTAAAAAGATCTTGCCTAAGTGTTGCATGACTTCAGCTCTGGAAATGCTTCAGGGCACAGAATACCAGTTTTTCAGGGTGAGAGAACAGAGCTTGCCAGACTGTGCTGTGCTTAGAAGTACTAAAATGGCTTCCTGTACCTAGATGTAATATGGATGGTCATGTGGAACATTCTACTCCTGCTGCTGGAGTGCCACCAGCTATATAATATAATCAATGCCTCTCAGGCCGTATTTGAGGCAAAGCTATGGTGAGATTGAACAAAGGATTGTCATCAATAATTCAGTTTTGCAATYATTTTGTGGCATACAGGCAGTATTTATTCATATGTTTCATATCCATTTTCTTATTAACCTAGAATAAARTCTGTCTTGCTGGATACAGGTATTTTGGTGTCAGTGAAAACTCCAAAGTTGGCAGAAATAATTTGTTGCTTTCCTTTCAGCAGTGCACCATGTCTGTCAAGGATCAGCTCATCCACACTCTCCACAAAGATGAGTGTCATGCCGAAAATAAGATTAGTGTGGTTGGCGTGGGTGCAGTTGGAATGGCCTGTGCCCTCAGCATCCTCATGAAGGTAAGTGTCAAGCTTACCTCGAGGGAGGAAGCAGCAGAAGAACCTGAGACCTAAGAGAAGGGCAAAAAGATAAACTACCTTATTAGACTACAAAGACAAAATGAATTATATACAATCCTAGTATACAATCCTTTGTTTGGCCCTSAAATGAAGTAACAGTTTTCAGGCTATTGACAGAGAACAAAGACCTGCCAGTTCTTGTAAACCATGTTTGCCTCAGGATCAGACAGAATGTCCTTTATGTATCATTTTAGGAACTGCATTTACCTTTGGGACTTGCAGACTCCCTTTTAAGTAGGAATTCTCTCACACTCTAAATATACAAAAATAATTGAGAACTGAGGAGTTATTTTGTCATGAGCAGAGTGGACAATAGAATTATTCTTTGCAGTGTAGCCTGGAAAAATTGGTACTTGACACTCTGAATGACTTGTCCTCTGCATTCAGTTATCACATTGGAAATGCTGTGGTTAACACCAGGCTTCCTTTTCTTAACTGTCAAATAGGTTGCTTATGAACTTCTGTTAACTTATTCTTCATTATTATCCTGTTAAATTGAACAGCTATTTCATGCAAAAAGTGGTTATGAAAAGTACAAAATGAACTCAAGAAAGTGGATATCCCAGGGAACTAATTTAAGGACTCTGGGAAGAATTGAAGTGTTAGAGATGAGCAAAACTGTTTATGTAACTTTTAAAATAATTGCAACTTCACTGTTTAAAAACTGGGAACTTTGCTCAGCGGCAGTAAACTTACCATTAATCTTGGTCTTTTGTAGGACTTAGCTGATGAACTCGCCCTTGTTGATGTTGTGGAGGACAAGCTCAGAGGAGAGATGCTGGATCTCCAGCATGGCAGCCTCTTCCTTAAAACTCCAAAGATTGTCTCTGGCAAAGGCAAGTAGTTGGCTCTAATGTGCTCATTATTTCCAAATGGACATAGCCACCTCAGGTCTCATACTGGACRGCCAAGTCTAGCACTTAGGCAGTCACCCTGATTGCTGGGAGGAAAGCTTATAGATATAGTGCTCAGCTGAGACTGTTTAACGTACCTTCTTATGGCCAGTTCAGCTACGAATTTTCTTCCCGAGTTCACTACACTCAATACAGAAAGATAAATCTAAGTACTTGTGCMCCATAGAGAACTTTATTTCACAACCAGTTAACCTCTGAACCCATTACTACTTACTTCTGATAACTTTTAGTGACAGCCTTGAGTAGGGCAAAGGTTTAACCAGCTCATACCTTAATTACGGTGCCCACAGGTAGTAGGTTATGAGGGCAGAGCCTTCTTCCTCTTCTTTACAGCTCTTAGCCTGAATTCTATCCCAGCAGCTATCCCTAATGCCATGTGTGGCTGAGTAACATGGAATATCACTGCCTGCAGCTGCATGACACAATGTTGCAAACATGTCACAAACATGCCCCAATGTTGCCACTTGTGGCAATGAGCAACAGTCTCACAATAACATTCAATTTTCTACAGAAGCAAAGTTTAGGGTAACAATTACCAGGGAATTGCTGCACCCTCAAGAATTTGAGATCTCAGTCTAGAAAGGAAGTGAGAACTCCTGTTCTGAACCATATGTAGTTAGAGGGCATGCTTGACACAGCCTTTTGTCTGCAGATTACAGTGTGACTGCAAACTCCAAGCTGGTCATTGTCACTGCTGGTGCCCGGCAGCAAGAAGGAGAGAGCCGCCTTAACTTGGTCCAGCGCAACGTGAATATCTTCAAATTCATCATTCCCAACGTTGTTAAATACAGTCCTGACTGCAAGCTGCTTATTGTCTCAAACCCAGGTTTGTCTTGTGTTGCCATAAGAGGATTTGGCTTAGAGAATAGTGTTTCTTCAGTAAGGTGGCATTAGTGAACTAATATGATCAGCACAGGCTTTTASAAAATACTTATGCTGGGGAAGAGAAGGCTCCAGGGAGACCTTGGAGAACATTCCCATAACTAAAGGGGCCTAAAGAGGGGTGAACCTTTTACAAGGGCATGTAGTGGTAGGACATGGGATAATTGCTTTAACTGAAAGAGGTAGATTTAGATTAGATATAAGAAATTCTTTATTATGAAGGTGGTGAGACACTGGAGCAGGTGGCCCAGAGAAGTTCTGAATGCCCCATTCCTGGAAGTGGTCAAAGCCAGGTTGGGTGGAGCTTTGAGCAACCTGGTCTAGTGGAAGATGTCCCTGCCAATGGCAGGGGGTTGGAATGAAATGATCTTTAAGGTCCCTTCCAACCCAAACTATTCTATGATATCCATACAGCAAAAAGCATCATCTTCCCTCTCCAGGCTCAGCAGTTTGGTMTTCTGAGAAATAGACTGGGGTTTTCAGTTCAAGTGATCTTGAGTACAGTAAGGGGTCACTGACTAATGGCATTTATAGCATAAAGGTAGAGCTGAGAAACTGCTCAAAACAGTCATTATGTTATAYAAAATAGCCATATGTTAGCCCACTGCAGTGCCTTGCCATGGGCACTGCTTTGTGCTGTTCCACGCAACTAGCATGCAGGTAAAATRCTTACAGATGAATGGAAAGTACCATCCTCATTATCAAATTGCTCATGAGAGGCACTTGTTATTCCCATTTTCCTTACAGTGGACATTCTGACCTATGTGGCCTGGAAGATCAGTGGCTTTCCTAAACACCGTGTTATTGGYAGTGGCTGCAATCTGGACTCTGCCCGTTTCCGCCACCTCATGGGAGAAAGGCTGGGCATCCACCCTCTGAGCTGCCACGGATGGATTGTTGGCGAGCACGGAGATTCCAGTGGTAAGGGTGCAGTYGGGCTGGCTGTTACACAGAACTTTCTCATTTATTTGCAAGAAACATCTTAAAAAGCTACAGCAAAACATTGCTCCAAAACCTTTGCACTGCAGGGCCTTAAAAATGCAAGTCCTGATTTAAGTCTTTTGCYGCAAAGAAACCCTAGATGATCTATATTTGACCTGAGTAATTATGTTTGGAAAAGGTCGTTACTGTAACCTGAGTTGGCTAAACATTTCTGGGCTAAGTTGTTCTCGTAACTCCCAAAAAAGCCCAAACTGAAGCAGCAAGAGGATAAAGTTCTCTGGAAAGGACTCCAAAAGATCTGCACCCGACCTACTGGCAGTCACTCGGCTGCCATTACTGGCATCTCTTAATTACTGTACATAGAAACTGAAGTGCAGAGGCAAGYCCAGAGGACAGGAGAAAGAGCGACTTTCTCCTTATTTAACCTATACTTTTCCAAGTGGCACCAGAGCAGTACTGTCTGCTTCTTGACACCCGACAGAATGCATTTGGGATCAATCCTTATTTGACAAAACTTGGCAAAACACAGAGTGACTGTCATTTTAGTTCATGTTACCCAGGTGTCTCTCTTTAACAAAGGTGTATTCAAGTTTCGTGACACTGTATATAAATGCTGATGTGCACCTAGGTTCTCAGCCTGCAATTTAGATTTGCCTTAYAGGTCATACTATATTTAAAGTCATAGCTAGATCATAAGTGATGTGTTGCAGGTTAATCCAGYTAGATCTTATGTTAATTTGAGAAGGACTAAGTATTGTGAGATAATTAATCTATGTGCAACTTGCAGTACCTGTCTGGAGTGGAGTCAATGTTGCTGGCGTCTCTCTGAAGGCTCTTCATCCAGACTTGGGAACTGATGGAGACAAGGAGCACTGGAAGGAGGTCCATAAGCAGGTCGTGGAGAGGTAAATATTGGTTTGGCGTTTTTATAAATTTCAACACAAGAACAAATCATGAAGAGCTGAAGAATCTCTRAACTAGTGTATACCCAGATCTAGAATACCTCAGTAGCCCCAAATGTCATGAATCAAACATACTAATAGCACTTGAAATAATATTTTAAGGAGTAATGTAGATTTAGCAGCTAAGTTTTTGTGATTAGTTRGCTTTAAATTGGGGAACAGCTTTAACTTCTAGGTTTCTGGTATAACTGTGGGGATTAGTGTAAATGCAAATAGAATTACTCACTCCTGAGCTGATTTTGATCATGCCAGCAAATGAGTCAAGCTTCTGATGCCTCCAAAATGATCAGGATACCTCCAAAAGCCTTTCTTAAAATTTGAAGCATTTCAGTTTATGGTACTTGTTTTTTAATGAGTGCTGTGTGTCTGCAGTGCCTATGAAGTGATCAAACTGAAGGGGTACACGTCCTGGGCTATTGGCCTTTCTGTGGGAGACCTAGCTGAAAGTATTATGAAGAATTTGAGAAGAGTGCACCCCATCTCCACAATTGTTAAGGTGAGCAGCCCCTTTTTGCTAATTTCTTACTGATAACTAAAAGTCTTGAATTACGAAAACAAGTGATTTGCTTTCTGGTTCAATTTCAACTAAATTTAGTTTCCTAATAGGATATTCTATGAAATATGCAGACATACATMAATTCCAGCCTAACAATCCTTACCTACTTTTCAGGGCTTGCATGGAATAAAAGAAGATGTCTTCCTAAGTGTTCCTTGTATACTGGGCAATAATGGCATCACTGATGTAGTAAAGATGATCCTAAAACCTGAGGAAGAAGACAAATTAAGGAAGAGTGCAGACACACTGTGGGCAATYCAGAAGGAACTACAGTTTTAAACCTGCCCAAACAGTTTTTGGCTCTTAGCAGTTTAATGGGTTTAGTGGTTTGTCTTACGTTGCACTTTCCAAGTAAGTCAAATCTTTCAATGTATTATCTCAACTAGAACACGCAAAAAGCTCAAATCTGAACAATGGAGTTTCCTGAAGATAGCATTAGGAAACTAATCTAGGGTTTTTTCCCTGTTCACAGACACCCATGTTCTTAGCCAGAGCTAGATAATCTAGTCAGTCTTGTTCAGTAAAGTGGTATGACAGAAATCCAGCAATCAAAGCAGCACTGCCTAAAAAACCCTTTGCCTTTTCCTCATCTTGTATCATGTTGGGTCAAAGGAATAAGAAGTAATTGCTACAGTGTGAAACCAAAGACTTTTCTTGAAGTTAAAGGATTGTCAAGCCAATTGACCAACCTTCTCTGCCAGCTGAATAGCTTAAATATTTCACTGTTGATAGGTCCAAGTGTATTTTCCTAACACTGCTTTGGAATTTTTGTGGATATTATTTTCTTAGAGAACCTTATTTTTGTGTACTATATCAGTCTAGTCGTAAGTTCTGTCTCCTGAGCATGTTTAAAAAAATGTTAAAATCTCTATGTGCAACAAGACAGTGACTGTCCAACTGTAGCACCAACTACAACACCAAATAAACCACAAACTGTTATTTCTGTCTCCTTGTTTTTCTTTATAGGGCTTTGCCTCCCACCTGCACCTCCATTCCCACCCCCCTCAATCAATTCTATTTTTCAAGTCACACTAAATCAAACATCACCTCTGTAATAATGTCATGTGTGCAGCTATGCTGGAGGCTTCAGACAGTTAGGTAGTTCTGTAAGTCTCACCCAGTTTTTAAAAATGAACTTAAGGCATGAAAAGCCTTAAGGCAAAGGCTCAGTCTTAAGCCATGCTGGTTATGGAGCTGAGAACAAGAACCTTTTGAGTTTTCAGTCTCACTGATCATAATARATGTGAACTTTTCCAGTTTGGCAAAACATCTTCCAGATCTCACAAGTGCAAGTATGGTTAAGCTGACATTGCATGACAGGCCCTGTTTGAAAAGAAAGCACATCATACACAGTTTTGTAGAGGAAGAAAATATGCAACAAGTTTTATTCAGCGTTAAGTCCACCAGCACAAAGATTACAGGAGATAGAAAGTGCATTAATAAAAGCTAGTCTTTACCAAAAAGAAAATATATTATTGATTCAAAATATCTTACACTTGAATGATGTAATAACTTACTCTGGGCACCTACTGATTAAGAGAAAGATCAAGAGAATGGCTGCTTTATAAGGAGATCTAACTTCCCAGGTAAAGTCTGGGAATTTAGTAGAGATCACTGAGTCCAGCAGTCTTCCTTGCTTTCTGCATTAATGCCCTCAGCTGGAACTGCTTGCGAGACAGAAGACGTACATGCTGCAGAAAGAAAATAAGAACAACTGGCTATTGGTAAAGTTTTGTTTAAAACTTWATAGTACTGCAATACAAATGTTGAAAACATGAGACATTCTGTGACCCAAACGGAATGTCAGTTTTTTGGAAACACTAAATTAATTTTTCTACTAAATGGCAGATTTTTGGCAGATGGCTACCGCATGCAATTACTAGAGTTTCATTTTTTGTGATTTTAATTATTAACTAGTTCATTAAAYTGAAATAATAAATAATTAAACTCCACACATATTCTTATCAAAGTAATAACATGTTCTCCAAGGTGAATTTGGACTAATGCACTTCCCCTGGGGCAGAGAGCAGTTTTTCTAAAAGTAGATAAACAGAATTAGCAAGCTACACAAGAAGGAAACAATATGACTTGGTACCTATAACGCTTTTAAAATTGGTCTGTTAATTCTGAAATTATTTTCTAAAATTTAGGAGCATAGAAATATTGATGTTCCTACAGCAGGATCCTCTTCAGTGATCATAAGCATTAGTAGACTGAACAAAAAATTTGAAGTGAACRTATTTAAAAGGCTCATCCTAAAAACATTCCAAGAAACCTACCTTTAAAAAGACATCTAAATCTATCACTCCACGTCTCAATGCTTCCCCAAGGTAGAAGATGGTGTCTTCAATTGCATTTTCCTCTGCATATAAGTTCAGGATCTGTTTGTAAAGTGGTGCTGTAGGAATAATAACTTCATCTATGTCATTATTTTCTGACTGACTTTCCATTTTCTCTAAGGCAGAACTGAGCTCCTCATCCTTCTTTTTGAGAAGTTCAATGTTCTTGTCAACTTCAGCCTAAAAACAATTAAGATGTTTATTTACTTTCTTGTGATACAATTGTCTAGATGAAAGATTTGTAGACACACATGCTCATCCTGTACTTCTTTGCTTATCTCTATTAGGATTTTTACAAAAGAAAGAGCTATCAATTTGTACATTGCAAATCTACAGATCTTTTAAAAAAGTAACATCTGCTTTAGATAATATCAATCCATTACTCATAACTGTAGAGATGGCATGCTAACACTCCAAGTATTTCCAAGTTGCCACATTAGGAAAAAAAAACCATTTAAACTGGTTACAGATAACAAAAGCAAAACAAAAGTAATTATTTTATTTGGAATGCAGTATCCTGAGGTCTCTAGTCCAATTAATAATTTCTAACTGTTTCTTTTAACCACATCTGAACACTGAGTTGGTTTCAGAAACTGTGCATCAGTTCCAAAATCTTACTCCTGAGTAGCAATGCAATAAGCAGATGGGCTAAGCAGAAGATGCCTTAATGAAAAACTGCAGGAATTTCTGAGCACACTGTGAGCAGGAGGAACWTCTGGGAAAGGAGAAGTTACACAAGGCAGGTTACACAAGGAGGCTGTGACYAAGATCTGTTGTCTGCACTAAGACACTGAAATCTTCTTCAGTGCTGCTGCTACACACTATTATCAAGAAACTGAGACACAATTATGAACTAATCTCACATCRTAACAACTATCACAGGAAAGATGGGGAAAATGATACTGTGCCTCTACTACTGAGCAATGACATTTGTTAAGACACATGCAGGACACTGCATCTCATTGTCAGTACTATTTCTGACTTGCTTCAGTCTGAGCACATGCACCCAACTGCAAAAGAGAAAAAACAATGTGCTGGAAGCTTTGTTACTTCTCTCATGCTTARTAATTAATAAATTAAAAGCTTCTGTTCACTACTAGGAACACTCAGGTAGGCAGCAGTGGTTCATCTCAGCTTACCACTTCCTGGTCCAGGCGAGTWACCATCTCTTCCAGTTTCTGGTGCCCTTTCTTCAGGTCCTCTTCTGTGCGTTTCAAGGCGTTGAGTTCAGCTTGTGCACGATCCATCTCCTCCTTCATCCGCCATCTCAGTTTGTCACTGACCGCYGAGATGAGGGACGCTCGGATGGTGTCCTCGCTGATGGTGCCATCTCTGCTGGGTCCTGCACAAGAAAGTTCCAGGAGCATTAMATTAATGCTGGGCTGCACTGGCTGCAGTGTAAAGCCAGCTGGAACAGCAAGTGACCAACTTGTTCTATGTACTTCAGCAATGTCAGATACTAAATAAACTGCTTTCCACAATAATTCCCAGAAGCAGCAGAGACCTCAGTGAGGTAACATACATTAGGATGGACACAAGTAAATTTAAGAGTATGCACCCGTTCATTCACTTCAGTGTTCCAATATCCACACCTTTTTTTTTTTGTAATTTAAAAATGGGCTGGCCATTCACCCTGAAGTCTACAAATGTTTTTAGTCTGAGACCTTTTAAAGAAGAGTGAGAGTAAATGGCTGTATTCAACCACAATTAATGTTATAGCTGACTTGAGACAGTGAATTTGCCTGCTACAGGTATTAGTTTGGTTATTTTGGTATTTTTGGAATTGCCTGGTCTGATAAGGAAAGTTTTGAACAAGGAAAGACAAAGGGAGAGTTACAGAGACCATCCACGCAGCTTAGTGGGGGGATACCTCTAGGAAGGGCACACATCCAGGAAGCAATTAYGAGGTATTCCCTTTCATCCCTCCTAGGAAATGGACACGCTTGAGTMCTTGAACTAACACAGTCAGTGTGCRAAACAAACAGGAAGYAGATGAGGCCTTTTAGAGAYAGCTGGAATCAGCCTCAGTCCCATGCCCTGGTTCGCATGGGGAACTTCAACCTCCCTGACACCTGCTGGAGGGACAACACAGCCAGGAACAGAGTCCAGGAGAYTGCTGGAAAGCACTGACAATAACTTTCTGATACAGATGCATACAATGAGGAAAGATGTGCTGTAAAACTAACAAGGAATGTCTGGTTGGAGATGTGAAGTCTGGGGCAGCCTTGGCTACAGTGACCATGAGATCGTGGAGTTCCGCATCCCACAAGGAGAAAGCAGGGCAAGGAATAAGATCATAACCCGGAACTCAGGAGAGCTAACTCTGGCCTCCTCACAGAGCTTCATGGAAAAATTCCATGGGAATTTACCATAGAGGRAAGAGGGGTCCAAGAGAGCAGGTGAATATTCAAGGATCACTTCCTCCAAGCTCAAGAACAATGCATTCCTATGGGCCAGTGAGCAGAAGGGATAGGGGACCTGAATATGCTTTTGCAAATCAGCCTTTCAAGGGTGATTTCAAGTCTGTCACTAACACACTTTTAAAYAGAAAGGTAAGTACTTTGTGTCTGTCACAGGAAGTGCAATGTGTCCCCAGATCAGGAAACTCAAAGAGTAGTCTAGAGATATGAAGTGGCTGCTGGTGAGGTTTATCACAAACTGCTTCAATTATTCTGTGGGAATAACTGGAAGGTAATTGTTTCCCCAGACTTGTGCCTCACACCTTCTAGTCCAGTGAAATTTCAATTGGATTGCAACAACTATGGACAAAGCAAGAATTACAGCAGCTTTTGTGTCTAAACTTTACAATTCCTATGAATGAAACCCAGAGAGATTTGAAGCTCTGTAACTGCAAAGAAAATATGCAAGAATTTTTACCAAGTATCTTTTTATCCAGAGACACAGCTATCAAAACCCTGAAGCTGTTACAGCATTATGTACATCACGTTTCCCAGTACCTTAGATGTCAAAAAACAGCAGTGCAAAAATACTCATAACAGCTCATGTRCATCTTGTATAGTTGAAGACTTTTATTTTTGACTTCTGCTAACAAAACTACATAAATTTGTATGTCTTCCCTATGCTTTTTGGTCTGTTCCTGTCCACAAAACTTAAACCAAGCTATATGGGTGGAAAAATACAGTTAAGCAAATGAATGACAGGAACCATGGGAAGCATATAATGCTTACCTAATCCACCAAGGCCTTCTAAAACTAAGAAAACATACATTTTGATCAATACAAATGTGAGCACTTTATATACATATAAAATACACATGTGTACCTTTTTAAAAAAACAAGTAAATTAACATTGAAAAATAAAGAGATTGAATTAATTAAAAGCTAGTRCAAACACAGCCTTAGGAAAATATGAGTATCCCAACACTTCATCTGATTTACAGTTCTGGCCTAAAAAAATTGCTCTGTTGCCAGTCAACAAGACAACTGGTAAAACTGGGTTAACTATTAAGGCCAGCAACAGAAGACGTCAAATAGCACTATACACGTAAACTCAGGAATCCATCTTTTCTCCTTATGAAAAGGAGAAAAAGAACAGCACTTTCTACATTGAGAAATAAAACTTGTATCAACTCAAACTATCTGGGACAAAGAGTTTATTCACTGTTTAGGACTTCTTGTTTAAGGCAGACAATTGTTCCCAACCAAAAAGGCCTGATTTCCCTTMAAAAAAAACAGTATTAGCATGATTTTTGTTACTGTTACTTTACATAATGTGTAATTCTCTAACACRAAGTCAGAGTCAGCCAGAACCAGTATCAGTAGAACTTATGTTTACTTTCYTTTCCCCTGACATCCTTCACTCATGGAGTTTTTATGCAAGGCTCACTTTAACAGTAAAGTAGGAGAGAAGAAAAAAAGAATGAAATCACAATACACCTAGCACAATGAAAGTTCACACAGAAATGCCACCAGATAGGAAAGAGGTCTTTGAATGTAAAAGGCATCATTTTAATACAGCTCAATTAATGTATCTTCTTAAAGAGCATGAACTCCTAGCATTTTCTGTCACTTCCATAATTAGCCCAGCTTGGGGAAGATTTCATGGCACATGGTCATTAAATCCACAGAACTCTGAAACCTTTAACCTTTACTAGGCAGAGTCTGGTTTCAGAAGTGACCTTATAGAATCATCAAACCAGTAACTGCATAAGGAAATAATGGTGGATGACTGAACAGAAAGAAAAATCCTTGAAAAAACAGTGATTGATAAAAACTGGAGCTACTTTGTATGAACATTTTCATTCAATTCAAACTACGCTCACTATAGGAAACACACCATCATCACCCACACAAAACTCTCAAGTTCTAGCAACTGATACGCTCTTATATGAGCTATCACAATAAACCACAGCCAAACAAACAAACTGTACAGGAGAAAAACATTTCCAGTTGAAAGGAAAAACAATACTGTACTGTAAAAAACACCCAACAAAACAAACACAACAACAAAAGCACCTCACAATATTGTAAATATAGTGTAGGATTAAAGACATGAGTTTGCATTTCATCTGGCATAAGAGGTAAGCCATGTAAAATAGGTGTAGGACTTCCACCTATTTGCATTGAATAAGTCAGTGTAATGTTAAACTGTCACTATGAAACCAGGCATTACAACTTGATACCCCAGATGATCTAACTGAGGACTAGAAGAGCTTCTATCTTTGGCAGATACTGTACCTCTATTCATATTCAGTGGGGATRAAAACAAGGGAAAAAAATTAAATAGAACATACCTGTATTTTAAATTATCTCTCTACTACAAAGCAAAATTSGATTTGTTTGAGAAAGACACTGCAGAAAGCCAACATTTCCCAGGAAAGGCTATCAGCTCCCTACAAGAGCTGGCGGAGATCATTAATTCTCCAGACCCAAGTRCAGCTCCACAACTCCAAGCACTGTCTGAGGTACTTGTGTGGGACAGCAGCTTCCTTGCACTGTGCATGACAGACTCACATCACCTCAGAGTGGAGGKGACCACTGAAGCAGCCAAGAACTTTCAGAAAATACTTTATTGAGTGAAAAGGCTGAAAGAACTTGGACACAAAGGACAGGATCAGGCACAGGAAAAATACAACATACAACTTACTGCTGTTTTCAAATTCTGTAGTAACAGAACTCCTCAGATACTTTAGTAAGAGTAAAGTAGAAGCATCTGTCTTCCCTTGCCTTGTCCCCTTGTATGTGAAGGAAAACCACAAAATACACACAGTTCTGGAAAGAAAAGACATTCTATGACTCTAACCCAGACCATTCCATAAATAACCAGGAGTTCCCACTTTAAATGAAGAACCTATGGATGCACTTTTAAATTATGGTGCAAGAGACTACAATGAATTGGTAACGTAAATAACATCACAACAGAATCTACACCCTCACCATACAACTAAGCCAAAAGGACTATTAGCCAGCTGGAAAGTTACTGCACCAGCTCCCTACTCATCYAGATGATATTTATCACTGGTTCCCAGTCTTCTACACATACGCTAAAAGTGAGTGGCATGGTGGAAAGCAAGCTTGTGCCCTGTGTCAGCAAAAGGCCACAGAGCAGCAGACTGGGAAAAGACTCATGTCAATACCCTAAATCCTGATGCTGAATGGACRAAATAAGGAAGTGACAAGCAGAGATCAGTAAGAGGCAACAGGGAAGAGGCTGGAGAAGAAACTCAGCAAAAATGAAGCKCATTCCAAACTGCTATTTTAGAAAGTTACTACTTTTGGAATAAAGTAAGTACAAATAAAGTCCAATAGATGTTTAAATGATGACAAAAGTATTTTTCTAAACCATGAACAGAGCAATGCAGACAACCAAAAGTCACCTAGAGTTAAAGGGTGAGGAAAAAAACATAGTTACATAAGTGCTCTTCAAAATRGTTACAGAGCACACACAATATATTTCATAAACCCAGGAATTTATCGAATTCCTGATAGAATAAAACATAACATAAAGGACATAACATGTATTTTTTTTCWTTCTTCGAATAAATTTTAATTAAAGATCAATACTTTGGATGTTCAGAGTAAGAACAACAGGCTCCTTTTCCCATTTCATTTCCTTACATATCATTATAAAGAAAAGCTTCACTTCAGAGAAATGCTTTCCAAGGTACTCACCAACAGTGGTGACAGGAGGCTGAGAAGGGTAGTACTGAACACTAGTGGTTGCTGGAAATGGAACACCACCTGGGTAAGGATAGTTTGGGTAGCTGCTTTGAAAAAGAAAGATATGCTAATATTATGCAACTATTAGTAAAACATTCATTTACATAATAAAATGTTAAAATTGCAGACCTTTTTCCTGCTCACATTAACATTTTTTGCAACTGGTATTTCTGGTAGTATTTAAAATACCATTTTATCTGAAATTCTATCTAGTTATTGCCTGGTCAACATTTGGATAACAAATTCTCCTAAATCTCTTACTGTTGCTATACARAACCCCAAAAGTATCCAAAAGAAATTAATCTATCTAAAAATTCCCAAACAGCAATCTCATATTACTAATTTTTAAATATCAGAAGAGTAGAAAAGATGACTGAWGAACTGCTTTATGTAAACATAAAAATGATGTCCAAAATATAGCTGCAAGGTGAAACAAACTCCTCCAGAAATTCTCAGTCCTGCTCTGAAGGATAAAGAAAGCAGAAGTTTTCATTTGCTCACTGAAACAATTGAGATGACACATGACAGTCTACAACACCTTTCTAAAATACATTTGCTATCAACTAAAACAAGTACTTCAATCAGTCAGTAYTAGACTGACAAATACCTGCATGCAGCGAAGTATTAACTATAGTTATAATTACACAAACTGGTCCAAAAACTCATGCAAAATATAAAATAAGCATATTCTRTCTCTCTTCAGGAAACTGCAAATTTAATAGTTCTTAAAACCTTCTGTTCATTCATAAATTATATATTTTAAAAACAGTTCTTCTATTATTTGCTGACATGTAAACATTAAAATCACTTTAAATAAACATATTTAGGAKGAAAAATCATGCTGTAAGAACTTACAAAAATCCTAACCTTTCACCTCTTAAAACATRACACTCCCTTGCCTTCCCAATCCTCATAGGTGTATACATCTTAATTTTTTTTTTTAAATCAAAATGCTCCATATTACATAAATTACATTTTAAATCAGAATGCTCCATATTGCTCTCATATGCTCCTAACACAAAATCAGGACATAAGGATATTAATAATAAAACCAATCAATTATGATGTAAAAAAAAGTAAGTACACACTAGGAGGCAGTAGTCAACATCTCACTGTTTACTAAGACAGACTTGCAGGTCTTCTGGAAATGCTTTATTCCAAACTATTATACAGAAAAAATGTATTGGTTAATATGAATAAAAAGCTTTGAAAGTAACTTTGTGTCTTTCAAATTCCATTACAGTGCTCTGAATTAAGTCCATATTTACGCTGGAGTCAAGACTTATAKTAACTCAGCAATGTTTTGTTCAATTTTTGAGTTGCTAATAAAATCTTGACTTGTAGGGGTACATTTCTTTCCATGTCATGTTAATATATCAACCTCAYAAAAACATATGAGTGAAGCAAGGTAACAGCCAGGAGACAGGTAATCATTTTCAAAATAAATTGATCATCCAAGTATATTTCATTTGAAGCAACACAGAAGAAAAATCAACCTTCCTCCAACTTTCTTTTGCTACTGAAAAGAAYTCAGCCCTCACTTTTAACAAACCTGCTAACAAGAACAATTATACAACAAATAAACCATACGAAAATACAATGATGATTAGACACCATTCAGTGAAACTCTCCATCAGGTAAATGATGATGGYTTAAAGGAGCTCTTACCTTGGGTTTGGAGTGCTTGATGGTGGATAGGGAGATATTCCACCTGGAATTCCTGGCATATAGGAAGCTAAATAAAACAATGAAGTTGTGTATTTTTACATTTCAGAAGTTTAATACGTATCATGATATATTAATCTCCAGTTTGGCAAGAGGTAAATGTGCAATGTTTGATGTGAGCTGTCTCTGTGTCAACTGACCCCTCAGAACAGGGAAAGGACTAAAACTGCAGCAGACCTTCCCACCATGCCGGAATTCCCTTTCTGCAACCAAGCACATTTTCACAAAACAGAGGCAAAATCTGCATTTCTGAATTTTCCTCTCCCTATCAACCTTGGTTAAAATATTTTCAATATTATTTTGTCTGCAGGGAGAGTATGAGAAATGTAATCAAAGTCAATTAACACATTCCTTGGAACAACTAACTAGGACATCTCTCACTGGATATTTTCCCAAATCACTGGATTGTCAGGGTTGGAAGRGACCTCTGGAGATCATCAAGTCYAACCCCTGCAACAGRAGAGTCATCTAGAGTAGGTGACACAGGAACACATCCCAGTGGGGTTTGAATGTCCACAGAGAGGGAGAACCCACAAGCTCCCTGGCCAGCCTGTTCAGTGCTCTGTCACCTTCAATGTAGAGAAGTTCTTCCTCAAATACAAATATAATCAYGTTGTTATATTGATTTCTTTCTTAATTTTCACTTTAAACCAATCACTGCATGGCTAAAAATATGTATCAATTTAAAAATGAACAAGTAGGTGGGTCAAGGAAGAAAACAAACCTGCAGCTAGGGTATTCACAAAAATAATGGTGTGGTATTAAAGATGACCTACCTTAAGAGCTATCTCCATTTTTTATATAATAGCTGAAAAAAGAATTTAACCTTGCTGGCCAATGATCTTCACTCAATAAATAACAAGGGCATAATTTAAGTATCTTCAAAGTAGCTGATTAGCTGTTTAATGATCCAACCATATTCTTATTCAGTAATTGCTGCTATTTAGAAGTTTTATTTAAAAATTTTGGTATCAGCACATATAAATGTCTAAGGCTTTAACAGTCTCAGCAATTTTAAGAATTTTCTTGAAAAGCTGACAAAAATATGTTTTGGACATACTTATTCCCCATTTCTAGCAATTTTAGGAATAATCCATCAAATAGCTGTTTTTTTAAGAGCTGAGCTATTTCCACCCTTCAGTGCTTTGAAATGATTAAAATTTTTGTCAAAGGACTTCATTTCCTCTTAAACAATGTATCTTGAATGTGAAAAAACTCAAACCTAAATGACTGTAAAATAAGGAAAGTCTGACTACTCTAGTAAAACTAAGCTACTGAAAATTCCAAAACCCTGAAATATTTTCACTGAAATTACTTCAGCAATGACATAATTCATAGTATTTCAGTTCAATTCAATTCAAAAYAGTAATTCAAMGCAATTTAAGCTTTGAATGACTACAAGAGTAATCAAGTGTGGCTCATTGAAGGTTTGTCCTTAAGGTACAAGTCACAGTCTCTGCTAAGCCTACACTTATAGTGACCCCCACTGTTCCTGGAAAATCAGGACAATACAATCAGCTGGTGCTCTTACAGGCAGGGGACAAGCTAAGAAGTCCCAAACACCTGCCTTTAGACAATTATTCCTAATGGTCCCACTTATGTTTGCTACCCATTTTCCCACAGGTTAAAAGCCTAAGACCTTGCTAAAAACGGGTTCTGCTGGAAATGGCAATGAATAGCACTTCAACTTTTCAAAGGTAACACTGTGATCAAGTAAAAGCCATATTTCAACAGAAAATTGACACAGTCCTAAAAATCTGACAAAAATAAATAACACCAAATACACCTACCCTACCATTAAATTAATATAGAACTGTTATAACACCATTAAATAAACAATCTCCAGCCAAACTGCTTCCCCTTTCACCACTATCATAGTCTTTGGCTTTAGTAGGTCCATGCTACTGTTTTTTTGGTCTTTCTCCACCCAATACAAAGTTTCCTCCTGGAAGAATTTCTATTTTGTTTCCTACTTCCTCTTTGTTCCCCACCTAACCATCCCCAGTCTTTAAAATAAAATACCTCCAGAAGTTTAAATAAATGARTTGTTTTTAAAGTCTTGAGAATTTTTCCAAGAAAATAAGAATGGATACTAAATCAGAACACCAAATCAACAGAGAATAAAGAATAAAAAAAAAATTACAAGACAGTGGGTTTTTCATATTCAGCCAGCAACTCTTACAAAATAAAAATAAACCACACAGAACAGGAGCATGGGCATAGGAAACATAAGAACTAAGCAYGCTTTTGCTTATGAAATCAATGGTTGAGGATACTTAAAAGCTGAACTTGCATTATCAGAATGAAAARAAGATACAGACAGTTATCTGAATGATACCTTTTTAAGTCTGTCTTGGAATGTCGACAGAACACCACCTGTTTTGAGGAGCTTGTGGGTATTTGAGTGAGTTCTGGTTTTGTTTGGGTTTTGCTTTGTTGTTACACAAACTTGATTCTTCCCCTCCAAAAGCCAAAAAAATCCACAAATTCTTAGWCTCACAGAACCAYTTAGGTTGGAAAAGRCCTTTAAGATCACTGAGCCCAACAAGGTAAAGAACAGCCCAGGTGAATTAACTAGCCAGCAATATAAAAGGTCAATCTACAGTAAAATGTATTATTTATGGRCAAGTTGTGCAGGGCAACAATCACTTTGAAATATTAATAAGAAGATTTGCAGAAATCACTAGTGAGCACTTACTGGTGGGTGGGCCTGTTGCCTGRTATGGTGGGTAGCTGGAGGAAGCAGTGGGCCGAGAAAAGACTGGAGGTTCCTCTCCAAACACAACAATCATGACCTGGATCAGCTCCAACAAGTCTGACTGGGGCTGGCAGGGAAAGCAAATCACAAGTTTTCATTTTGCTAACAGAGTTTAACCGACTGTAGCAACAATAGGATACCATTCCATCAGCCCTCAAAAGCATTCCTTTTATTTGTGGGTTTAGATTTTTTTTAAACACACACACAGACAAACACACAAACACACACACACACACACACACACACACACACGTGTATGTGTGCATGTATATAGAAAAATATATGAGCATATTTAACATCCTTTCTGGATTTTCTTATAGATACCAAACCCAGCCATCTCATACTCAAAACCATATAGCAAAACACAGCACCAGCCACATTCATACCCAGAATAAACAGGGTAATACTGGGCTCCATATCAACTGCAGGATGGTAAATGACTGGGTACAAATGTCCAATAATGGATTTTAATGTTAAGAAATTAAAATCCATCCTTCAATGTGAAAAAAGYACAGATCACTAATATTTTAGACATTCCAATTTCATACATCATAGCTTTTGCTCTGATTCAGAAAATTCAGAATTCTCAATAAAGAAATATTCTAACCCATTAAGAAGAGGCACAAATCTCCTATAAATACAGTTAAACAAGGTTTTCTGTTTATAACTACTTAATATAGGAATTTCATTTTGCCAAAATAAGAACAAGCACCATGAATGCAGCACCATTAAATATCCCAATTCCAAGTTTACTTAGCTCTATCTTAGCTCTATAATCCACCTACTTATTTTTACCAACCTCTCCAACAGGAAGAATTCTGTACCACCTGTACCTTAGAGAATCTTCTTGCTTGTGCAAGACCTGTATCCTGACCTGGGCAGTTTTTTTCCCACTATTACCATGCAAGCACTGAACTATCACCCATCCTTAATAAATGTATTTCTGTTAATCACTTTTTACAGAACTAGGCATCTTGTATAATTTTTCTGCTCTTGTCAACAGTTTATCTTCTTTGCAAGTCCATGTTTTGGCCAAAACTCGTATGAGGCCTGCACTGCTCAATGCCTCTTTTTATTGGTAAAGCAAATATACCAATTYCTGAGGCTCCAGGAATGCCTACATAAAGAAGTCCAAGTATATACATAAACAAGTCTGTTTTAGTCACAGATGTTTTAAATAAATTTATAATTTCCCTTCTGTAAATATCCTTATTTCACAAATCCTCACATCAGTGTCCTGCCAAAGAAGGACACCTTATGCTGCACTGTTTAATCAGATGAGTTGTAACTAAAGATGCAATTACATTAAATAACCAGAACACAGAATCCAACACCCTGAACTTCAAGACATTCCAAAAAATAAACCACTTAATTTTATCTTAAAAAATGGTTTAAGACTTCTAATAWAGACTACTGTTTTTATTAAAAATGATACAACTATCCCAAGGAACGCAGAACTGAGCAATTTGAGAATTTCAAGTTCCCCATACTTACATATTTCCACTCATGCAGGTAGGGAAGGTATATCTTTCCATTTGCATCAACATGCTTCCCAGTTTTTATTGTCATAGAGCTAGTGGGTTTAACAAAACAAATCGGGGGGTTGAAAGGGTAGGTGTCCAGCAGCCACAAGCAAATTGGGATATTGTATGTGTTACCTAGAAAAGATATTTTTAAAGATTTTAGAAGTTATTTCAATTATTCTACTGTCCTCCTGTATGCAGATTCCTGTATTAAAAAATCTCCTAAACCAAATAAACWCAACCGTACAAAGTTAAAAGCTGAAGCCAAAATTTACTGATAACATTCAATGAATAGGTAACACTATGGCCACAAAGTCAACATTTTTCCAAACAATTAAAGTTTGATTTATAAATGTCATTTACCATTAATACACCATCTCATTTGTTCTACAATACAACATTACAAGACTCTAAACTGAATTACTGTTAGCTGAAGCAATAAATGGTTTGTAACCCTCATTCAACTGACAAGCTTGAAAAGACTTTCAATACTGAAAGAAAAGAGGTGTTACAAAGCTGTGAAAGACTGAAGAAGCAATGCTAAGCATTGAAATTTTATCCTGCAGCAAAAATAGAGAACAATTTCTTTTAAATATTTCACTTGGGACAAGTAAAGGATTTCAAGAAAAGAGTGATTAGCAAAGCAGTGAGGTTGAATCACGACAAATCTAAGTAAGTTTTTAATGGAATTCAAGAAAATAATGGGGATGATGAAAATTGTTATAAATGCATACCTCTGTAAGGCACAGGAATGGTTCCACTGAGGCTCATCAACTCCCTAGATGAACCATCATTAAAAACTGAAAAGGAACAAACAATATTTTTAAAACAAACATATTGGTTACAATAATCTCTGTTCAGGTTACACCCCATCTATTTATTGGCTTAAGTTTTCACAAGTTACACACATATAAACTCAGCCTGAAAGTTTCAGCTCTTGCACATTTATGGATTAGCAAATGATTGTCCACAATCAGGCAACTCCTTATGAATAACACGCTTCTGAGAAATGAATGACTAATCATTGTCGAACTACCTTCTCCACAAATAAAACTGTTTCCTCATTCAGTGCCCAAGTAAAACATGTTGGAACCTTGCAAACTGCAAATAATGTAAATTGCTGCAAAGATAATCTGAACTCAAACTTGATTTAAAAAAAAACAACTGTCATCTGAAGTTTATAAAGAATTCCTTTATGCTTTCTTCAAAAAAGCAGGTTAGCAAGAATCCTGAAAATTCTAGTCCACAGGCATTTATTAMAGAATCAGTAAAGGTAATTTAACCAAACAATAACACACTGAAGAGGAAAAAAAGTGTTTGATTATCTGTCAAATCTTAGTCTTAGTCACAAACTGAACAAGAACTCTAACCTACATTTACTGAGTTCCTGTATTTAGTTTTCTCACACTTTTACTCCAATAMATTATTCTTGAATAAATCATTTTTTGTTGAGGAAGCTTTTATCTTCCTAGTTTTACCTGAGACATAATTTAAATGTAGGTTATTGCGTACAATTATTGTGGTGCTGATATTCTGCAAAGGCAGGTAGAACATGCTGGGATTTCAACGGGGACATTTATTTCATTATAAACTTGAAAACTATCTCATCAGCAATGTAATTATTTTCTTGTTGCTGATGTCACTGCTACAAATAACACCCATTATCTGAAAGTGATTCTGTGCTTAGCCTCTTCCAGGCAGCTTAAAGAGCATTAGGGAACACAAATGGCTACAGCTTAAGGATATCTGGAATTCAGATCACTATTCTTACACAAACTTGTACAGCTATTCCAGCTACAGCCCCTGCACTTCTGCTTCATTTCTCCAGTCACTGTGTGAATTTTTATTTCTGTGACAGCTGCTGGCTTGCAGCTAACTCAAAACGAATTCATCTTTTACCTGTCCATGTCCCTTCTTAGTATTTCTCAATCCAGATTCACAATATAAAAAGCAGAAGACATTAAAATCTCTGATRATGTATTAGTAATATAAATTACCTCACAGAGGAATCCCAAAGGTGACAGCTAAAAAAAGGTGATYTTAAGAAGGCTGACCTCAGCAGCTATGCTGGCTCACTGTAGGCTGTSGTATCATCTTCATTTAACACACTTAAATGTAAATGAACTTAGAGACTTTACAACAGCTAATAAACAGTGATTATCATCAATGATTCACATTAYAAAACCTTCATGCCAATTTTCTATATACTTCACTGTTTTCTTCCTACTCTTAAGGACTGCCACTGCCATTTATTATTTTAAATAGAGCATTTGTTCACTGATTTACAGTCCTTCCTACATAGAATTTTAAARACATCTCTGTATGGCAGCAAAGTTGAATTTGTAAGATACCAGCAATCTCAGGACACCAACTGATGACATCAATGAGTGATTAACTAAAAGTTAAGATGTTAAAAATGTGACACTTCTTCACACATTAGATAGCTATTTTCTAAAGTAACCTTACTATATTACTAAGTCTGTGTTTCTAAAGAAGTATTGATGTCAGAGACAAAAAAGAGAAACTCAAGTTATATTTTCTGGTTTTAATCTTCCTTTTGCCCCCACAAAACCTAGCAAATACATCTACAACATCAACAATTCACCAATAAAAATTTCTCATGCACAGACTAACCATATGAATCCATGACAGGTTTGAGGTCCTTGTACTGAGTGATAACACTGGTTGTCTCCTGTATAGTTAGGTCTCTATACTTATACTGGAAAACAAAAGAGAAAGAAATTATTTCAAAGACTAAATTTTTAGTGCAATTTAATTCAACTTTTTATTTTACTCAATAGACAGCACTTATTTTACTCAATAGACAGMACTCAATAGACAGCACTAATATATCTATATATGGATATTCTTTTCTACTCTTAGTTTGGAATAAGAATTTATTTGTCCGTATTACTTATCACTTCCTATATAAGTTACTAAATTTTAACAAGGTGTTAGGATGTTTTTAGTCTTAACAAGTGTCCGTGCATCAAGTGATTTGTGAAAAGCTACTGCATTTTCTTTCATGTTCTACCAAGTGTATCTGATAAATAAGTGTGAATCTTAAAAAAAAAAAAAAAAAAAAAAGGCATCTCCAAACAAATAGAGTGATGTTTTGGACACTCCTGATAAACAGCTATTTAGGATCTGAATCACACAGATACATTTCATAGCACTTCTCAGAGCGACAGCATATTTATCGATCACTGATCGGCATTTTAATGTATTTTATCAATTAGAAAGCAGACACATCAAGGCACAATATTATCAGTAATAATATTGGTTTTACTCCATTTCTTTTATTAGGAGGAGGGAGTAATTCATACCACAGGTGACCTGTAAACTACAGATATGCTATTACAGAATTCACCAATCTTGGACCTACAACCCCAAAAGGAGGCAGAGACTCCTGGGCAACAGAGAGTTGGTTCACCACACAATGCAGCTCCTTAGCCTTGTGGCCATTCCTCCTGATAATTACCATTAAAAAGAAAAGCCAGCAATATGGTCCCTTAAAAATGTTTTCATTCTAATACGACAAAAAAAAATTGCAATCTTCAAATGTTTGAAGGAACACAGACAAAGACATTTCGTTGAATCATGGTAGGAAGACAAAGAGCCCAGCACAATGAAATGTCCGATATCCAAAGCATGCAAATGTTAACAACATCTGAACAAATTAATTCAGACATTATCCGAGAGCAAACTCTGGTGCCACAGCTAMAGGTCACCTTGGCTCTGATAAACACTCATGAGTTGTGAAGCTTAGAAATTAACTCTTCTTCCTGTCACCTCCAGAGATTGACAAGGATG
The DNA here is from genome assembly GCF_030028575.1 of Malurus melanocephalus. Taxonomy (NCBI): domain Eukaryota; kingdom Metazoa; phylum Chordata; class Aves; order Passeriformes; family Maluridae; genus Malurus; species Malurus melanocephalus. Next base: position 663,695 of record NW_026623338.1, on the reverse strand, counting down.
TGCCTCCCGGGTGTGACAACTCGGATTTACAGAGCAGAGATGAAYCCACCACACCACTTGCCACAATGCCACCTCAGCCTAGAGAAAGCACCAGCACCTCAGGTGATGCTGTGACCCATCTTCCTCAAATGGCCAAGGACAAAACAGCCACATAGTCTGCCTGCAAAATGCTGCTCTGTGCCACAGAAAGCAACTCCTCCAGCAGGGATTCCTATGTGTGCAGAGAGGCAACAGCATGGAGGTCAGTCAGCTCCTGGGTGCTGTTTTGGTGGGAGGGCTGCAGCCTCCTTTGGAAAGGGAGGCAGAATTGGGAGAGTGCAGGAGGGGCTTGACAGWGAGACAACTTGAACAACTTTATTAACTTTGTTAAGTGAGTACATTCCTCTCTCCCTCCCCAACACCTGCCACAAACAGGAACAGGCATTGCTGGAACATGGAATAATTTTCATGTACACCAGCCAGAGACTGKCAGTACATACCCACACCACTGCATATCTCACTACTGGACAAATGACAGATGGTCACCAGCTACTTTTAAATGGGGAAGCCTTTTCATAGGAACAAACTTTATGATGCAGGATTTAGCCTCAAGACTGGCATAATCACTATTAAAAAGAAAACTGCATTCCACTAAGAGAAGCTCTTAAAAAGCACAAGGATCACAGAATGGTTTGGGTTGGAARGGACCTTAAAGATCATCTYGTTCCAACCCCGAGGCAGGAAATTTCCCACTAGAYCAGGCTGCTCAGAGCCCCCTCCAGCCTGGCCTTGAACACTGCCAGGGATGGGGCAACCTGTTGCAGTGTCTCACCACCCTCACCGTAAGAAAATATGAAGAGTTAGGATTTAATTCCACTTTTGGCACAAGAATCTCAAGTCAATTATGCCAATGAACTGCTAAAACAATGCCTGCCTGTTCAGCAGGCACACTGGGGGTCTGGTACACAGCTTTCAAAAATTAGGTCCAAAACCTGAACATTAAGCAATTATTTTCATATCTCTATTAATAAACAAAGAAAAATAATATTTTTGCAAACTGTTTTCACACTGAGTGATGGTTACTTAGTAGAGAGACACTTGCAAGATTCCAGCTACTGCCACAAGCAAAATTAATATGACCTGWGCAGTTAATTTCTGTACTAAGATCCATTTCCAAGAAATGTCTAAATCTGTTTGGAAAAGATAAGATCCTAGTGATTTCTCCAAAGTTTACTAAACCTGATTAATTTGAACTCTTAGTTTCTAGGCTTTTATTTTTCCTCCTCCATTTTCAGATGGAAAATGCTTCCCCCTCATTTTACATACCAGGAAACAGATCACAGAAAGATGAAGCTTTTCAAGATCTGACAGCAAGTAAATACCTTAAGTTAAWTTAAGTGCTTGGTTTCATGCAAACTAGGGTCAGGCTTTTGCTCTCTCATGCACTGAACTACTCAATATGCAATATATCATTAAACTTCCCTCTCTAGAACAAAAAGTGTAACTATTTCTGAAAAATAAATATAATGAGACAGGGTCTTCATTTTTCATCCGGTATCAAGTAGCTTTTGGACTTTGAACCTACAAAAAGTCAGATGGGAATGTAAAATGAGCACGTGTGGAGGAATAAAGACATTGGACTACCTCAAATTCTGTTTTCTCTACGGCATAGCAATAATTAATTTGGCAGAGACAGGTGTATACAAATAAATACAGGATCTCATTTGCTGACACTAAGTATTCAACACTCATTTTCAAGTTGATAAAAAAAAATATGCTTATGACTCCATGGAGGTGAATGTGCCTTTGATTTTGATCAAATTCTCAACTGCTGTATTTTTCAAAAGGCTGCAAACATGATCAAATGTTGCAAGAAATTCCAGAATCCCCCCCACACCGACCCACAACTCCCTCTAAGTGTCAGCCTTAGGGATTGTCATTCCACGCTGCTGGACAAAGCCCAGTTTTCACCTGCACGCGTGGCTCTGCAGGATTCAGTGGTTAATGATTTGTCTTCCAAGAGATTTTCCTGTCTCCTTACACAGGGGCGATAACAAAACGCACCCCACCCCGGTCAGTGCTGCGGAGCTCACCTTCCCCCTCCTGTAACCGGGGAACACAAGCGCCTTGTGACCCCCACGGGGCTGCGGCCCCGCCGGGGCCTGGCACCGTCCCAGCCCGGCCCCGCGATTTGACACGACCATTTTGGGCTCGCTGCGCCGTTCTTCCCTTCCCAACCCAAGACCCCGGAGCCTCCCGGCGCTGGGCCCCGCTGCCGCCAGCCCGGCCGCCGGCCGAGCCCGTACCTTGGTGAGCATCTTCTTGAGCTGGCTCTCGGACACGGCCATGGCGGCCGCCGCTCCCCGCCSCTGCCGCTGCTCCCGGTGCCGCCGCCGGTGCCGCCCGCCCGGCCCTACATAAACACAGGAAGTGCCCACACGCCCGCTTCCGGCGGCGGCGCCGCGTCCGCGCGTCACGGGGCGGGCCCGAACGGCACCGGGCGGCCCCGAGCGACACCGAACAGCCCCGAGCGACACCGAGCGACAACGAACGGTACCGAGCGGTCCCGAGCGACACCGAACAGCCCCGAGCGACACCGAGCGACACCGGGCGGGTCCCGAACGGCACCGGGCGGCCCCGAGCGACACCGAACGGCACCGGGCGGCCCCGAGCGACACCGAACGGCACCGAGCGGCCCCGAGCGACACCGAGCGGCCCCGGGGATCAGGAATGCCAGGGAGCCCCGAAAATGGCTTTGCAGTGCAGTTTATTGTTAAAAAGGCCGTTCTGGGAGTTCATCGCCCGTGATACAGCAAAGTGCCGTTTCCCACCGCGCCCCTGGACCTGCAGCCCTTCGGTTTCTGTTCAAGGAATGCCACACAAACGCGAGATCGGCAGCGTTAATCGACAAAACACACCTGCGAGAGCTGCCAGCGTTTTAAGATTACTTTAAAACCCACCAAACCGAATAAAYAACAGTATGGCTGTCTGCATGAAAAGAAACGCTCAACAGATGAGAACACCATGAAAAACAATGTAAAACCATAAATTCATATTGGTTTTTTACAAAGTGGGAAAAAAACCCCGAAACCCCAAAGTGCAGCTTTAAATAAATAACTGCAAAGTTGGTTACCTGCAGCCTTTACTAAGTTTTGCCCCATCACTTACCACCACAGTGAAGGAAATTYGGGTATTCCATAAAAAAGGTCTGAATTACTGAAGGTTTTTTCCTATTTTTATCCCAGTTCTGAGATCGGGATACACTCAGAACTCCCTGCATGTCTGACTCTTTGTGAGATGCAACTGGAAGGCACAATGGAACAGATCTTTGGCCACACATTCTGCTTCTGCTTAGAAAGCTTTAATATTTAACTAGTCCCCCCTCAAAGTGTAAATAGGGAATGACATTCCTAAACTGCACACAGCAGGAGTAGAGCCCACGTCTCCTGTGCCTGTGATGCTGAGATATAATCAGAAGAAATACAGTCTTTTACCAATGCAGTGAATCAAGAGGTTAGAACCCAAAAAACTCCTTGATCTCAAAAACATCTGTTTTTTATCTAAAAATCCACATCCTGCTTTTTCATCACATCCTTGGCCTATGAGGAGGAGGGTTACAGTTCTGTTGCCTTCTCCTGAGGCTGATGGAAAGCTCCCTGCCCTCAGCTGGCTCTGGACTGAGGTCTGACTGTACAGACACTCCTGCATTGTTTAACTGCTGGATTTTGTCCTTCATTTGAAGCCCAGCCCTGCTCCTCCAGGAAGAGTCCCTGTTCMAGTGCTGCATGTGTACACAGAGAACTGCAGATGCTTTAGTGCTCTGAATGTCCTTACAAAATAAAAGCAAGCAAGTTATGACCAGAATATTTCAGACATCACTAAGTGTGAACAGAAATCCGTACCCAATAGTTCTTCTTTGAAGGACAGTGCAAACATCATGCTCCCCACAGTAAATGGCAGGACTCCTTAAGAGCATCTACAGCCATGAAAGATGGAGCTATGGAACTGCATCCCCAGTGCCTGAGGAGCTGGAGTGTGACTGTACCCTAAATAGGCCCCAGATGCAGCATTTAAAAGCCACAAAAAAGGGTTCAAATGGGCTCTGCATGCTGGAGTTTCTGCAGAGCTGGGTAAGCCCCTCTTCAGGACTGCCTCCTAAAGAGTTGCAAAGAGCTAAGGATAACCCAAGAATCAGCCTATAATTGGCAGCCACAATCAAGAATCTAGGTCAAACATTCTTGCATGYTACCCTCCTCAGTTTGGCTACCAAAAGTGCACTTTCCAAAGAAACAAAAATACTGTATTGTGCAGTATTAAATTATTTAAACTTAAATGGAAAAAGCACTTTTGGAAAGTAACAAAGCTTCCTGTTTTCCACAGAAATTCATATATACGAAGCAACCTCTTCTGCCTTGCAAATCTCCAAGAGCAGACACAAGGCTTCCCTTGTGCTTCATCACAGTTTCAGCTGCTGCTGAAGGTCATGAATTGAGCCTGCGCTGCTTTGCAGTTTCTCTTGCACCAGTGGGTCTTCCTCCAGTCCGACCATTTCAATCACTCCACTGCTTCCAAGAATACATGGAAGACTTAAGAATACTTCACTGTTCACTTTGCAACATCCCTGGAACAACACACAAAGAACACTGTCACATACAGTTACTCATTTAWGCTGTCTGAAGCATGGAACTACACAAAATAACTTGATTATTTTAATTAGGCAAGGATATTCCAACATCTGGCATGTTTGGATAGATCAAATTCTTGATCAGTTATTTTAGATACTGTGCAATGGGTTACTGTACAGAAACTTTAAAATACTACTGTGCAGATAAAAATTTGTGAACCATGTCATACTTCAGGAAGTTTTTCAAGAKAGATGTATCAGATCTCTATAATGCAGACCAACTTTATACTACTAAACACAACTTCTTAACTAGAGCAAGCAGGGACACTTGATAGTAAAGTATCACGAGTTCTTTTAGGACTGAACAAACTAAATTAATTCATGCAGCCTGGGGAACATTTTTCAAATATTGTTCCCATATCGATTTTGTGAAAGAATYCATCAAACCTATATTCCTGTAATTYGAGTTTATATTGTAGATTGTGTTTATTTTTGGGATTTGTCTGGGAAATTTTCCATTCTGTAGCTACTCCCCAGTTTAAGAGAGTTGTCACTCCTCTGTATCTACATTTAGCTCAGGAATTATTAAAAACTTCACTTGGAACATAATTATTTAATTAGGTTTATGCTTGTACTCAGTAAAATAAGCAGCCAGTTCAACTTCCCCGCACAGGGACATGCAAATTGTACTTCTGAAGGCTCTAAATGGAAGTGACAAATAAATGTTTCTGTGTGGGTTTTCTCATCATATGGAATGATCTAATGCTTTAGTGAAGCCTCTTAAGAAGCTTTAAACAAGGTTCAGTCTACAATTTTAAGTTTACTATTGCTTCATAATCTTCTCTTAAGTAAAGCACTAAGGAGCGAAAAAGCAGCTGTTTCAAACCTGATCAAATAAAATACTGGCAGAAAATGCATTTTATACTTTCAGAAAAGATTTGGACTTCTTTTGACCCCTAAAAAAAAAAAAATCTACATTCAATACCGAGCACTCAGGAACTACAACTCATATTTCAGTTGCCCCATCCAGCTATTGCAGGGGAGCTGGGCAGGCACCTTGAATGCACTTTCTCTCTGGACTTGCATTTTTTGGGAGAATAACTCATTGCTTTCAGATGAAAACAGTAAGTGATTTTTGCTCCTTTTTGGACTGGAATTGAAAGCTGCTGAGATGTCTGTGCTGCTTAAGTTAATGGTCATATCCAGTATAAATAATATAATTACAGTGCCAACCAAAAGGTATTAATAACACATTTACCTTTGCCAAAGTGGATACAGAATGAATCTTTCTTTTATCTTTCAGAATGCTGTCAGTCAAATCAGCAACAGAGAGCCCCACAGACCAAGATCTCTGACCTTTTCCCTTTAAAACTTCCATGGCTCTACATGTAAACCAAGAAAAGGAGACAAACGTGATTTTAAACGTTAGAGTTTAATTATTCTTATTTTGGTTTATATGTAAAATCCGAAAGACAGGTTTAAATGTACCATATCAGGTAGTGTACTATAAAAATACGATTTTCTGTTTTGGAAAACACCAGAATGRAATAAAGAATTGCTTAGATGAACTTCCTTACAATACCTTTTATCTACACTAGTAATAATTCTTTTTTCTGTCAAGAGCTGTAACTGATAATTAAATCAGTTAAATTCATCCAAACTGGTGCTTTGCTTTGAAGCAAATGCTTCCAACACAACCATGCCAGAAGGCTTGTCTAGTGTTTGTTTTAAATATACCATYAAACAGCTCTGATATTCTAGTGTATATTGTGGTGTCTTTTCCTTACATCACACATGCACAACATTAGTAACAATTTCTGAWAAACAATGGCCATATGCACATTCATAAAAAGTGAATGACAACTTGACCTGCAATTTCCTACAAACCAAACGTATGAACATTTTAGAGCAAGCTTCCCCCACTTCATAAAGAGCTGAAGAATGTGTAAACATCAAGTGCCTAAAAATGAAGGAAAAGAAAAATAYTGTAATGGTGTTACCTGTTAGCCACCTTTTCCCTTGAGTTATGAGCAGCCATTGCTTCTGTTTGATTTGCAACGACATTATAGCTGGTCCATGATGGTACTGGATTGAAACAACCCAAAAAAAATATAAAAGCAAGCATTTGTGGTTTATTTTGTTTTTTTGCTTCCTCTGACAAATGTCAAATACTTTTGCTACMGCTCCAGGTCTACAGACTTTGGTAGCCCAAAACTATGTTACTTAAAACTATTATTGTGAAAATTTACCACTCTTCTTACTACTTTTCTCATTACTTCCATTACTTTTCTCAATTACTCTTTCATTATTCAATTACTTAAGCACTACCAGGACATTATATGCTAATCATCGTAATAAAGCACCACTTTACCTTTCTCTTCCCCTTGTTCACCAATAACCCAGGCATCTTTTGCCAGCACCTCTGCTTTCAAAAGGTTTGTCAGGATGTACTGAAGTCTCTCTGAATCGAGGTTGGCACCTACTCCAATTACTCTGCTTTTGGGAAATGAGCTCAGCTTCCATGACACAAATGTCATTACTTCAACTAAATGTGAAAGAAAAAACATATTGCCAATGAAGGACCACTCAAAATTCAACAAAACTGCAAATTATGAATCATCATTGTGAAAAAGTCTGGACTTCTTTAGTTTAGAGAAGGCATAAGCATGTAAGTACATATTGATGGTTTATTTCAACCTAAAACTTTGAGTCAGGTAGGGAAGAAGTGAAAAAATAAGAATAATAATGGTAAGAGAATGAGAAGGGCTGTCTTCTATGCTTTACAGGATAGAGGCTTACACTTACTTCTTTCCCTCTAAAGTAGTGATTTTGCTTTATCTTAGTTCACAGTGTCACTGAAGATTTAAAATCCACCAAAATCCAGCTGCAATATCTATTATCAGCACTATACTTTGCACATGTGAGTGTGATCRTGACACATAACATACATGGATCCTGCACAGGAGAAATGTGCACATTAAACTCACAACTGACATGACAACAGCCAATGGATGCTAATCATATAGATACAATGAGACTGAAACTACATACAGAAACATACAGAAATACATACCTGTTACACAAAACAAAGTATACTATTTTCTTTTGTCTTGGTAACAGTAAAGAAAAAACCCTCAAAGACAGTGTCCTGCTCAAAGCTGAAAAGGAAAACATCTTTCAGAGCAGCAAGAATTTTTGACTAACTGGGTGTAATTCAGCAGTTAACATATTTTTGAAACAGGCCAAAGTAAAAGCCAGGTGAGGGACAGAACATTATCAAAGTACTAACATACCAGGATGAGAAGCAACAAGGAGAACAGCATTCTGACTGTAGTGTGATATTGCTGGAATAATTCCTCTGAACAAATCCACATTGTTTTGTATGACTTCAAGGTAAGTCTGAGCATTACCCAGAGAATTAACTGTAAGCACCACAACTTTGGAATCAGCTGATGCAGAAAAATCTGAAAATATTAAAAAAAACCATGGTTTTGAAATTTATGTCATTCTATTGAGTTTTGGATGCAAAACCAAGAGCTGTTCTAAAGACTGAACTGTAACATCCAACTTAATTAGGGATTCTGTGCCTCATGCTCCCCACCCTTATATCCCTCAGTGTGGAATTTGGGGCACTTCCACAGCACCTATAAAACACAGCTCTCCCACAGAACTATGTTCCTGTTTTATATGTGCCAAACACAAAAGGCAGACTGCAATTTGTCCAAGTTTACAGAGCAGAGACCAGAAAACATCCAGAGAGCTTTGACAGACAGCTTTGACAGACAAACTTTTCCAAGTTTTCTTGGCAAAAAAAGGAAAAAAAAACCATGAAAAGGCACCTTAACTTTAATTCTAACTGTTAAAGAAGGGGCAAAGACTTTTACTTCTTTATCTGTGAAAAGCATACCAAAAGCATGCCAAACTTATGAACTCAAATAAAATACAAAGTCTATTTATTAACCCAAAGAAACACACAACCACGCTTGTTTGCAGGAATTTGTGCACGCATCTTTGAGTATCTGAGTGCCAAACAGGTGATCAGCCTGGACACARACACAAGGTGATTTGTTGTTGCACTGACACATTGAAAGCATATKAAATAGGATATAATTAATACCAGCTTGCCCCAAACCTAGATATAAACATACTAAAATTAACAGGGGACAGCATTTTGCAGTATTGTAACACTACCAAAAGCACAGCCAGAAACAACACCCAGGCTTCTTGTACCACAGCTAAATGTAAACATACAATGGGCAACCACTCAGGCACAAACACATCTGTGGTACAGTTGCACAACCAGGGTTCAGGAAAAAAAACTGTGGTAGCAGTAAAACCTGCAAGATGAAGATCAGAKAATGTACAGCAGGCAACGCCAGGTGCAGAAAAAGCAACAAAAATGCCAGAATAAGTCTCTGTACACAAAATAAGATAAATTAAAAGAGAAGCACAAGAAAACCCCTCATTTTATCTTGCAAAGAATGCAAGGAACATAGAAACATGACACATAAGCAAGGAAGAATGTTGCTCAATTCAGTTCCAGCTTCCCCTATGGAAAAACTTCTGAGCTTCATGGCCTCAACCTCTGCAACCATCAAAGACCAAAGACTGTAGCCATCATCACTAATTACAGAGACACGGCATTGACTCTGGTGAATTGTAGGCTCACAGCTGAMTGAGGACAAAATGATGACAAACACATTGCTTGAATATGCAGTGACAGTGACTAAGGACTAACTGCTGGCCCTGGGCATGTTTAAAGAACACCAATTTAGGAGAACGGCACTTTGAAACACACCTTTGTCAGCCTTTTGAACACTGCTTTCACAGCCTTCTCTAGCTCCTACGCATATATTTTCTCCCCTCCTTCCCCATGACACTGAAGTACTAGCTTGGCTTCTCTGTATTTCTGTGTCAGTCCAATTTGAGCATTATTAGCCTCTTACCTGCAAGTACAGACATAAAAAAATACAGCCTAYGTGCCTCTGTATCTCCCCAGGTGCCCTGCTCTCATTAAAATGAGCACAAGCACATCCAGTACAGCACTAATTCCTGTTCCAGAAAAAACATCTCACACCTTTGCTGATCTCCACATTTGGCACAGCAAAAATCTCCAAGTCCATTGTCCCTCCTTTAGCTGCACCTTCAGAAAGATCCAAAAGAACCACCTTGTCTGCAACATCCTGTAYGAATAAAAATACAGATCATCAATAAACCAAAACAAAACTTGTTCTCCTGGAAGTGAGGAATAAAACCCAAAATTCTTTGAAATGAAGAAACACATTTCATTGTATGCTGTACTGTATAAAAACCAAACAAAATTACTGATCAAAATTACAACCAAATCAGAAGAACTCATTTTAGGAAGTCTCATTAAACGAGAACGCATTACAAAACAAATAAAAAACTCATGAAACTATCTCTGGGAAGTTAAAAACGCTGACATTACTGTTATGTCTAACATATGGCWGCAATAAAGCACAAACCACCTACAGACTATCCTTGTCCAGGGAACTAGGAAATCCCAACTACAAGAGCCTACCACTCAGAATCCTTTGAGGATTTTCAAAGTAAGTGAATTCAGTATCCAACCCTTTGAATTAAAAAAGCTGACTGATAAACCAGGGCAGAAAACTAACACTTCTGCATATCCATAAGTTAACTGAGGAGACAAACGACCTCAGCAGAGACAGTTAGTAAAACTAATGAGGTATTCTTTAGTAGCAGATATTAAGAACTAGATTGGAATCCTCTCTTTTAATCAGGTCTGTTGCTATTTTTAGTAATTATGTACCTTTGCTGCAACTGCTARTACACATGCAATGCCAAGATCTCCAGCTCCAACAACAGTAATTTTGTTAAAACATTCTCCATTTTTGCCTCCAATTTTACTCTTTGTCTTCACATCCGTCTCTCCTACAATTAAAAGAAAACCACAAAATTAGGTGCTGATCCACAGTGTATCAGTACAAGCATTACTGCTTCATAAAGGATCATGGTTGTGCCAGAGTTAAATCAAGTTACATGAACTTCAAAACAGCAGYCAAGCCTGACCACAGAAAATTCATCACAAACTTGCAAGGTGTAAAACACAAATAACTCCTTTCTAGATTGGAATGGTTTTTTTTTCCCTAAGTAGAAATAGATGAGCATGGAAACAGCAAGAAGCTGGACACTAATACCACACAAATAATACCACTAATACCACCACTCCCTTTGCTGCTGGTACAGGTGTGAATACATTCCCTGGTCATAAAATTTGTATAATATAAACTGTGTAATCTTYTTTGTGACATCAAGTAATGACAATAAGTGAATATATTTTATAAGAACATTAGAAACAAGCCCATGAAGTCATCCCTACCTTCAGTAATCTTTGCAATATAGGAGAGAAGTTCTGCTTGCCTGGCTGCATCAGAAGATGACAGTGMGTACAAAGGGAGCTCTTCCTCAAACTTTGCAATCATTTCCTTGATTAATCCAATTAGAGTTGATTTAGGCTGAAATACAACAATAGAGAAGACAAAACAGCTGAATAGCTATTTCATATAGTGATATCAGCTGTGAACTGCCACAGCGATACAAAGTTTAATCAAATTATAAATACTGGCACTCTTAACATTTACACAAACATTTAAGGGAAAGAAAAGCATCATTATTTGAGAAGCTACTTTCCAAAAAGGAGTATGGCTTAAAAGGAATTTAACAAAAAAGGAATTCTAAAATTCAAATTACTAGTGCTACTAATTTTGAAGGTATCCATGAACGTATGGAAGCTTTGATATAGTCACAATCCCCAGTACTATAATGGGGACAAATCCTAGCTAAAGAAAAGATAGTTCAGTCTTAGATGAGCTCAACTGTCCAGAGTTCCAGCAATTCAATCCTCCTCCAGGCAAAACACATTATGAAGTCAGCAGAAGTTCCCACAGGAATTTCTGTATCAATCATGTAATACAGTCCATTCATTTTAAAAAGCTGGCATTCGTTAAATAATTTTTACTGACCTGGCCATCATATTTAAATGAGTAACTTTAAACAGTGCATAAAACCATTTAGCAACAACAGAGATTTTTGAATCTCTGTGCTGTTTGTGTTCTGCCAAAAGAGACATACCCAAAAGGTAGAAAACTTCCACTGAGCTTTCCTGAGGGATACTCAACTGCTCCAGTGTTATTACTATTCACAGCAACTAAGTATAATGAGGCTTACATTGCTTTCTAAAGAATCAGTCCTTTTTTCCTTCAGCTTAAAATAATTTTCCTTAATATCACTTCCAACTTCCTTTACAAGCCTCAGACTGCCTGAAAGCTTCATATGATACCATGCATTATTCCCAAACACTTCCCTCCCCTGTCAGCCACTCCACCTCTTACATGACACCAGTTCTGCAGGTAGGGCAAATAAATCCTGCCGCGTGCATCAACGTGTTTCCCCACTGAAATGCCCATGTTTGCAGTYGGCTTCAGGAAGCAAATGGGGGGAGCAAAGGGATGAGAATCCAGGATCCACAGACGAATAGGGATGTTATAGGAATTACCTGTTCAACACAAAAGAAAAGCCATTGAGTAGAAATGGCTTCTACCAATTTATGCAAAATCCTTTCTAGCTCCCTTTGAAGACGCTGCACAGTGAATTGTTAAGAGGCAGCATCAACACATTTTATGTTTAGATTCATAACTGCCAAGAAAATTACATATGATTTATCTTACCATATTTCACTGGAACAGTACCACTAAAATTCAGGAGGTCCTTCTGGGATCCATCCTTGAAGGCTGAAATTAAAAACTTAGTTTTAAAAAGTAATAAATCCTTTCAAACCTGGCATGGCAATCCCACCCACAACTATCAATATACAAMAGTGACTTTTCTTTAGAAATCAAATACACTGCTTCTGAAAGACCAAGAGTAAAATGTTACTAAGGTCCCCCCTCCTCTTTTAAATATTTCYTTAATGAAATTTTAACAAAAATTGCATTGGTACAACTAAGCATATCATTAATTTGAAAACCTCTTGCCCTGGGTAATGCTGATGTAGGAATTTCCAGTTAGGCTGATGGATTCTGAAAGTCATACTCTACAAGCTGAAGGCATCAAAATACTTTCATTACAATACTGAAATATGGGAAAAATGATTTGACATATAAAGAATGTAAAGCATCAATTTTCTATGATTACTGAGAAGTTGAAGTAAGATGAAATAAATGAGTTGCGAAGGTTTTTATATGTATGCAGTCTTAGAAGAGCATTCAGGAACAGTAACCTATGTGAATGAGAAATTTGACTTTAGTTTGGTGCAAAATAAAGACAGGAACACAACTGAAATATATTCACATTCTATTATATACAGTCTATGTTTATGGCAAGTAAAAATCCCCACAGTTTGTTCAGAGTAACTGTATCACTTCTTACTGTATGTGTTCATAGAGAAGGTGAAGTTTGGGTAGGCCTTGCTAACATTCTTCAGCTCTTCTATGGTCAGGTCTCTGAATTTATACTGAGAAGAGGGAGAAAAAAATGAGCAAAAGTTTCACTTAAAGGGCTTCATTCATTACAAGAAATAGGGAACAAGACACTATAGAAGGCAGAAACACAAGAAGAGAAGGTAATAATTGCCTGTAGTATTATAAACAGTTTTGATGTGAAATAAATTATCAAGAAGAATTTATTACAAAAAAGTTTTAAAGCTATTGCACGTCTGCTGTTGCTACATWAAAGATGTCAAGTTCTGAACATCACTCCTTATTTATAACTTCTTCCCCTTAATAGCTGTGTGAGCATAAGTTTAGTAAAATTTAGTCTCCTCTGTACACAGTAATTAAAAATATAAAAATATGGACCTCTTAAAAAAAGGAGTTTATTTTCTTCCTGATACAGAAAAACTCAGATCCACCTGCACAGATTTTAGAAGAGTTTCCTAAAATTTCACTTTCCACAAACATATTAAATGTRTAAGTAATTAGCCTCTGGGAATTTATTTTCCATTTTTAAGCTGTCTTTGAGAGCTGAAAAAATGAATCACTGCAGCTTCACTAAGACTGTCCTCAGCCAGTCTGATACATGMATTTCCAAGAGATTTGCATCCTCCCACATCCCAAAGTTATGAAAACTATGTCCCACTTCCTAGATTAGAGCCTCTGCTTCTCCTTAGGAAACCTGATATTTTTTTTTTGGCACCCTAGCCTAAGCAAACAAAACCGTGGCACGGCAGAGAGTGGCTCACAGCCCTGGAATAATTATAACAAAGTAGTAGCTAAAATCGAACTTCTCCTCAGTCTGGCAGTGCCCRGCAGCAATGCTGCAGCTATGGGCTTGGCACAGTTATTTTCCACTTTGTATWGGAAATCACAGAGCTGCTGACAAGAAACACCTTTTAGTCAGCTTCTCCCCATCACAGGATTCTGCAAAGTCATGCAGCAAAAGAAAAAAAATTAAAAGAATTCCATGTTCCTAATTAAGAAAGTCTACACAACTTAGACTTACGACATTTTTTGGAAGCGTTAATACACCTGGTTATGAAACMAAAGTCATCTTTCCCCAGCTGGCCTCCTGTTCGTAATGCAAATCGAGGCATTCCTATCAAAGTTTGTCCTCTTCTAAAGATCACAAGATTTATGAAGTAATTCAGACACAAACCTTCCTCATTTCGCACCCGAAATTATTCGGCATGCCCAAAACCTAAATACGCCCACGTCAGTTTCTCCCATGGAAATTAAAACGCTCAGAGGGATGCTACAMCAACACGCCTGTGCTCCTAAAGCGTGGAGGCCGAGAACGCCACCAAAACCAGAAAAGTTATCCATTTCCCATGGGTGAAGAGAAAGCTTTCAGTCGTGAGGCACAGGGTGAACCACGGGGATTAACTACTCATGTGGGGTACAACTTAAAACTCGGCTGCAGTAGGAGAGCGCAGACGCCGGGATGCGACGGGACACCGACGGGACACCACCGGAACTCCATCGGGACCCCGATGCTCTTCCCGCTCCGTCCGGGACCCGCGCCTCGAACCCCGCCCCGCTCCGTCCCCCGCTCCGCTCCCCGTCCCCCGCTCCGCTCCCCGTCCCCCGCTCGCTCCGCTCCCCTCACACCCCGCTCCGTCCCCCGCTCCGCTCCCCTCACACCTTGCCCAGCTGCCTCCGCAGCGTCTCCTCCGCGAGCGCCATGGCGGCGCGAGGCGCGTTCCCGGCGGCCCCCGCGCGGAGCAGCACCGCCCCTCAGGGGGACGGGGCGGGTCCCGGGCCGGCTCAGCGGGAAAGGAGGATCGGTCTAAGGGAGAGGGAGCAACCGATGGCCCCTAGTCAAGGGAATCCGGGAAGTAACAGGCGTGAAGGATGCAGTAAATTAAGATGTTGGTCATAGAATCACAGAATAAGCTGAGTTGGAGGSGACCCACCAGGACCATCGAGTGCTGCTCCTRGCCCTGCACGGGACATGCCGAGTCACCTCATGCGCCTTAGGGCACTGTCCAAGTATTTCTTAAACTCTTGTCAGGCTGGTGCTGCGACCACTGCCCTGGGGAGCTGTCCCAGTGCACAGCCACCCTCTGGGTGAAAAACCTTGTCGTGATACCCGACCTAAACCGCCCCTGAAACACYTTCAGGCCATTTTCTCGAGTCCAGTCACTGTTCACCACAGAAAGAGATCAGTGTCTRCCCCTCTGCTTCCCCTCGAGAGGAAGTTGTAACTACAGTGAAATGTCTCAGTCTCCTCCAGACTGAACAAGCAAGTGATCTCATCCACTTCTACATCTTCCCTGCAGAGCCTTCACCGTCCTTGTGACCACACATAGTTATTATATTGAGGTGGGGATTTCTTCCCTCTGGGTTGGCAGTATCAATACTGATTTGCAGCTTTGCAAGAATATAAATACAAATCTGACATGAATTTCTTTCTCTACATTAATCTCTTATTTTTTTAAGCCTCCCTACCACACAGCAGAGATACCAGAAAACTGCCTTTTGGAAAGTGGGCCATGCAAGTCTGATGGCCAATTCACTGGAAAACACAGTAGGTTCAGCAAGATAAATGGTGACAAATGCCAGTTCTATCTCCATTACTGATCAGAAAACTGACAGATCAGAACAGAATAGACCAAGCGTGATGGTAGCATGCTTTCACAAGGAGTAAGATCTTGAGAAAGCTCATACAATTTTTTCTCCCTCACCAATATGAGGCCTGAAGCAGACAAGAACCASGAGCACAGGTTGATAAAGCCATGGCAGAAAACAATTAGAACAACCTGCACCAGTCTTCTCCATCACACATATTGTTTAACGATGCTGATTTTGCTTCTATGCTGAAATTGTCGTGTGTGATGTAATGATGTTACAGCTTCAATGTTCAGTTTGGAAAGTAGCACAAGATCAGTCTTTCAGGAATTGACAATGCAGATTACAGCAAGAGCTATACATCATTTGCCAAGCAAGCATAGTACTGTTACAGAATAAGCAGCATGAACATTTATCTAAACCTTTTAAGAGATAATCTGAAAATAATGTTTTCACAAAGGTCCYAGCAGAGACTAATGTTTGAGAATAAAACATTCTTTTTAAATTTTTAATCTCAAGCATCTAAATTTTTTATTATTTCATGGTAAAAGCAACTGGGAAAGTCTGAGATATTTACAGTCATTAGTAAGTTTGATGTTTGGAAATGCTTTTAAAATCTGTGTTCATATATAACCAAAACAATCATAGGAACCAGGACAATGACGATGTTCCTGTGGCAGTGACACACTGTCAGGTCATACTGTTTCTGTTCAAGGCTTAGAGATCACCTTTGAGTTAAACTGCACCCAAACTACAGATCTAAATTTCATAGTACTCATTGTTCAARCTAACTTAAATTGAGAGCTGGGTCTGTGCCCTTTGACTCAAAATGCTCTCTAAACATCATTTGCAATGAATAACTCGGTATTACATTAACAGATTGTATTGCCAGCTTATCTTAGGTAAAGAAGTATCTTCCTAGCAGTCTTGCTACTCCTCATATCCTCTAGTAGCTCCTCTGACCCATCACTGGGAACACACTTCCAAATGAAGCCAYAGAATTTTGCAGGTATTCTTACCCAACTAGCTACAGAAATTTTCCAAAACTAAGATTTATTAAGCAATACATCCAGCTCTTATGTTATTATAATTCCTCACTGTATAAGAGCTCACCTTATATAATAAAAACCAGCATTTTGCAAAGATGTTTTCTTTGAGAGTTGGGAGAAAAGTTGATAATTGAAACAGAAAATAGACTGCAATTTCTCAGGTGCTAAGGCAGAGGCAAAGCAAAATTGTAGTCTTGGGATGATACAGATCTTGTCTTACAGCATAAAGCTTTGGAATTTTATTCAGCTCTACACAAGAGAAGGCATCATTTCTATTGCCTCAAACTTTTGCACTCTAAATACCAGTCTCAATATTCTGCTTGCCTGTGAACATCCTGTATCTGTAGGGATGCTAGCTTAGAGTAAAGCCAAGGGAAAGGGTTCCCAGTAGCATGAAASTACAATCCAGGAAGCATTCTTAAGTGGAGAAAATCATGCAATACTGACTTATCTAAATTAAGTGAAAGAGTAATGGAATGGAAATGACAAGTTCAACTTGTAAATATTAAATGCTATGGGAAAAATTTGCATTTCTAAAATATACTCTACTGATATCCTAGCTACCAAAGATTGGGAATAAATGCAGACCAACTGCAACACCCATGCCAGGAGCAAACATCCTAACAAAACCCAAACTGCCTTCAGCTCCGGAAATATAATGACCGAAAGCATTATCCATCTATCCATCTTATAACCATCTATCCATCTCAGTGTTTCCCCTCAGTTCTGAGCAACCATCAAGTCACCCATATGCATGACCTATACTGGGACCATTTTATATGTCTTAACAATCACTTTTAAAGCACCAACCAAGGCTGGATTTAAGCCAGCAGCTATGAGGTGCATCAAACCTCACTGCCAACTGCAGACAGTGAAGAGACTTCCACAAAATAGGCCCATTTTCCTGCCAGTTTCAGCATCTGTGTCACTGCTTGTAAACAGGGCACCCCACAGCCCTGGGCCACATCATGCACCCTACATGCCATTGCCACATTTCCTTTTTACACAACTGGCAAACAAAAACCAGACTAATTAAGGGTTTGCTGGCTCASCCTTTTGGCCGGGGAGTAGCAGGAGTAGCAGAAGAGGGCGGCAGTAGCAGCACTGAGCTCTGAAGATTCACCTTGTGTGACCAGGTGCCTGTCTACACATCATTTACAGTCATGTTTGACACCACTGCAGARGTCTCAAACACTCCCTGCACATTCAGTAGAAATAAAGAACCAGATAAAGTGGACTGACTCACAATAATGCCCCTCCTGTCCAAAAATAATCAGTGTTCTCCATCAGCTGGAGAGTAGCAGGTCAAACCACAGGTGCTCTGCTCTACATATATAACATTTCTTTGTTTGGTCAGATCTCGTGACATACCAGACAYGTTGAAGGATCACCAGGCGTTCGTAAAACACAAGAAATGGAAGAAGGTGACAGGGAGAATGACAGGGAGCTAAGGACAGACCCACAACAAACATCATGTGTTCTTGCTGCATTCAAGGAAGCTACTTACCTCTCCTGAAGAAATSCACAAAGGAGGTTTAATACATGGAGAAGCATATGTAAGGCACTCAAACAGCCCTTTGGACTTAGGGTGCACAGGTATGTGTTCAGTTACTCCCATGCACTACAAAACCTGGAACTCTACACTCAAGCATTTTTCAAATCAGAGTCAAGCCAATTCCTTCAACCAAAAAAAAAAAAAAAAATGACTGAAGCTCTGAAGTTTTTCAATTGTTGATTGCCATCAACTCTCTGACACACAGTACAAACTTAACTGTTCTCAAGCAAGGAATGTTGAGAAAAAAAGCTGTCTTCTAACAAGGAAACCATGTAATTAATTTTTTCCCCAATCTGAATAAATAATTTTGTTACTTCCAAAAGTAGCTTTACTGGCTGGATTAAGGTAATGACTCAATGTAGAACCACCCTCCACCTGAATAGAATATCTTTGCCTTGAAATAATGGCTGATATTGATGATTACAATTACTAAGATGTATTAAAAATCTCAAGAGAATTCCATAAAACATGTTTCCAAAGAAAGTAAGATTTCATGCCTTCAAAACAAGGTACTCAGAAGACACAATAAATGCAGATTTGCAATATTATTTAAAAATCCCTTTTTAAGCACAAGTGTGCAAGTGTTGCTGTTCCACATAACAGCAGGCRGGCCCAGTGATGTGTATCCATTCATCCATTTGGAAGTAGGTCACAGCAGCAGCTGATCAGAACAGTCACTGCAGTTACTTCCACCATCAAAGCACAAAACCCTTTCAGAGGAGACAGCCATCACGGTGGYTTAGACTCCTTGCATGGGAGTAAGGGAACCCAAGAAGAATGCTGCTTGTGAACACTTCAAATGCAAAAGATTAAAGGCAATGGGCACACTTGGGTACATAATCATATATACATATGCATGTGTGTATACATACATACATATACATGTAATGTCACAGCCTAAACTGCAGGAGACACTGGGAACTTTCAGATCTTTTCTGAAGTCTTAAGTGACTCCATTAATTTTTCATACCTTTTTGCTGGCCACATGAGAACCATTCTTGGAGAACACTCAGACTGAAATTGCTGTATGTGAGAGCTCAGAGGAAACAGCAGAAAGCAATTCTGATAAATTTTCCATAAGTAAACCAATGAGAAATAGCAGTAAAATGTTTAATGCCTGTAATTTATTGTACACATACTCTGCAAAACTTATATGCATTTGRTGTGTGCAAAAGTGTACACTTCCTTGACAGCACCAGAGAGCAGTTAAGCTATGGAGTTTTTTAACCTGATTTGTCACATTGTGTAAAAAGACACTGTGCACACGATATCCCCGAAGAAAAAGAATCATTGGCTAAAACTAGAAGCACCCTTGTTTACACACTAACACTTTAATATTGCATCACACCCACTCACCAAAATAAATAGAAGTACATTCATCACAATTTAAACACCAGTCTCTCCATATATTTATTTTCTTTCTGACATGTTTTGGTCTCCAGAAATATGCTATATCTAGAAATATGCATCAGCTACTAGATTATGTTACAAAATGCAAAAAGAAAAAAAATAGAAAATTAGTTTTCCTGGACAATATTTTGGGCTTTACACAAAAATAAATTCAGATTTCCATAGAGATCTCATATACGTCTTGAAAGATTTTTATTTTAAAGCACAGCACAGAGTTGCACACTAAGGCTTCCTGTGATATGCAAAACCCTGGCCTCCAAAAGACAATGCTGTAAAGTGAAATACAGCTCAAGTGTAAATACAAGACATTTTCAAAAAGTAGTCATCAATAGAAAGTGCCCTTCATTTGATTTAGCATTAGCCGTAAAGAAGTAGCTACCTTAATTGTGCAATCAAAGCCAGACCTGGAAGGGTTTTATGAAAATTACGTCATTTCACACTCTCAAGTTTAAGGATATAGAATCTGAGATAGCAGAAACCAACCTTTTTATACTCCTACATTCATTATTTTTGACACAATTTAGTAAAAAAGGCACATTGTCAAACAGTGAATTAAAAATCTAAAAACCAAACCAGAATTTCCTTAAATACAATTAAATCATCAGCTGAACATCTGATCCCGATAAACCAATGTAAGCATTCTTCCAGTTTTTCATCACCTCAAATTCAGATGCACTTTGGACAAGTACTGAAATACTGTCATTAGACAAATACTATTAATCTGGCAAACAGTTTTTTAGATACAAGGTCAGGAATTAAAAAACACGTTTAGTTCCTTCCTAGCTGACATACAAATATGCAACAAATATGCAAACACATTACAAGCCAAACGTTTGTACAAAATAGGAAACCTATCAGCATCCCATGACAATTATGAGAAAGTACTTTTTGACTGTAAAATTACAAATGTGTCCTCGAATATTTTTTTCATATGAAACAGACAAAATTTAAGCAATGATCACTGTGTGAAGGAAGTTATACAGTGTCTTAGGGAGGCTAGCAGACTACATTCCAGTCACCATCTAAATGACAAAGTGCTTCACAGATTAAGAAGTTTAACTGATCTYGCATGGTTAAATAATCAGAAAGTGGTGAAATAGTCAGGTTTTATATAACCTATATGTCTGAACGGCAGGCTTCTTTCCCAAYTGAATCATCCTCTAATATATTGTTCTTAGTTCATAAGAAACTTTTTTCCCCCCAACCAGGTAGGAAGTTGCTCACAGATGATGTAGCTCTCTGGATTGATGGACCTCGAGTCTTTCTCCAGCTAAAATGAATTAAAAAGTAAAAATCCAGAAYTTGATCATGGTCCCAAAGTTCACTGTCCTGAATGGTTAATTCTAGAAACCAGAAAATCTCCAATAGGAAATTTTAGGTGGTCCCAATGCAGCAGAGAATACARCACACCTCTAGACAGTGAGGTTACACAATCTTGCAAGGTCTCAAGTGCATACACTACAAAACAGTTTTTGTTAGTCAATAGAGAAAGTTAAAACTACAGAGGATCAACAATGGTATCTTCATCTGGGCTCCATGCTAGCTGATACTGAGTTGTTCATAGAATCTATACCAGTAACTTACATCAGTGTTTTGCTGAAGCAATGAAATGTTAAGCTATTGACAGAAAATGTCTTAAAAAAGGTAAATCTGKTTTTTCTTACATTAAGAATCAGATGTTTAAACTTGAGTAGCTTCCAAGACTGCTCCTTACAGGTTGCTATCTGAACTGCTTCCTAGAAGCAGCACTGTTAGGAATAGCCCSAACAGGAACGAAACTCTTTTGTTTTTCCACAAGGCAATTTTTCCTTTCTTTGCCCCCRACCAACACCCAAAAGCCTTTTTGTACTTTTAGAAGTATTTCTAGCATTAAATCATAATGGTCTGAAATAGCTGAAGGCAGATGCTGCCAATGGAGTTCTGGAGCATGAGGCAAAGCTGAGCAGTGACACTGGTGAGCTTTGAAAGGCAACTTGGGGAAAYCCAAGTTGATCCAACACCAGATTTGAGCTTCAGACTCTGTGTGACTCCTGTAGACTCACATGAACCCTGTGCTGATTGTAAACAAATTCAGTTACTAAAACAAACAGTCTTTAAGTGCATAGTTAGAAATAATGTGCAAATATGGGCATTAAGGTAAGTAACTGAACTAACTCCCATGCTGTACATTTTTTTTTGGTTTTTGACTTGCTGAAATCAATCACAAGTATTAACTAGTTAACATGAGGTTAATACTAAAAAGTTGTAAATGTATTCTAATAAAACTTAATTCTGATGTTCTTTCTGAACACCAAAACTAATTAGATAAAGACTGCTTCACATTTTAAATGATTTAACGCATCAGATGTTTAATGCAAGAAAAAACACAATTTGTAAAAGCAGCAGAAGCTGTTAAATCTGAGGATTTACAGGGCAGAAAAAGAATTCCCAAGCATATGCTTGAGCCCAAAAGCACATGTTACATACAAGCACTAGAAATTCCTGTTTTCAGGGTGTGTGTTTCTCATACTGAATTAGACTGGCACTGGAATTCCAGACACAGCAAAAGCCAACATAATCTTTTGGCCATATCCATAACTGCAGAGTTTGCAAATGACATGCACTTTTCTGTTTAGMAATAAAGAGGTTCAAATTATTTTTATGCATCCTCAAATCAAAAGATATGCAGCACTTTATTGCCTTAAACACCTGTGGGCTGTGGCTGAATTTACACCCAAGCTGCTGCTGTACAGAAGATCACACTTTAACACTTTGAGGCTCATGCTGGGAGACAGGGCAGGATATAGAGCAATCTTTCTAGGTCTCAAGAAATATCAGAGAACAAGAATGCTATTCCTTTCTTTCAAGCGAATGCAAAATTGGTTTACTGGTGCGTGGCCCACACAGTTCCAAGTCAGTGCATAGCTAGTCAGTATTTCTGCTGGCATCTTGAACTGGTTTAATCAATGGAAACACCTATTAATTTTACTCCATTTAATATGCATTAGTGCATTAATTTCTTCATAGAAAACAACCCTGGCAAGTATTAAAAATAAATATCTTATTTAGGTCAAACTAAAGCCTTGCTTTTCAGTACTTTAATCCCTTTAAATATTCTTTTGCCCTCTAACAAGCAAATGGAAACTGAAGAAGAATAAAGAGATGTATGGAGGCAGAGGGGAGCAGAAACATGAACAAAGTCAACACCGTAAGTCAGTTAACGTGTCCTCAGCTTCTTTGACTGTCTCTTGCGTTTCAGTTCTTCTTCTTCCCGTCTCAGCTCTTCCAAGTCTTCCTGAACACCAAGTCTCAAGCTGCCAAACAAGATTAAATCCTTTACACTGCTATTCAGGACACTTGAGGTTTTACTTCTATTCCCCCGAAACTCAATGCTAGGAGTACTACAGCTGATTTGTAGAATAACTTCATATCAGATAATCTTTAATTACAGGATGAATACAGCTTTTAAAAAATTGAGATTTTTTTAAATCATAAGATTAGAATAAAATATTTCAAAGGAAAAAGATATTTAAAATTTCTATTAAAAAATAAAGATTGTATAAAAAAAATGTAATAAATACATAAAGTCTTTTTTTCTCCCAAAGAGCAGCTACTGAAGTATATCCATTGAGAAGGTAAAATTGAATTTAACTCAGGTTTCTTATCTCCATTTCCTTTATGTTGACTACGTTAAAAGCGAGTCAGAAATTCAACTCTGCAAAACCTTGCTCTAAGATGTCAACAGAGAGTGCAGTTAACAGCAATATCTCTTTAAAATTCCAGTTATTTCCCTTAACTTCACTTAACACACCATAGCTTTCCATGGGCTGCAGCTATTCCTCAGAAGCAAGGAGGAGTAAGGACATTGACTATAACTTCAAAGATGCAAGTTTCTAATGTTCAAGGCACCTCATGAATAACCAGATAGAATTCAGGAGACCAAAAGAATTTGTTAACTCCATGAATTCCAATATTTTCACATTCTATAAAAAACCCTTAGAGCTTTCACAAAGCTTGTCCCACCACTTATTAAAAAACAAAAAGAAAATCAGTTTATGACACAAGAATTGTGCAGGCCCAAAGGCCAAAACCAATATGRAAAGATCATCTTCATATTTTAAATCAGTGACTACAAAAGCTTGCCAGCATACTTTTTATACTTAGAAATACAGACACACACATGTATAGATAAAAACAAATAAAATTTCCAGACCTCAAACTAGCAGAATATTGTAATGTTTGGGACAAATTAMAGGATCTGGAATTTCAAATGAAATATGTATTTTKAAAAAGATTTTTGGAAATTAATTAKTTTTGTTTTTTATTGGCTCTTAACAAGCAAGAGTTGTGACAGATAAGAACATACCTGACTTATTTAGTGCATCCACCACTGGCTGTATGAGTTTCATCTTTACTTAAGCTTTCTCATAAAAAATTGTTAGGTTTATTTACCTCTGCTATGAAAAGCAGAGTGGATATTTGCTAGCTTAGCCCTATGACTTCAGCAACAAACTTCCCAATTTYTACCCAAGTTAAGATCCATACCTCCTAGCTTCTTCTTTCTGTTGCTCTCTCCAGCTGCTCTCCATGTAACGTAAGGCATAATCACTTTCATCTTTGTACCTGAAAATTAAATATCAATTTTTAGCACATTAAAACAACAGCTAATGAATTCAAATCCCTTCTTAGGAAGAATTGCTTGTTCTATGGTATCTTAAAAGGGTCACTCTCCTTACCTTTTCCGGTCATAGCCAAATATTTCCCGAATATGTTTTGATATTTCTTCTTGGGGTTCCCCTTCATCTTCAATGAAGTCATCCATTTCAGAGTCATATTCATCATCATCATCATCTTCTATGTGCCTCTTGTAACCAATAGGTGGTCTTCCAAGACCTGAATAACAAGAGTGAATAAATTCATTAACTAGTARCATGAACATAACATGAATTTAACAGTACTTTTCCTTGCTATACCTTGGGCATAGCCATTTTCTGGGCTTCAAGGTGGAAAACTTGTGCCTCAGCATTTCTCAAATTCAGCAAGAGGAAACAGTTCCTTTAAGTTGTGCTAGAGGAGATTACGTATCAGTATCAGCAGTGTCATCCTGAGGAAACCACCCAACGCATCTGTTCCTTGTTCAGGGTTTTTTAGGCACTTATTCCCTATACTCCACACTGCTTGCTCCCAATCAGAAACACATTSTTAGAACTGCTTGTCACTGATAAGACATATTTGCCAAAACACAGAAATGTAAAACCTGTGACTGATTTTTCATGTAGCACTCCAAGCATCTGGACACTTTTAAGACACTACAAAGTTTTATAGACCAACTATTAAGCAATKCTGGAAGAGAATCCTTCAATTCTTTTCCTTCTAACAGCATTCATATACCAATATCCATCACAGGCTGCTTAGTTTTCTTTCATTTGATACTTCATGCCACCTGTATTAAAAAAATTYCAAGTATACGTAAAATGAAGTTAAACCACAACAATGAAAAATTCTTTGTTCTATAAATATATACCTTGCGGACGAAGCGCAGGTCTATGCCCTGGAAAAGGTCTCATTCCATTCATCTGTCCATTGCTAGGTCTCGTGACAAGGTTTTTAGAAGAAATGGTTTCTGACACGACAGTACACTTGGGTTTTATGGCTGTGCCCGGGCCGCTGCCTGGTCGCCCAGGTCCTGCGCTTGTGCTGATGCCCAGCCTTCCTGGTCCAGTGCCCAAGCTGCTGCCTGGTCGCTTGGCTCCTGTGCTTGGACTGATTCCTGGCCTTCCTGGTCCTGCTGCCAAGCTGCGGCCTGGTTGCCCTGGTCCTATGTTTGTGCTGCTGCCTGGCCTTCCTGGGCCGGTGCCCAAGCTGCCACCTGGTCTCTTAAGTCCCATGCCTGAGCTGCTGCCCGGTCGCCCAGGTTCTGTGCTTGAGCTGCCCGTTGGCCTTCCCGGTCCCACGCCTGAGCCACCCCCTGGTCGCCCAGGTCCTGTGCTTGAGCTGCTGCCGGGCCTCCCAGGTCCTGTGGCTGAGCTGCTGCCCAGGCGCCCAGGTCCTGAGCTTACAACAGCTCCCGGCCTTCCAGGTCCCACACCAGAACTGCTGCTTGATCGTCCCGGTCCTGCACTTGAACCACCCCCGGGGTGTCCAGGTCCTCCTTTTCCTAAGCTGCTGCCTGATCGTTTTGCATTGGAGTTGATTCCATGCTGAAGGGCTGCAGCTTTTCCTGGTTTTGCATGAGCAGACTTTTTCAGGCTGGATTCTTTAGCAGATGGCAGCCTCTGAGCCCCATTGGCTGTGGGTTTTGAGGGTGGCACTTGAGAGCTTGAGCCAGACTTTCTAATACCATTGACWGGTAATTTACTATGACTGCTACCAGTGGAGCTTTTTAAGGAGCCATTTTGTGAGTTTTTTTCCATTTGATCAAGTCTGGAAGAAGATGAAGACCGTGGGTGTTTTTCAGTCAATGCTGGTGCTTTGGATTTCTTATCAATACCACCCATAGAAAGCAAAAGACTGTTTTTAGATGTGGAATGTTTGTCTACTGAGCTTTTATTAACTTTTGCATTTACAGATGCTTTTTGTGAAGATATATTTTTTGAAGAACTAGATATCCCTGTAGGCTTAATTTCCTTCTCACTTTTCTTATGTATTTCTACTTTTTTGTTTTTGCGTCCCAAAAATTCCCTCTCTCTCAATTCTTCTGCTGTTCTGGGCCTCTCTTCTACCTTTTTCACTGGTTTTATTTCTACAGGTTCATACTGTTTCTTTTCAGCAAGCCTCAACAGCTCTGCAAAGTTCAGAGGTGCTGGTGCACTTTTGGGAGGTGCCTTTGGTTTCMCTGCAGCTTTGGATGGCTTGTCCTCATATTCTTCTTGCTCGTGCTCAGATTCCGTTTGACTGTATTCAAGTTGCTCAGTTTCATATTCTGTTGCATCCTCAGCCTCTGGGGCCTGAGCAACATTCTCACAAGTCCTTTTCTTTTTAGGCTTCTCTTCAACAGGAATGCCATTATAGCCATAAAAATTATCCTTTGTTCGTGAGGCCATAGCTCTTGCCTTTCTGTCATGTTTCAGTTCAATACGCCTTGCCAAGAGCTGCTCTTTCTTCCTTCTTTCCTCCAGTGCTGCAAGAAAAACAGGAGAAAGTTATGCAAGAGCACTACTTTTTACTTCACTATTTTCCAAACTAACAAACCACTTTAAGACAGTAACTTAAATGATATCTGGCTAACAGCTATCCAAAATGAGAWGAGAAAGCAACCACAAGTCTGCCAACAAGGCAGGCTAACCCATCTGTACCAGCTACTCCAAAAAAGACACGCAATTAAGTCAAATACTGCTTTAACCAAGCCCACTAAGGCTTTCTGAGGGAAGCAGCTTTCCAGGATGCTAYAAGAACTATGAGGAAGCACTGCATAAGAAGGTACAGAAGTTATGGAATCTCTGGGTAGTGGTGGGAATTCCAAGACTGAGCAAGAGAATCTTGACACTATACAGAACCTATTATCAAATGTTTAAGGGGAGTTGAGGAAGGGGAGGGAATAAGMGTATTGGGGGATAAAAACTGGAAAATAGTGTGTGTAGAGGGATATTACGGGAGACACAGAAGCAGCCAAACAGAGATAAGCAAGCAGCTGGTCATTACACATGCCCTGATAGAGCCCTGTGCCCTATCTCCACAGTCTGCCTTGTATTCTTACTGCTCTGGGTTAGCAGTTTTCAGCRTAAGTATGCTCTCTATCTTGTGTCTGTGACCTGCTGACAAGAGTCAGGCTGAAACAGCTGCTGAATGAGACATCTAAATGCCAAATACTGGACAGACCAAGGAGTGAGTGCTAAATACCAGAAAGATTCAGAAAAAAGTAAAAAATCCTAGAAAATGGATTTGGCTACTAATACTTGGGGTGCCTATAAAAGTACCATTCCTCATCAAGGACTGTGACAGCACAGAATGTGYCAGCATGCCCCATATGGAATTCATTCTTAGTCTTGCTCCTGGCTGGAGCTGGCAACAGGGATAAGAAACACACTCATGACTGACCCAGGAGAGGAGGAATAACCTGGGCCATCMAGTCCATCAGATTTGATCATCTTTAACAAAACATTAACACCAGAACAAATGCARTATTAGTTTATTCTATAGATTACTTAAAGGAAATACAATAGAGTAAAAAACTGTGTCTGAGACTTTAAAATTCAGACTGTATTGATGTAATTAAGTGACAACACTGGTAATTAAGTCACAACAACAGCAACTCTTTCCATTTTTCACACAGAGGAAGCTTTTTAAAGTTAAGCTAATGAAAGTTCAGATAGTTTTTTGCTCTTCACCATAATCAYTTCTTAATTTGTAATCATAAATGCTAGTGTAGCTCATTAATGYTTAACTCTTTAGAAAGCAATAAACACCCTCAATCCTTACTTAGTTCTGGCTTTCCCTCAGCATCAGTTCTGTGCATAAATTCCAGAAATGGATGTGCAGCTGTATTTGCAAGAACTTTGAATAAGGTGACAAATATCAAAGAATCAATGGAAATCTCYCATAGGAGAGATTTCGTACTTTTACCTTTTTTTCTCTTTTCTTCTTCTTGCCGTCTGAGAAATGCTTGCACTGCTGCAGACTCTACACCCTTGACCTTGGGAACTTTTTTTGGAGGACCAACGGCCAAACTGTATCTTTTCTGCAAAGAACAAAGAAATATGTCAGAAGGGTTAAGAAATATAAAAATCAGCCTTTAAAACTGAGGAGTTGCATAACAGTGCTGTACTTGACTTAAGCAGAGAGGTGGTACAGAGCAAACAATGAATTCCCACTGAAGCTGAGGGYTGTGCTGGATACACTTGACTCACAGATGTACTTTCAGGCTGACAAATGAGCAGTCAGCCCCAAGTCCTTGGGATTAACTTGCAAGCTAGAAAGTCCCAGCTCCAAGGTGGTAAAGGTAGADGTGTCTTGAAAAGTATTTTGAAAGGTGGTTTCATAACCATCAGAAGAGTAAGATAACCAAAGTCCAGAACAAGGTATCAGCACTAAGATAAGGACATTTATCTTGTCTATACCACTGGCCAGCAGCCAACTAGATCACCCTATAAATATTGCCATCAGGATGGGCCTGATTTGAGCTCTGCCTGAGCTGCAGCTTAACTGCATGCCAGGTGACCCCCTTCAGAAGAGACGCGTCTCAGGGTTAGAAATTCCTTACCTGAAACAAAGAGATCATTCCTTACCCAGGGTAGAAAGATCCCTTGCTAATAACAGATCCTCAGCAGGTGACAGAGGATGTTGCATTAGTGTCATGAAACGGTACTAATCCACCCACTTCATATAATTACAAACACTATATGGATAATTGCATTAGACAGAAACCATTAACCAAGCCTGAGACTAAGAATGGGTCCAGCCACTCCTAGGCTCCAAATGGAGTTTAGAAAGCAATGAGTCCAGTCAGAACCTTGTGACTCAAGTGCACAGGACTGTGCTCTTTGCATTGCCAGTCTCTGAGAAGATTAAGTATCAGGAAGAAATTTTGTATTGTGAGGGTGGTGATTGTGAGGGTGGTGATTGTGAATTTGAACTCAACCTTCTTTTACGTTTCTTTCATTAATTAACTTACTGAACCTTGCATTAAACTTACTGAACTTTCTCAAACCACCGTTAAACTATGTTAAATTCCACTAAACTGTTAAATCATTATTTTATCTCAATAAAATACATTGGTGCTTGTCTTTTGGGTGAGGTACAGTCCACTAATCCACAACAGGGGCTYACTCAGCTTTTGGAAAGAATGAACTGGATACCAGAAGACAGGGAGAAAAAAAAATGAAAAGCATTAGACTAATAAAGAATGCAATGGCTACATTAATAATGGAATAAAAGTATTTCAGGTCAGCCTTAGTCTTTGACCAAGAGGAACCAAAGGCAAACTACAGCCCAAGACGCCAGAGTTAATTCAATTCCAGACTGCAGGTTTATAGCTCCATTTTCAGCTTGCTTGTGGACAGTCATTTCAGTTTCAGGTTACTTAACTCTGTGAAAATAAATAAAACAATGCAAAAAAWTGAATTACTCCAAAACTAAGTTGGAATGGACTCCACAAGCGTAATTACTGGGTTGATGTAAAMCCAACAATACTGATTTTAGCTCTTGCTGGTAGTGATCTTGAACACAATACTGTTGTACATCAAGGAATTAGTGATCTGCATACCAGTTGACCTGAAATGGTGTAGGCCTGCACTCTATCACCTGAGATCAGTGTGACCTCAGCACTGTGACAGAATACACAGCCCCCACCTGGCACCTGGCAATTACAGCACTGGCACATGGTGTAATTTGCCAGAAGAGAAGGCTTCTTGTTGCAGCYTTTCAGTACTGAAAGAGAGCTTATAAGAAAGATGGAGACACTTTTTAGCAGAGCCAGTAGCAATAGGACATGGGGTTATTGGTTTTAAACTAGAAGATGGTAGATTCTGACTAAAAATTGTTTGACAAGAGAGGTGAAACACTGGCACAGACTGACAAGAGAGGCTGCAAATTCCCCATCGCTGGAAATATTCAAGGTCAGGTTGGACAGGACTCTGGGTGACCTGATCTATTTAAAGATGTCCCTGCTCATTGCAGGGGAGTCGGACTAGATCAACTTTAATGGYTCCTATTCTATGATTCTATATCTCATTATATCCTGAGGTGAAGCTGTGTGTTTTCATATAACATCCTTTTCCTCGGCAGAGGAAGTGATAAATGGAGCTATTAGCTTCATAGGACATCCTACAAAAGCTCKAAAGATTACAGCACTGATCATCTGCAACATAGACAGGATTTGCACAGCTTGCCATGCCTAGAGGTCTGTTCAGTGCTGTTCAGCCTGGGGCTCCAGCAAGTGAACAGATGTAAAGTTACCTATRCTACCCCCCTTTTTGCTTCTCCTCTAATATCGAATAAATGTTACTTAAACCAATGTTAAGTGCCCAAGCGCCTCTTACTGGGTTCTATAACAACCACTTGCACTAAGGTGCTACACCTGTTCAGTCTCTGCCTTTCACAAATGTACCAGATTGTTCCTRAAATAGGAAAAAAACAAAAACTTTTTTGAGCGTCTTCTCAAAAACAGAATACAGAAGAAAAAACAAAGCAATGAGAAAGAGAGAGATAGTTGCCAAGATAAATACAGTAGAAGGCAGTWAAACCCAAAAGCAGATGGAAGGCAGAATACATTTAGGAACAAAAGAAATCCAAACCCAAAACTGAGGTTTGAAAGGGTGGGGTTTTTATTTGYTTAGATTTTAATCTATTGTCTTACTTCTGAAATAAAAATGAAGATYTCCCACACAAGACATAAAGATTCTTGCCAAATGAAAGAGATGTGAAAAAGAGACCCAAATAAAAATGGTATCACTAAAGAGCCACACAAATCTGCATTTCTATAAATATCTTCCTATCCTCAAAGCCTTATGAAACTGAAACAATTAAAATAACTGGTAAAGAAACCTACATCCAAATATTTTAGAAGCAATAACCAGGCAGGCTAGCAGCATAACTCCCTATAAACGTCAATATCACCCAAAGGAAGCCTGTATTTTAATTTCTGATTCATTGACCAGCAGCATATGAATAGATTCTTGGATTACTTTAATTGCTAACATACAAACCCATAAATTATCTTGAATATACATGCACTAAGAAGCAAGGTTTGGAAGCTTATTTCCAAACTGCCCCCAAAACTGTCTGCAAGAAGGGCAGCTACAGTACCAGCCACTTGTAGTCACCTCGAGCAGTTTCTGAAATGACTAGAGCAGAATCACAAAGGTACACTGTCTACATACACTGTATATTAAAATCTGCCATGTCACCTCATCACATTAAAGACCTACTACAGCCAAGCTCATTTACCGAGCTTCACCTCTCTGCAAGAAAGTTTGCCACAATCTGAGAACCAATTTTCTCATTTGCACCAGAAGAGTTCCAAGACTTGACTACTCAGGAAACSTGAACTATGGTGCAGCATTGCCTCTCAGTTTTTGCTCAAATACAGCCCCATGGCTCTGTGTCCCAAAGAAATCTGGCTTACTCCATTTGAACTGGAACAGAAAGAGGCAAAGCAATCCACACAGTATCAGTCAAAATCCTATCAGAACAAGATTGAAGCAAATTAGCACCTTGGAAGCAATTTGAAGTTCTTTGTCACAGTRTAAAGATGTCTACATAAATTGTCTTAGAAAGTTAAATGTGTAGTGTTTTGCCATTGGTAACCTAATTTAGYAAAGCTTAATTTAATTATTCCATTTCAACAGTATTCTCAGTTTTGAAAGTTCTGTTTTAAAAACTGTGTAGGATTCAAGCATCTTTCCAGCCTAAATGATTTTGTGCCTAAGGAGCACCTATGAAAACTGCTAAACAGCAGGGACAAATGTAGATTGATCTCTTCTGTCAGAAAACCTTATAAAGAATTAAAGTGATGGGGAAGCAGTTTTCAGGCTTTGTTTTGCTGTACTGTGACCAACAGTCCTATCCAGGACCAGGTTTGTAAAGCAGCTTGACAGACAAGCTCTTTTCTGACTGCCACTAATAGGACAAATCATGCAAAATTTTAAATTTAAGTCTTCCTATCAGTAGTATTTCTTAATATTGACTAAAAACTGAAAACATAGCAAAGCAATTCCYAAATGAATACCCATTTTCTGTACTATTGCTGATACGAGTTCTGTTCACCTTCATTAACAGCATAAAATAACCTGCTGAAGTGTCCTTTTAAAAGCATTGAACCATACACGTGTTCCACAAACACAAATAAAGTGTTTTATATACAGCACAAATGAATATGCACCAGACTGTAGGCAAACCAGACAAAATAAGACAGGGCATGTCACTATGTCATCCAAACAGCAGTTGCACTATTCTGGCTTTTAATAAGGTTGCTAAGTTGGTTAAATCAACAGAGGAATAGAAATGTTTAGCCTTTAGGAGAGACAGCAGGTCAAGTTGTTCCCAGAACACTGCACTATTTGAGTTGCAAACAGTGACTATTTGCTCTGAAGTCACTGACTTCCTTCAAAACATGGCACATGATCTTGAAAGTTGCTGCTTTGATGTCAGCATTCAAATACTAAATCTTGGACTGTAAAACATAATTTGTAATACAACTGTAAACTTTTTGGCACCCAAAGTAAGCCCAAGAGGCCTTGACCAAATACAAGTCYCGGACAGAAGTAACAGCAGTAGCCTTGCCCTTAACCACAGTCAACGTTTACACAGGGGGCAATGCAAGATAATGCAAATGGTCAATTCTGCCATGCCTGATTCTCAAAAAGAGCACCTGTGCAGCTCAGTTATTGCTATGGGCCTGCACATGTAATGTACAGACAATTCCATTTGTTTTGTCCACTACAAGCAACTTGTAGAGGCTCTCACAAGCTGGGGATTCGGTTATCTGCTTGTTTTTCACTAGCAAGTTGTGACCCCTGTGTGATGTTACAACACTTTCTCTGTTGGTCCTTATCATTCAGCCTGATCCAATGGGAAGTCCCTGCTTCCCCCAAAATATTCTTCAGGGCATAACTTCCTGGGAATACCAGGAGTGGTTCATYCACCACACATATCCTGTTTGTGCCACTCCTCTTGCAATGCCAGTTCCTCAAAAGGCAGCTTTCCATATTGTAAGTGGCCATTTGTGTTCACTGCCATGGGGCCTTTGCTGTTCACCCTGAACTGGTATTTCCAAAGTTCCTGCYACAGACTCACCACTGGGCTCCCAGCAGCTGACTCTGCAGTTAGACTGTCTTAGAATATACACACGATTATATCTCAAGTGCTGCTTTCAATTTCTGGTTGTGACAAAGTAAATAGTAGGTAAGAAGCATGTTTAATTCCCTTCAGATTCTAACAGCCCCTACCAAGATAAAGACAAAATACTCAGTCTATCAGCTCACACTGGTCTACTATCCCCAAACCAATTCAACAGGTTCATACATTTTATTCCTAAAAAAGCAAAAATTATTTTCTTCCAATTTTGCAACTGCTGCCACAACACTCACATAGAACGAGTACCTAGAAAAAAAAACAGAGATTTTTTTCTATTAAAAGTTGCTTCACACAGGGAAAAAAAATTGAACAGATTCTTTATGCTCTCCTTTCTGTAGTGGTATTTTGGTCCCCATTTTCATCTGCTTTTGCAAAAACAGAGAGACCAGGAACAGAAAAAGCTAAAAAAATTACTTGTCAGCATTTAAACCTTGACAGTCTGGACCTTAACTATCAGGTCAATCAAGTTCAGAGTAAAAGCCCTCCTCACCCCTGCCAACATTTCACATCTAGTATCTTGAAGTTCCTCCRGTGGACACTGATGTAATCCAAAGCATTTTAGGCCCTGTTTTAAGGCAAGTTTTAAGCACACTATAAMTGCACACACATCAATCGATGGGAATCTGGTCCTACAGCACAGTCTGCACTTCACAGCCATTCCCATTATTTCTCATGCAGGGCTTCTCTTGCCTGTGGGCAAATGTTCAGTAGTTTGTAGATTAGAATTCGATGGGCAGGCTCTGTAACCCAAGGTCCTCCGAACAAACTCTGGGATTCTGTTAGTGTTTCACTTCACACTCAGCTTCACTGAAGATTGCTTTATATCAGTCTAAGTTAAAGTGAGACCTCAGCAAGTGCTGACGTGGACKACAAGCTCTTTCAGTTTTGGGTCACCTCGTTGTGGTTAAATTGCATTACATTTCTGTAAGTTCTGCACGCTAAAGTATCATCCTCAGTTAAAAGGAATTAGGAGCAATTGTCATTAATAATTTATTAGAAATTAAGGTTAAAAAAAATGGTTTTGTTCTGACTGTCCTCAGGGTTTTCTTTTTTTTTTAAAGTCGCAATAAAATTTCCTAATTTAAAGTGTAACTACAATACAAATATCTGAAAGTGCTTCACCATGTCATGTGAAACACGTGGCATAACAGAGTATACCAATTTCCCCAGAAAGAATGACAAAGTATTTAAATCTTATTAAAATCAACATTAAATCTCATAGCTATTATCATATCTAGTCAAAGCAAGACCACACTGAAAATCTAATGAACTGCTAATAGGAACACGGGTAACAAGATACAACAGTGAAACTCCCATGGAATATCAGATGATAAAACCTGGGGCTCTACTCAGCAGCTGCTATGAAGATTATTAGCAACACATCATTAACAGTTAGCTTAGACAGTAGTTCATATATGTACTGTTTTATTTAGAAACAAAACCTGATGCAACTAACAGGGCACCAAAAGGCTGATTTCAGCAATGTTCCTTTTGAATCTGGATTTCCATAGGGAGATGAACAAGCAGATTCGTTTTTACAGGGACATGATGTAATATCTGCTTTATCCAGGCCCCTCTTTTACAATACAAGGCCACATTATTTCTTACTCTTTATATAGTTTCTACTTTGAACTATACACTACCTGTATAGTGTGTATATGTATTTACATACACTTTGTATATACATTACTTGTTCATGTCACTGTTTTTCATTACAAAGGGCACGGAATATTTAATTTAGCGCACCATAAAGCTTTAACTTCTCAGAGAAAAATTCAGGGGATATGCTCATTAATGCAGGAAATAACATTTCTGGAAACCTGGTAATTTTACACACCAGTAAATCGTGTAACTAGTCTATATGGTGTTTTTAATAAAAGTATTTAGAATTAATTATATTCTTCTTATATAAACACATTTAACATACTAGCTTTAACACAGTGGAGTTGTTTAGATGTCCAGTGATTGTAAAATCTCCATGGGCTCTCTTTTAAAGCCCAGCAGCTGCAAATAACCTCAAGCAGTGCCAAGTGCAGCTCTGCTTTTGCTCAGAGACTGGGGCCAACTTTAGAGTTAAAAGCTGCACCACTAATGTGCTAAATCAAACTGTTTCAGCTATGGATTCAACTGCACTCTCACTCCATGAGTTAATCAGGAATTAGCAAATCCTAATGCTGCCTTTTCTAAAAAGAGTAGCTAAACCCTCATCCATTGCACAACAAGTAGGATTCACTCCCTCCACCATCACATCCGCAATGGAGAACACGGCAGATATTTCATCATGGCTTAAATCTATTCGTGACAAAAAAAGTCTCACACAGAGTAAAGCTSTGTGAGAAAATTATGAATGTAAAGAAAAGCTTTAGACATCTAAAATAGGAATCACAATAACCCAGTGACAATTTTAAGATTTTAAACCCACAATGAAACGTAATTRATTGCA
Source organism: Malurus melanocephalus (assembly GCF_030028575.1). NCBI lineage: Eukaryota > Metazoa > Chordata > Aves > Passeriformes > Maluridae > Malurus > Malurus melanocephalus. The sequence goes on along the minus strand of NW_026623338.1, from coordinate 627,817 downwards.
CATCTAACATATGGTTGGTAMGTACTATTAACTGGTCACACTATTAGTGAACATTACCAAAGTTTTACTAATGATACAGAGACACTGAGATACTCTCTATTCCACAGTGTCTTCATTTTGGTGGTGTCAGAACCAGTGAGTATCGTTCTGTTTCTGCTGTTTCCAGTTTTTGCTAAAAACAACTGTCCCTCATTTACACTTGGTTTCAGCTAGCTAATCATAGAAACAGAACTCTGGCACTCGTTGAAGAATAAACAGAAAAAGTGTCTCCCTAGCTAGTGKCTACCCAAGAGAAAATATTTTCTTATCCAAATAAGCACGCATGACTTATAATTTGGGTCCTCCCGGAGRAATGAAACCCAAGATATTCATGTATGAAAAGGCCACGTGCCCTTCTCACTATCAGACTTCACCCARCCAAGTCAGTGGATTATTTCACACTGAATCCCCATATTACTGATAGCKTGAACTAAAACACAAACTGCTGAAGAACTGCCCTCAGAACAATATTAACACCATACCAAATGCCTGCCGTCAATCCTCTCCACATCGCTGTTACAGGTTATTCCTTCGCGGTGCACACAGAGGCCTCAGACAAGGCAGCCCATTCACCCAAAACYTGTCACTTTGTCTCCGACCCGCACTTGAGACGTGGCAGACTTGTGTTTTCAGAGCAAACAAAAGGACTTCGCCGACTTTTAGTCACTGCCTTCCCCCGCACCACCGCTCCGCTCCCGGGATCTCGGCACTTCCAGCGCCCGGAGGAAGCCGCGGCTGCCGCTCCCCGCCCGGGGGTGCCGGCACCTGTTGACAGAAGAGGCCCCTCTCGCCCCCTCCCCGCACACAGAGCCTTCTCCAACCCCCAGGAACGAGCAGCCCCGGCCGGCGAGGCGAGAGGCCCRGCCGAGCTTGGACGCTTCCCGGGCGGGGGCCGAGGCAGAGGCGGGCAGCGCTCCCGTCCCGAGGGRCCGTCCCCGGGCCCGACCACCGCCGCGCCCCGGCCCCGCGCCCCCGGCAGCCCCAGCCGCCCCCGAGCTCACCGGCACCGCGTTCAGCCCCTGCTGCTCCGAGGCCATCACGAGAATGTTTCGGAAATCCATGGCCGGGCCGGAACGCGGGGGGCTGCGGCAGCCGCCCCGCTCGCACCGCCAGCCGCCCCCSGCCCGCCGCCCGCTCGGCCCCGCTCGCTTCCGCCCGCTGCCGCCTACCCTTTATATAACCTCGCCTGGCGCCCGCGTCACTTCCCCTGTGGCGGAGCCTCGCCACGGGAAACGGGGCTGGGAAGGGGAGGGCAATGGGGGAAGGTGGCTCTGAGGAGCCCTGCGGGATGGCGGGGCGGGGAGCTGCGCCGGGGGCGGCCTTTTGGGACCACCGGGCCCACCCCCGTCCCTCCCGGCCCTGCCCGGCCCTGCCCGGCCCGGCCCTGCCCGCTGTCCCCGCTCACAGCTGCCGCCCATGCCGGCGATTGTCCCTCCGCCCACCTCGGCTTAGCCCCTGAAACACCTTGGACAGAGGCTCTTCGCGACGGCATGGAGTGACGGGACAAGGGGCGATGGCTTCGAGCTGACCGAGAGCAGGTTTAGATTAGGTATCAGGAAGAAATATTGTATTGTGAGGGTGGTGAGGCGCTGGCACAGGGTCCCAGAGAAGTTGTGGATCCCCATTCCCTGGAAGTGTTCAGGTGCGGGCTGGATGGGGCTTGGGACAAGCTGGTCTAGTAGAAGGTGTCCCTGCCCACAACAGGAGGGTCAGAACTAGCTGATCTTTAAGGTCCTTTCCAACCCAAACCATTATATGATTCTGTAATTCTATGGTTATCACCCCCAACTTTGGCATGGGGATGTGTCAATAAAACAGTAAAAACACCTACTTTTTTCTTTTTTCCAATAGCAACTCTTCATCTTTCAGGGACAGTGAGAATTGTGCGGTTTTGAAGGGAAAAAGCCTTTTGGGGCAATGGCCAGTAGCTCCAAGTGCACCCTGACACCTGCCCCCATCCTTCCTGCATTCTCAGCTGCCAGCTCGGCCCGGAGTGGACATCGGCCAGGAAGAAATCCTGTAACAAAGGAGGAATATGGATTAAATTTCCTCAGCAGTCTTGGCTTATCAAGGCTTCAGAGTTGGTGCTTGGCTTGTAGGAGTGTCACAGTTATATCAGGAGTGCGCTCCTAGCTGCAGGAATACTGCCTGATACACAGGACTCCTAGGAGCAATGCTGACCATCAGAGAGGCCAAACAAAATGCTCTGTATTTTTCTAAATCTGACAACCCAGAAAATTGTGCAAGAATACCAGCTGATGGAAGACTCTTCCCTTGCATTAGTTATCAGCTCGTTTCCTGGATTTGTTATCTGAGATCCATCTGACAAAAATTCCTCTGCTCCACATTGCTTCTCATAGAAACCTGAGCACTGAAAGGAAGCTTTTTCCCTTTTTTTTCATCTTCCTTCAGCATAAATTCTTTTAACATTGCTGGTACTTCACTTTCAGTTCCTCCAGTTCCTTCTTGCCTTTTCCAGTTTGCCTCTTCAGTGTCCTCATTTTTTTTGTCATATCTGATATTCCCTTCTGGGCATAGCTGTAAGCCACATTGCAGCCTGCTGTAAAGACGCCCAGTGAGGCCTTAGCTGAGGGAAGGARCAGGACACATTATATGAGCCAGGCACTGCGCCACTTAATGTGCAGGGCCTTTGTAGTTCTTGGACTACAGGAGATCCATGTTGTTCCTGTAATGTTTGCTCTGGTATCTCTGCATGGCATCACTCTGTGCAGGGTGGACAGTCCTTCTGACCACCCACTGCATTTTCTTGGGACACTTCTGATTTGACCATTTATCCTTCTTAAACTTAATCCTTCTCTCTTTCCCACTTTTTATTCTCATCTCCATTCACTGACTTGTTACTTCTGATTCAGACTTCTGGTTCCTGCCCTCTTTGCATTGTGACTTTCTTAACTTTAAGACTTCYTAATCAGTCTCTCTTCACAGGCAGTTAGTGGTTCATCAGTTTTCTTCTCATTTTTGGCATTGTGTTTTCCTCTGCGCTACTGTCTGTAAGGTTCTGATGCCATTTTCTGGCAGTCTTATCTGCTACCTCATCACTGCTGTGATGCTTTCATCAGAATTTCCCTGCTTGGGCTTGAATTTCTGGTATCTCCACTGCTCCCTTCCTTGAGAGGCTTTTAGTATGACTCAGGTTCCTGTATGACAACAGCACTGACAGAGCGATGATTGCTGCTCCTTGACTTTTGTGCTTGCTCGATTTGGTTTATGTTGGAGTTGGCAGGAACACTTGGCTAAAGGCAGCCTTCATTCTGCTGACTGCAATCCTCAAGATGAGTGGAGAAAATCTCTCCGTGCATCTAAAAGAGGAGTTACAATCAGCCCAGGGAATGGCATTGCAGCTGTCACATGTCACCCTTTGGAAACCCTTMACCACAGTTGTTACCTTTTCCTGTAAATGACAATGTGGTGACATCACATGTCCCCCAGAGGGGATTTACATCTGTGTTTCTCTAGTGGGAGAAATAAGAGCACTGTGTAAATGTGGGCATTTTATGGGGCAGCAGCAAGCGATGCTGAGCAGTGCTGGGATTCCCAGGCTGCCCCCGTGGCATTTAAACCCAGATCTAACAGCAGTTACACGTCAGCACAGTGCCTTCATATGGCCCAGCCCCTTCTCCTGGCAGACATGCGACAGCAAATGGGAACCTCCGTGTGTGTGTGCCTGAACCTCTGTCCTCCCTGTGTCTTAAATCGCTTCCCAAAGTGTGTTCACTCTTCACAATCTCTGCATATGTTTACAATGTGATGATCCAGACTCGGCTTGCCAGGACTGCCGAGTCCAGCTACTCTGTCAGCAACAAAAGAGGAAACAACTTTGTGCTTTTAAGCCAAACTGATGTTTCTATAAAGTACAAACCAGGATAGAAAATGCTTATTTCCTCGTTCTGGAACTCTCTGACCTGTCTGATTTTGTGCACATTTAACATCACCCTAGCCTTGAAAGAAGTGTAAAAAACTGAGAATTTAAACCTTCGTCTTCCAGAAAACCTATACAACACCTCTCAAATCTCCCATCTTGCCTCTCAAACCTATAATTCTGCTGMAAAAAAAGTTCAGACAGATTTATTCTTTTTGTGTGTACATTTTTAAGTAAGAGCTTGGCTAAGTTTCATTTTTGTTAAACACCTTCACTTTAGGATATTACTTGGGACTAGAATTGTTTAGAAAAGACTTAGACAGCATGAGACAGTATTCCACCAGAAAGTGTCTGCGCGTTTTTAATCAGCTGTGCTCAACAATAGCTCAGCCCCAGCCATGCACACTTCRGGCATGTGACTAATCCTATTAACTTGAAGTGAAGTGTATTAAAGTGTTTAAAGGATTAGAGTCTTAATTACAGGCCATCTGCAGAGGTCAAATATCAAAGGCTGYTCAGAGCCTGAGTTTTAGCATTTTCTGAATGAGTGAATGAGTAATATTTGTGTGAGTTCCCCCTTCCCCTTTTCATCCATCATCCTTTCTGCAGTAGAGTTAAATGGGTGTTCCAATATGGCCTTTATAACTAAGCTGAATCATCCTGATGTCCAGCAGGCAGGTCTCCATATCATCAGCTGTTTAGACATTAGTAGAGCTGCCATATGTGCTCTAAAGAAGGACTTTAGGAACACATGAATTTGAACAAATCAAGTTTGTATAGCGTGGTGCCAGCCTACTTTACAGCTACTTCCAATTTGAATTATTAACCACAAAGACTTTTTTCCTTATGATATATTAAACAGAAATGSCAAGAAACAGAAATGGAAAGGAAGGGTCTTGGGGATGATAATTAGTTGGTATTGACAATGTATAATTTAGACATCTAACTTGTATGCCTAAATTACGGCCTTTGGCTCCAAACAGGAATATCAGAAAAACAGGGATGGAAATTACCTTCTTCCTCCCACCCAAAAAGCAGGATCAATTCCATTAGGTAACTTCTGACAGACCTTTGTTCAATCTGCATTTCAAAACTCAGAAACCAAGGCTCTCATTCCCTATATTATTCTCTCACTTTTTTTTCGTTTGCACCTTGAAAAAGTTGTTTCTAGCATCTAACCCAGGTCTCTGTTGCCCACTGAGCCTTTTCAGCCGGTGAGGAGACTTTATTGTCCTCTCCCTTAGACATACAGTGCACATATTTAGGGCCCTCCTACTAGGTCTCCCCTTTCTCTGGGATAAACCACTCMAATTCCTCCAATGCTTCCTCATAAAACCTCTAATTCTCTCTTCTACCCCAAGCAGAATACAATACTCCAATTGAAGGTTTTCTAGCCCCAAGCATGACAGAAGAATRGCTTCATATGTCTGGCAAACAATATTCCTTTTTATGTAGCTCTCAGTGCTATTTGCCCTTTTAGTAAGTGGCATGGCTGATTCCTGTTTGGTTGGGAYCCATGCTAACCACCAAGGCAGTTTATACAGTGATGCTATCAGACCAGAAATTCTACAACCTGCATTTGTGGTGATGGTAATTCTGCACAGAGTGAAAGCAAGTCCTTTGAATTACTTCCTTTCCCCATAATGAAACTTGCCTGGTGTGTTGAGRTTCTAGCCCTATCCTCTAACATTTCCTGTCCCTCCCAGCCTCACTGGCYGGGAGGAAAGTTGTCTGTTCTGCCATCTGCATTATTTAATGAAAATATCAGATTGGTGATACTCCTGCTACAAGAATTCTGCTTGCTGTGTCCAACCAAGTTAACAACATATTCCTGTTAAATATTCCAGTCCAGTTTACAGCYGGTTCTGTACTCATTCATTTGTGCTTTTCTGGACTTGCTTGTGAGATGGATGGCCATGTGAGACAGTGTTAGGAGCTTTTCTAAAACCAAGAGCTGGGAATGAGCCTGCTTGACATAATTTATTCTAGGCAAAGTAATCTCTGTGACACTAATTTCTTTTGTAGGTACTTAAGTGTGTCAGTGGAGGGAGAGGTTTAGCTCCAGCACCTCATTGTTTAATGACTCAGCAAGTCACAAAACAGGTACAGCTTCCTAACACAGGAATGCAAGCAAGAGAGAACTTGAATTCCTCTGTATGAGATCGAAAGTTGTTGCCATCTACAATATATTTATTTCAAATCCAGAGCAATCACAAAATACCATTTTACATTGCTGTGCACTGGRGACAGAAACAAACTGTCAAGGAAAACACTTCCCTAGTTATTAAAAGTGATTTCAGGTAGCTGTCTTGGATTCTTTTAGGGCATTTTTCAGCTTCATGCTTTAAATAAAGGCAGTGAAACTTTTCAGTCCAGGGGTAAGTGCAAACAAACACAGTTGCATCCCACCAAGCAGCTGCCTGTGTCACACTGGGWCTGCCTGTGAACACTCAGCGTACCCCAAGGTCAGTGGATAAACTGTGCTATGAGGGTGAAGAAACAGGCCCCATGGASCACCCATCAAATCAGGACTCTACTGATGATAATACTGGCATCTTAATGATAAACATGGACAAAAGATAGAACTGGCAGAAAGTGAGTGTTATGATACTGAATAACATTAGCTGGTGGAATAGCTGTATTTGTGAAGTATTCTCCGAACCAGGGAAGAAAGAAGATAAAGAATAGAAAAGAAAAAAAAACAAAAAAACAACCAAACAAACAAACAAACCGAACAAAATACCAAAAAAACCCCAAACCAATTAGTTGTTTAGTTTATTCACTAGTTAACAAAAGTATCTTCAAAGTACCTGTTGCTAAATGTGTCAAAAATCCCAAAGGATAAGTGTATGGGAAATAGACAAAAGTAGTCCCCCTGTAATATGTAGTCACAGGTGTTTTATGAGAAAAACCTCTTTCCCAAAGCTGCTGAAAAGAAGGCAAAGAAAAACAAAACAAAACAAAAAACCATTGCAATAAATGTGGAAAAAATAGCATTTAAACATTGAACAGCAACCAAGTGCMCAATTATTCTAGAGTTAATAGGAAAGCAAACAACACATGTAAAACAGACTACAGAGCAGCGTATGACAGGATTAGGCTGATTTTAAATCACTGGAGAAACATGAGACATTGGTAAGAGCATCCCAGATGAGAAAACACGGACTGAGAGACAACTGCCTCAGTTCAGAATCCTTTTCCAGCAGGTCCATCATCCAGTGCTGGCACTGACCCAACCAATCCCCCTGTCTGCATTTCACCCGAGCTCGCAGCTAAGAGACCCAGTGGAATGTAATCTCTGAGAAATGGGTGTKAGAAGCGCATGGAAAGCCCCAGTGAGCGCTCCTGGGCAGCTGTGAGTGCCACACGGACATACAGACATGCACATAGGATGGCTGCACAGCTGCTTTGGCAAGGTGTCCCTCTCTGTCCCCAGCTCACATGGCAGGCAGCATTCCCAGAACGATGTCGTGCGGTGTCACTGCCGGCTGATCATCACACTCGGCTCATATAACYGGTGATAGGAGTTGGCCCCTTCGGCTGGGGAACAAGGGGATAAATCAGAGAAAAGAACTGAAAACAAGGCTAGGTGTGASGCAGTTTCTGTTGGGAAATGAAGGCTCCATCCCATGGGAGCCGCCGATGGGCAGGGGCGGGTGGGTTTCTGCCCCTTCTCGGCTCTCCTGGCTGGGTTGGGGACAGCAGGTGGCGGTCGCGTCCTTGCTACAGCGGCAGCTGGAGCCCACACTGCGCGGGGATGTCTCACAATGGCGTGTTCAGAGCAGCATCTGTGACCCTCTTCTGGTGCCAGCCGTGCTTGTTCACGTTGGCTGCTTCTCAGGCACTTCCGAACGGCGCTGAAAGGCTCAGCAGAGCCCTCCCCCGCAGCCTTCCAGGAGAGCTTCCCACAGAACGCTGCTTGAGAGATAAGTAAACAACAAAAAGAGCATCCCAAAGGTTTATCTGTTTTGTTCGAAGCTCTTCATAATCATACATGCCTGCAAAGCTGAGAAATGTGTGTTTGCCACATGCGTTTGCAGATGGTTGTGGCATCTGAAGCAGATCAAATGGATTGTACATTTTCTCATATTGCTCGGAAGCCAAAATATCTTCTTTTCAAATGCACAGAGAATTATTTGGATTTATTTCCCAATTGAGAGCCTGATTCAAAGATCTACTTTATTTTTGGGGAAGGACTATGGCATTTCTGAAAGTTAGGGTCCTAGCCGTTTTTACAAATCTCTAATATATTATCCATGTAGATAAAAATAACAAGCAAAGCTGCCAAGCGAAAGCAACCTAAAATGAGATATTTCTTGAAACTATACTCCTYCTCCTATTGTACCTCTTCATCCCATCCTCTCCCTGCCTTGAAGAAACTCATGTYCTGATAATCAAATACCCTCCATCCTCCAAGACTGACAAATCCAATCTCTTTTGCATATTATAAGGGCAGAATCAAGGGCACAAACCCCCCTCTCTGGCAAACAGATCAGTGTTATCCTGAGTGTTTTCTTTGCTTATGTTTGGCTAATGCAGCAAAGCTCAATGCAAAACCAGATAGAAGGGAAAGTTAATTTTATTTTAATCTGATTTCACATCTACTTTCTCCCCCAAACTGTTTTCACTCATTCTTTCATGTGTATGAGGAYGGAGATGGTTGTGGCCATGGAGTGCCAGCACAGGCAGTGCCTTCAGCAGCTGGGTGCAGCACACAGGGCTGGATACTGATAACAGGGTCCATCAACAGTCCCAAACCAGACAAAGTTAATGAATCACACAGACCTGGACACTGATAACAGGGTCCATCAACAGTCCCAAACCACACAAGGTCAATGATTCGGGTCCAAGGGCCATTCAGGAGCAGCAGGACAACAAGGTGACCAGAAACAAGGCTTGAAACAAGGCTGCAGCACTGGCCCATGGTCCACCCAGGAGATGGGGCTGAGGACAAMGCTGCAGCAGAAGTCCAGGGTCCACCTGGCAGGCATGGCTGGACACATGCTAGCTCCAGTATGGATCTAGGAATCAGGGCTGGAGAAAAAACTGCCTCCAACCACAGGCATGTGATTCCCCCAGCAGACAGCCCTTGGTTTTCCAGTTCTTGGTGCCTTCAGAAGCTCCACATGCCATTCCTTTGCCCCTTCATGTAGTTTCCTCATGATTTCACACTTTTACACTGCCATTCACAACCCACTGATACCAAGCTTAATGTTTCTGTCAAATCCCTGTGGTGGATTTGATTAGGTCAGGTTTTAAACAATTCARTGCAAACTGCTTCAGTGGCCATCAGGAAGGTCATCAAAAGCTGTGCAGGCTGAGAGCAGCAGTGCAAGATGCTACCTGTGTGGAGCAGATTTTAGCAAGCAGGCTGCTGCCTGCTACATGAGCTCTGTGTTTTGAGCATAGCCCCCATATCGAGCACTTCACAGCAGCRTAATCTCACACACAATTTTCTCAGCAAGGTTCTCTGCAGACCCGAGCTGTATTTACCATGCAGTTAGCATAGTCAGAGATTGAGAGCRTTGTATTTAAACCAATAAAATAGATTCCTGATTGTCTTCTCCTGGTGAGTCTGGCTTTGTGCCGTGTGCTGAGTCTCAGTGCAGGAATTGTGGACTTAGAAATGAAGAACATAAGGTCATTTGGAGCAATATAGGTTCCGTTAAGCAAATGTAAGGGTATTTYCACTCCAAAACACCTTCAGCAAATCATTTGGCTTCATATATTTAAGCTTTTATGCAATTTCTTGTTAGCTAAACTTATTTGATCTCCATTCTGCAGATTTAGCTCAGATTGCCTRGAAGGATATTGTAATTTGTGAACATATTGCACTCATTTGGTGTGACTTTGAGAAATAAAAACATGTGGCATTGTAATGAATGATACTATAATTTCTGACCTTCCTTCAATAAACCTATCTTATTAACAGTTCTACATTGAATTAGACCACCATTTATCCCTGGCACAAAAATTTAAGGGAAAAGCAACCCATTTTGTCAGAGCATGCCTTGGTAAATCTMATTCYATTCCAATAAATGAACAGTGCAAARAGGATTGGAAYTTACCAGGAAAYACTGAAYGAAAGGTCAGATTTGTAGCAAGCATAAATCAACATTCTTGCATGGCTTAAGTGGATTTATGCCCATATATACTAGTCAAGAATCTGGCTCATTAACGACAGGATGGATTACAAATAGAGTATCAAGCAGGTGTTTTAGTCTTAACACGTCTTTCCTTGACTTGTTAGCTTAAATCAGACTCTAAATATTCTGAAGACCTTTTGTTCAGTTTAGCTGAGGAGCAAGCTCGTGTAGAATTTGGTTAAATTCCCTCCCTTGAAAGCCATCTTTTCAAGCAAGGTCTGTGCAGTGCTTCTAAACAGCTTGAGCAGAACGAATTGTTGTCAGCTTTTCCAATCCATACATTTYAGATTCTGAAATGTAGCCTTTAGGGCAACTTAAATAACACAAAACCAGCTGATTGATTGTCCAAGGTTGTGATGATTTGGTGATGCTCAGCAGGAGATGATTTGGTGTTTCTCTCTCGCCTTTGAAGCGCTCTACTCCAGACAGTGCCCCGTGAATGTTTAAAGAGCTGCAGCACACAGGAATTGAGCAGAGGAGGAGTACAGGGAGGAGCAAGTCCATGCTAGGATTTGTGCAGAATTACAGGAGACTGAAAAATCATTTGACATGGCTGTGCCAAGCTTTTCTTGGAGCAGGCATCCCCCAAGCATCTGTGAATGGCCTAAGCCAATGCAGTGCTGAGAGAAGAAACCGCTGCTCAGGCTGTATCGCTGGCTTATTTGTGCTGGCATCAGGATTTGTAGAATTGCACAATAAAGCTGACTGGGAACCATCCAGCTGGAAACAAACCTAACAACAAGTTAGTTCCCCYGAGGCCACGGCTTTCAGCAGTGCAGCCAGACTTGTTCATTGAACTCTGCTCTCCCAGCGGGCTGGAGAAGGAGGTTAAGGTCACTGCTTTGCACAAGGACGCCTACCTGCCATTTTCACTGTCACATGGGCTCAAGTGCAGCTGGGACAATGCGTTCCAGACCCTGGACACAGCCACCTTGGCCCGCAGTAGGGCATGAGGGAGAAGGGAGAGGGACAGACACCTGGGCCATAGGGAATGTCTCTGCTGATCAAAGACAGAGGAGATCATTGATCAAGCACTTCACCTTTGGGATCTTTGCCAGGCCCTGGCAAAGTCAGATTTGGTTTGCGAAACCCAAAAACTGCTCACAGACTTCTTCCCCCGGGTATCAAGTGATGAATAATGAATGCTTTTACGCTGTGCCATTCTCTCAATTTCCGTTGCTGTTACTAAAGTTGTCTGACTGAGATGGCCTTTGTCCTGTCACCTTGGTGTYKGTAGCCAGATCCTCCAGGAAACTCAAACTCTTGGATATCATTCACTGCCACAGGAAGTGAAAAATCACAGTGTTTACTGCATATTGTGAAGAAARCCTCTTAAAAGAAACACCACTATTGATCAAAAATGTCCTTTTTAACTCACAAAAGCATTCAAACCTATTTTTACTAAAGCATTTGAAAGCACATGCATATTTAGGAGCAGAATAGCCTAGTTGCAGGATTGTGCTATTTTATCTTAGAAACTTCAAGGCAGGTCTGTGGCTGGAAGGGAAACTGTGGAGAAGCAGCAGCCACTGCAACAGGCTGCATCAATAAGCAGCAGCTCCCTCATGGCATCCTTTGCCCACCTGATCTGTCTTAGATGAAACAAATAGCAGAGGCCACTTCCACTTCTAGATRTAAAAATCTCTCTTTCCCACAACCCTAGGAATTTTAGTCTTTGTGTCTGTCTCAGCTAAATGCTCTTACTAATTCTGTTTCACGTGTATAAATTCCCTGGCAGTTTTCAGTTCAGTTAGTTAAATAAACCATAATTTCCTGCCTGAAATGTCAACTATTGTGGCCCAGGGTTCCCTAAGGGTCTCGCTGCCTTCAGATCAGCTGCTTCACAATCTGAGCACATTCACCTCCTTCTTTAAAGCATTTTCTCTGATTGTTTTTAACATGAGGACTTCCCCACACAGGAAATCCAAGTTTTAAAAGTAAAGATAATAGACAAGTCATTCTCTTCAGCATCAAAGGGATTCCAGGAAGCAGTGTAACTATGGCACTGAATTGTAGATTCAGTGAGACCCAGTTCATGTCACTCAAAGGAGACATCCTTTGGGATGATGGGGGGGTTTCAAACGGCTGAGGGACTTTGCAAAGTTATGAGTCAAGGTTTRTACTCTCTCTTGGAAGTTGGAAGCTTCCACCATGTTACATCATYTATTTTGGCCTGTATTCCCAGGCCCTATTTTGGCCTGTATCCCTATATGGGTTTCTGGAGTTCTGCTTTTTGGTAAACAACCCTGAAAGCTTCTGAAGATCTTTGGACTTTCCTCTGAAGGTGAGGAGGTCAGGACTCCTTTATCAGGCAAACTGCTGACCCAACAACAAGGTGCAAATAGTTGCAGATTTTGAAGTTGCAGTTACACTTTTAACTCTTTCCTGAGAATTAACATGCTAGAGGTGGGGAATCCATACACTCCTTTCTGGTAAGTAACACCGAGGGAACAGTCGCTCATATCCATTGCAAATACTACTCAGCACTGAAATAAATCAGTGCTGCTTTCTACTGAAGTGCTCCTGAAGGTGCTGCTGTGTTTGAGCAGTGGAGAGAAGGAACCAATCCCTTTTGGGTCTGACACAGGCAGTGTCTGACATAGGCTTTTCACTTTCCCAGGGTGAAAAGCAGCTCCCAAGCAGCTCCCAGTGTGGCTCAGCCCAGCTGCCGTTGCCTCTCTCCCCGTCTCCGTTCGGATCCACGCCACCTGCGGCAGGGAGCAAAGGTCCTGGAGCTTTTTGCATGTTTGGAAACACGATACAGGCAGCAGMACTAATCCAAACACTGATGGTGGCTCTTGCATAATGCAAGAGCGACACTGCACGCCAGAAGCAACAATATCTCGTCCTTAAACAGGGGGACAAGTGACACTTGGACATTTTTCCAAATGTTCAGGGACATGAAGATTCCAGGCAAAGGCTGTCCTATGGAGGGATCTGCAGAGTGCTTGGGGCCCCAGGTATAAAGCTGGGCAGATCCCATCTGCCTGTGTGGTGGGATAAGGAGGTGTCACCCTCAGAGAAATCACCCGGGTATTGCCAGAATGGCCCCTGCCTGCTCCTCAGCCCCAGATCCTTTCTTKAATGGGTTTGGTGAGGAGGGCAGTGCAGACAAATTGTGATATTTATWCTGTCAACACTTTCAGAATTAAAGGTCAAATCGCAAGGTCCTCAGTGAGGCAAAATCCTTGGCCACKTGTGCATTTCACAACCTAGGCCACACTGGGTAATCAGTTTGCATTGGGAGACCTCCCTGATTTATGCAGTTACCTGAACAATACCTGACTCCAATCCTGTCATTTGTAAGGGTGCAAAACCTGTCAAAAGTTGCAAAAAGATGACCTTCCTGATGCCTGCYCAGTGTAAATGCTTGTCCCAAAGTTTTCCCAAAGGCCACACAAAAGAGCAAGCCACTCGGTCTTCTCACATTTTTTGAATCTAAACCAGAGAAAGCTTCTGATGTGCAGAACAGAGGATCCTCACAGGGCTGGGGATCTCTCTGGGTTCTGGCAATGCCTTCTCCTGCACTRCTCAGGGCAAGGGAGCTGTTGCTCTTTCTTTGCTGGTTTCTGGAAGAATTCMGTTTTCTCTACCTCGCTCTAATTGTCTTCAATTTTATGTCACCTCCTGGCAGCTGTGAGCTGCTGTGATATTAAAGAAAACACACCCCAGTAACAGCATCATCTTTCTTTCCAAACTTGAGTGTTAAAGAAAGTTTGCTGCTTCTTGAATCTTCCATGTCAGAAAAACCCACCAGAACCCATTGAGAAGACCTATTACTTTTGCTCGTAGAGAAAAAGATGTMAGGTCTTATTGTATAAATGAATACTATCCAAAAAAAAAATTAGCACTAGTTCTACTGGCATTGAAATTCAAGTCTGTATTGTGTGGGAGACTCGGCTTGAGAATTAGCTGTAAGTACTTGGGGAAAATATTTATTTTTATTTGTATAAAAGGAAAACTTTACAACCTGGCTTTGTGACAGAGAAATTTGTTTCTTGAACTAAAACTGGGGTATGCAATTTCTATTGATATSTCTTCTCATTCACCTTTTTACCTGAAATTTGGGGGAGAAAGCCACTTACAACCAAGCTGGGCCACGTTCAAGCATTTGCTGATAATGCCTAGGGCAAATTCACAACTCTGACATTTAATGAGCACAACCGATGGCTCTAAGAAGTTTGACTGGCTGCCAAATTGATATGTCTGTGTATCCCATCAGTGGCTGTTATATCTCATCTGGGTTTGGTTGTGCTTTTTTTTTTTTTTTCTCTGATCCCTGTTAAATTGATTTTTAGCCAGTTTGTTTGGCAATTGTGCTGAAGCACTGCAAAGTGGACACAAGACAGGAACAATGCTAAGCAACCAGATGTAAAAAGACTGGAGCAATAAGACAGCATATTTGTTTTTCACTGTTTAAACACGATTTACCAGCTGGGAAACTGTCTTGCAGGATATACTGCAGTTCCATTAAACTAATCCAGAGMACAAACACATCACACAATGTGGTCTTACAAACATGTCTCCTGCAAATCCCCCTGCATGCAGGAAGTGATACAGCAGCAATGGATTGGGTGGCAGTCACTGGAGACACACAGATGGGAACGAGGGACTGTCTGGGACGATGGGGACAYTGTGCAGCACGGATCAGTTCTAGGCAGGGCTACATTTCCCCACGTATAWGGGATCTCCATTCACCTGTCAGCAGCTGCTCTGAGATCTTTCCTTGCCAAATCCAAACCCTTTATGCTTTTTGTATGAAAGCTTCTCCTTTTCCTGGCCTGAGAAAGAGAACATGCCAAGCAGTGTGGTATAAATTGCATCACTATGTGGGATAATGTCTCCTAGACCCACCAATCAGGAAATTGCTCCTATTGCAGTATTCAAAAGCAGCTCCTGAAGAGGCAGGCATTAACTGGCCTTGCTTTGGCCTCTCCTGTATCTCCTTTGACACATGTCCTCAGCTCAGTTATCCAGAGGGGAGCAAGGAGGGAGTCAGGAAAACACTGTCACTGCCATGGTCAGCCCAGCTGGAACAGTCCCTGGCTGCTCACTGAGCTGCTCCCAGGGCAGTGCCCTCTGCCCAGGGCATCCATTTCAGACCCCACCTGGAGCTCCCCAGACCCAGAAAGGTGGAGAAAACTCTGTGCAACAGAGGCCTGGGCTCTGTTGAACCCAGGTGAGGTTACTTCCACCATCACTGAATTAACAGAGTTTCTCCTGTGCTGTTTTATACCTKATGGCCAGAAAATTCCAGAGAAAAAAAATGGCTATTTCCCCACTCTTAGAAAGGAGAGATTTTTTACTTTGCTTTGTAGGATTTATTTCTAGGCTTGTGACTTTGCAAGAAAAAAAAATCGATCAAAATCGCATCGTTCTGATTCCCATCACATCCTTTTTGTTCTTTTCCCTCTTGACTTTAGAGGCTGCTATTTTAATAACTGTTTGCAGTGGAAATCAATGYCATGCAACACTGAAAAGACTGAAATCCTAGCTTTCCTGAGGGAAAATATTTCCCCACACATCCCTATGGGAGAGAACAGAGTTCAGCCWTGTGTCCAGCAGCTCGAGGTGATCCTTGGAGATGCTTCATCTTGTCTCCTTCCCCATGTTGCTCTGGACATGGTAATTCACAACCACTGCAGGCTTCTATGTCTCCAAACACAGGAATGTGCCGAAGTACAGGGACTTCAAAGAGCTGAGGTATAGGGGAATGTGGTGGTTAAAAGCTTCTGTGTGTTTTAGGTTTCCATGGTCTATTTTTAGCAGCTGTGGTCACTGTGCATTGCAACCCTAAGTCACCTCTGAACTTACAGTCACAAATATGAAACTGAAAAACAAATTAATTGGATCCATGGCCTGCCCAGAAAGGAATCCTGTCTCAATATTTATGGACCACATAAACAGAAACAACTTTAAAAATGTCTTTTTGATCTCTCTGGCTAAACACAAGCCTTCTCTGCTGATGATCCTTTGGTTGTACAGTGAAATGCTCAGCTTCTATGTTGTGAGTAGCTGCCACTGGGACTTTGTGTTTTTTTAGGTCAGCCCCTCAAAATTGTTATGGCTGTTAGGAAGTGCAAGGGCTGACTGCCAGGCTTTTCACCTCTTCTTTTGTCCTTGAACCCTTTTTATATCCCTTTTAACCCTTAATTTATATTTTAAATCCTTGTTACACCAGTGTACCCGTGCTGAAATTATTTCACTTTGCACTGTTGTTCCTGATTCACATCAATCAAAGTCAGAAGAGCATCAGTCCTCTTGTGCTCTGTTTTCTTGGCCAGTTTGAAGCMGAGTCAACCCAAACCAACTTCTCTAGCTGGTGAAGCAATGCAGTGTCTCATCTTACAGGTTGCCCTGTTCCTTTTGTCCTTTGCTGTCTGTGCATGCAGAGAGGCTTTTYCCCACGTTTGCTATTTGAGTTCATGTTTTCTTGTGCCCAGTCTGTCCAACAGCCTTTGCTTTTCAGTTTCTCAAAATGGCTCCAACCCCTCTCTTTTGCCATCTCAGAGGAAAGGCACAATTGCATTATTGCACTGAGTGAATGCATTTTCTCATACATGTAGCTGAATGGGAGATTATTTAAATATCTTAAACACTCTCCTAATTGGAATAATGACGTGCTAGGAATGGGAGTGCGAGGAGAATTTATATTCAGGCTCCTGAATTTCAGTGAATGAGTAATCAACATTCCATTACTTCCTACAAGGTTAAACAATTTTTTTTAGCAAATGGTTACTGTAAAAACACCATTTGACTGCACTWAAACAAACAAACAAACAGAAACCCAAGCATGGGTATTTCTGGTGATCTTTAGATCACGTGAGAGCTTTCTGGATCCCTTGGCAAAGRAGAAGCTGACTTGAAATGGTGCCGGCTGCTGCCTCAGGGCTGCCCACCAACCTCTACCCCGTGCTTGCCCCATTCATCCTTGTCACTCCTCACCTTGAGCTATCCTGGTGCTCTTATCCACACCAGCACTCCAAAGCCAATGCCCCGAGACAGATCTGGGGGCAATTTGGGTTAAAAAATAACCCAGCAAAGTATGTTTGCTTCTCTGTGTGTGTGAGTGTCTGAAAGGCTCCATTTCCCCGTGTGATTCAAGCAAAGGCTGTACCAAGGTCTGTGTTGGCAGGAGGGCAGGCAGGAGCAAAGGGGAAGTGGAGCAAGCCCAGGAGCCAGGGAGGAAAATATCTCTGATTGATATTGCTGCCAAAAATTGTATCTTCTGAAGTCACTGCCTTAGACTGAAGCAGTCACATTGGTGCCCGTAGCCTGTACCTTAGCAAGGCTGGCCTGTTTTTGCAGCTTTCTTATTCTAATCAACAGGTTGGTCATTTTCTTGGTCAGTTTATTGCTGTAAATTCAATTACATGCAGTTACTCAAAAGTCAGTGTGTTGTAGTCCAGTGTAATCTATTTTATACAAAAAATCTAGTTTTCCTGTCATCCTGCATGTTCACAATAATTACATAATACTCTTAATTATTTATCTAGAAGAGCCTTTAAGCAGTTGTGAGTGATTAAGCATTGTTGCCACTACTCTCTTTTGCATCCTCCAGAACGATGCTTTTCTTTCCATTGTTTCTTTCCTGCCAATTGTTTCTGTAATTAATTTCATTGCTCTTGATCTGCCCGTGGAGGTGAATGCACAGTCTGTCATTAACTTGAACAGGCTGCAGATCAGATGTCCTGTAAATGCTTTAATAGGCACAGGTCAAGGACTTGACAGGCAGAACACCGATTTTACTGCGTTTCTATTGCTGTTTCAGCTTGCTCCATCCAATATTTATGCAGAGATGCAAACTTTCCTAGGCACAACACCGGGAAGTRGAAGTCTACGGTACATTTATTACAGCAGTACTCAGAAATGCCAACCACAGCACAGGTTGCCCTGTGCCTCACTCGAGCACCCAGCAAGAGGCAGATGGAGAGAGACAAACAGGCTGTTTGTGGCAGAGCTGAGGTTTCAATCCAGGTCACGTTAACTGCAAGTTTAGTGTCTGTTTTCCCCCTGCTCCCAGTTATGCCTCTCATTCTGCTGAGGCACAACAGCACATGTACCTGTGCAAGTGCAATATTCTCCAATCCTGTCTGCCTGATAAAGATACAGGAGGCAGAATATTAATCCAAAAGGAAGGGCTGACTCTTGGGTGTTTCTGTCAAGCCCTGGGCTGTTTGCTTGCACAGCAGTAATTATGGACTCTGCCACTGACAGCATGAGTGAGTCTTTCCAGTGTCTCCCCGATAAGAAGACGCTGGAGGAGATCATGTGCACATGTCTCACAAAGCTCAAAGTTTCCTAATCCTTTTGCCATTCCACTTCTCGGCATTATCAGATGCACTGCAATACCCAGCCTTGGAGGAGAGGCTTGAGCTGAAGGGACTTTTGCTGCCCAGTTTACACCACCCTTCTTGCAGCAGTCATCCGTGACCAAGGGTAGTAAAAACATACAAATTCCAGCTCAACTTCAAGCGAATCCTTGTTCCCACCAATTACTCCTAACAAAACATTAGTGTTAGTGCAGTATCCCTGCTGGAAAATATACCATGCTCTCACGTTGTGGGAGTTAACTACAAAGTTGGTTTAACTGCTAAAAGAGTTGTATTGTTTTTTTACAGCAGTATCATGAACACACATGAGTTATCATGAGGTGAAAAACAGGCACTCAACAGCAGACCCTGAAGTCAGCAGTTCTGGACAGACATCTGAGCTGACCTTAGCAAAACCACACTGTCACCTTCTGACTGTTTCCACCTCATGAAAACAAATTCATGTTAACCATCCAGAAGCTATAAAAAYTAAAAGCTTATAAAAAAATAAAACCCTATTTTTAGAAATTAAGATAAGTGTCCAATCTCTTCTTTAAGTTTCTCAGACGTTTGTCATTCACTCATTGACCTAAATGCAKATTCAGTTATTTATGCTGGATTTATTCTGCGTTATGCTCTGGCCACTCYGGTCATGCTGTCTCTCTCTCAGAGACTACATGACAAACAGAGCTTCCTCTGTGCCAAACAGGAAAAATTTAAAACTATTTATCTGATATGACAATATTGATAATAGTGCAAAGAAGCACTTTGGACTTCTCCTAAAGGGTAGGCTGATGTTCATTATCTTCTGTTTGCATTTGTTTTTGCTCCATGGAAGAGAGATTARGAGACAGCCATCTTAGCTTGGTATTTAGCAAGAGTATAGAAGATGATAACTGCAAGGACTCATTATTTACTTGATCAATAAATGTGACTTTGGAATGCAGTCTAACTTGCTTTCTGAATAATTGTCTTTGACTKCAGTTTCCAAATGCTGCCTAACTCTTAACTGCCAAAATAGGGTTTTTTAAATTATTTTCCTCCTACAGCTGGTTAGTAATAGGGRCAGAAATTTGTAGGAATCATTGGTATCTTCCTTTGTGAAATAATTTTCCTTCTTTCTTTAAATCTTTAAATCTTGATTAAAGATTGATTAAAAATCTTTAATAGTCTAAATAAAAATCCTAGTGTAACCACCTCAGTCTTGCAGAAAAAGRGGCACAGGAGGAGCAAAACGATGATGGAGATCACACAGACTGAGTGACGTACAACTGTTGTATTCTTTCCTAAAATGAAAAGYGCTGGGTAAAAAGCATTCCTCTGGTAAGGCAGTCAGATACAGTCACCCCAAGAAGGGAACTACCAATAACCAGATTTTTATGTTTCTCAGGGCTTGAAATTGTTTTCCAAAGACATCAGTTAATGCCAGCTTTGTCTGCTTATGATCTTGTTTCTAATGTTCCTCTGTATTTCGCCCACAGACAAATGTTTGAAGTTTGGACATTTTTAAGGGATACCTCTGGAAGAGCTGGAAAAAAACCCAAATGAGTTTAAAATATTTCCATATTTGAAAGAACAAAAAATAATGATTGAATTGCCTCACATCCCCAAGTTCCTAGAACAAAGTCTTTAAGGGACAAATGTGACCTTGCTGTCATTCCTCTGCCTGCTGCTGTGGGAGCATGAGGTGAGTCGGAATGCAGCCCAGGAGCCCAGTGCCAGCCTGGTGCTCCCACACTGCTGCTCAACCTAAACCCTCTCCTTTCTCTCTTGGCACCCGTGCTAAAGCCCTGGTGCAGGTGGAAAGGACAGTGACAGCAGCAGTGTCTCCCCTTCCTGTCAGGACACTCATGCCCTCTATTAGAAGCACTTGTCCTTCCTGTGAAGATATGGGAACCACAAACTCTAAAGTGCTTTGAAGTCTAATGGCTTGGCAGCAGGGTGAAATGTTAAAAAGACCACTAAGCCTGTCGGGAAAATCCTTGTYTTTGAGGCTGCTATCACAGGTATTAATGGTAAAGAAATGCTGGCCTGAATTCAAGGTTATGCCTTCCAGGCTGGCAGCTTAAAACAGGTAAAGCATGGGGGTGGTGTGACTGACCAAGGAGCTCCTCCCGAGCTTGTGCTCTGCAGCACCCAGGACAGAAGAAAATGGAAGAGAAARTTCACAGATGAAAATGCAGGTGGACTCACTCATGGCCTTCCCTGGGCTTCTTGTAGGCTCTCAGTAGAGCTGTGGGCTCCATGGCAAGATGCTGACACGGGGATGGTGAACAGGCTTAAGAGATACAAACAACCCAGCAWGGCCACATGATAACAGACCAGCAGTAAGTTTGTTGGAAAAATCAATCCCAGCTGCTTACTTCTGCTGGTTTTACTGGGTCAGATCTGAATGTGGTTGTAACATTCTATTCCTCCATTTCTTTGTCTTAAACACGAATATTTTGTTTCAGGACGTGAAAAGGGAGTGGGGTTTGGGTGCTGAAATTCCAGAAAGAAGGAAACACTGTACCTTGTCTTTCCAGTTCTTCATAATTACTTGGCTTTCTGGGTCTTCCCTGGGGGAGTCTTCACTTCCTTTTGCTAATTGTACACAGAAATTAATTATCCTGATTCATATCCTGGACCCTGGCACCTGCTAATTAGGTGTCCTTAAGGGCTGCAGGTGGGTATGTCCTACGTAAGGCTTCCAGAACTTATCCCAGAAACGTAGTTAAGTGAGGATTTCCTTTAGTGCCAAAGTTCACTCAAAAACCTCCCTTCCTCATTTCTCTACCTCATTGCCCTGCTCCTGGACTTCTCCAGCCCCCAAGTTTTTCTTTTTAGTACAGCAGAGCTCCACAGAGACTCACATGGACACAGCCATGAAACCAAGGAAAGAAGCAGGAACAGCAAGGAGACAAGTGTCTGTCCTCACTGAGCCTCTGCAAAGGACTTTTAGGTTCTAGTGATGTCTCCTGGGCTCCTGTAKCTAAGCTTTGGCAAGACTTTAGAGAATAAAGCAATACAGAGGATTGTCTCTTAAGTGTTTAATGCCCTCAGAAGGACYTGCTTGAGCTGTACTATAATTTCACTGCACATCCTGTGGCTGTCCCTACTGGGCCACGCAATGCAGGAGGGACAGACCACTCTGTGCTACTTTGAATCTGGTTTTGGTTCCTCTCAAGCTATTCTGGGGGTCTTTCCTGCTGACTTCACAGGTCTCGTGATTCCTGCCCATATCTGTGGAAAAACCAGCCGCTGATTCAGCTGTGGCTGTCTCAGGAAAGGGAACCTGAGTTTGGGTTTTGAGAAGGCAGGCCAGCCTCCAGGAGCCTTTGCCTGTTCCCAGGGGAACCCCAGAGCCAGGAATGAAGACAAAGCACAAGTTTGGGTTTCAATTCGCTTTTTAAAACTAGTGCCTTTTCAAAAAACAGTTTCCATAGTGACAGGGAACTGTGGCACCATTGTGAAGGTCCAAAAAGCCCTGGCCGGGTATGAGCCAGAAATGCAGCAGTGCGGCCAGCTCCGGAGCAGCYTTCCCCAGCCCCTGCTGTGCTCACAGCAGGGCTCTGCTTCAAACACCTTCCTGCCCACCAGCCACACTTTTAGCTGCCTGTGGGCTGTGCTGCTCCTGAGCACTACGGCTCAATCACAGGTAAAATGATGTTTGTCCAAAAAAAGGAATATGCTTTGGTTGYATTYAGCCCYACTCAAGCTAACTTTCCTATAAAGGGAAAAGCCAGATTTGAAGRCAGCTTTCAACCATTGTTTCCTTTTGCAGATTGGTGCAGAAACCATGAAATGTGCCCATGACCATCAGCAGAGGAGCCCAGGTCATATTTAATTTTTATTTATTAGAAYGTGCTGCCTCCCACCTTCCCTTTTCTTATCTGTCATACAGGGTACCCACCTCTGCTATAATCCAGAGCTCCCAAAAGCACCTAGGAACTCTGAGACAATCATAGCTTTGTCCTGGCCCTCACCACAACACACAAGAAGCATGCCAGAGAGAACATCCTCCCCGTTGGGCTCAGTGCCAGCTGGTGGCAGTGACGGACACCACCGCTTCCTCATGGCACTCCTTTGCCCTCATCCTTTGTTATCTGCTGGATTATGTTGCAGTCTGTAGCATGCAAAGATATACAACCACAGCACTCTTACAAGTTAAGTCTCAGGTAAAGTTACAGGCACCTGTCAGGGGCTTTTGTTACCTGTGGCTTTTCGATAACGTGCACTATTATCCCTTTCAGTTTTATGATAAACTGYAATTTTTCTTAAACATTTAACAATCATTATTCCCTTCCTACTCCTCCTATTTTTGTCTGTGTATCCATGCGACACTTTTGGAGCTGAGATCACACGCAAGAAAACACAGTGAAAATGGCAACTAACGTAGTTTTTSTGAGAGAAGAATGTTTTGCATGTTGCTTCCTGTTAAGCCATTGGAAATGGCATACCCAAAGAAGAAATTGTCCTTTTGGTGCAAAACCTTAACTCAGAAGAAAAAAGCCATGTACCATAGGAAAGAAAAAAGAGAGGCATATTTAGACCAGTTCTTACCCCAGCATTTTCAATGTATGGGTGGATGTACTGCACTAAGCTAAGGATTTGTCTGTCCTAAGGCTGCCAATGGAGCCCTAGAAGAGGCCAGACATATTTGCTTTGTATTTTCCAGCTTCCAGCAACCAGGGAATTAATCAGACAGAGGTGAAACCGTGTCTATATTGCCAGGACAAGCTGAGTGAGATAAGAATTAGGTATGTCTGAAAATGAATCATCAATATTCACAAAAACTTGAGAAGTGTACTGCTCTGACTGTCTTGTGATTGTGAGTGAAGGCTCTGTTTTAGGGAGGTACTTCCTGCGAGAGATAAATTTTTCCCTTGATTCCTCGAGACCTTCAAGTGACCCCACTAAATTGTTAAAATTCCATTAGAAAGTGACTGCTGGGAACATGTGCAATAAATGGCTGCTGAGATCAATGACAGTCTTGCTGATTTAAAATCAATGTATTGCTTGCTGACGGTGCTGGCAGTGTTTTCCTCTGGGAAATGTAAGAGTGATTTGCTTTAAATAAACAGAGTGATAAAAAACTTTATTTGAACTCATTAGTGACTCAGACTGATTTTAGAGTAATCCAGAAAATGCCTGTTGCCCAAAGACAAGATTTGGAAGTGAGCAGTGACTTTGACTGCTGCCATTTAGGGTGGGCCACTGGAAAGCCTTCTGAGCAGAACTTCAGAAAATACTCTCTGCAAATTGGATACTTAGGGTACCTAGACTATCCCCTGAAATACACTGGTCCCTTTTGAAAACATGACATGAAAGCATCAGGATACTATGGCTCTAATGTTCACCATGCACCTTTTCCAGGCCAATTTCTTGTTTCCCTCTGAGCTTCTGGCTGGCCTTCATTCCAAGYGATACCATGAATTCATGATGGAAATAAGCTCACCAAAACTTAAAGTGCCACCACAAGGTGGTCTYATCCACCAGCCACCAGCACATAGCTTTGGGCTGAGTTGGGATCCTCTCCCTCTTTCTCCTTAAAGCTTCTTCCCCACCATGAGTAGTTTTTTTTTCTGTCAGAAGCTCAGCTAGATTGCTTCAATGAAAATAGACATGAAAGCATTTGCCCTACCTACATTCTGTTTTGTAACCTAACCATTTAATTGCATCATGCTTTTCCTTATAAATCATCTGATGATGATTCCCAGGACAAGCCTTCCCTTCTTTTCCTGCATGTTTTAATACTTAAGCTATTACTGCCTCCTGCTTGTAGATATCACTAAATCACGAGGGGATTGGTCACTAGATAAATCAGAGCTCTTTTTGGTGTGCTTCTATCCTGGGAAATGGGGCACCTGAGTGAGAAACAGAAACTGTAGCCACATCAGAACCCTGCAATCCACGCCCAAAGACTGTCCAGAAGGGACAGGCAAGAACAGAGGGCAGGGGGTTTGCCCTACATATGAATAAACAGATTGAACTCACAGAACTGTCTTTGAAAACCAGTGATCGAGAGGTTGAGAGCTTAAAAGTAAAATCTAGGAGCAAGCCAGCAAAGGAAATCTGATGTCTGGTCTTCCTGCAGGGCACCTGAGCAAGGGAAGCTGTTGATGAAGTTTTCTTGCTTCAACTACAGGAAACGCTGTGCTCCCATGATCTGATCCTGCTGGGGCACTCCTTGATATCTCTTGGAAAAGTGGCACAGTAAGCTGTAAGCAATCCAGGAGACTCCTGGAGGGTGTTGAGGATGTTTCTTAATCCAGGTGACAAACAGCTTGACCAGAGGAGAAGAATTACCAATCCTGTTGCTTATCAAAATGGAGAAGCTAATTAGAGATAGCAAAACTGGTGAAAGCTTGGACTGCAGTGATCGTGCCCTGGCGGAATTCACAGTCTTGAACACCTCTCCTGTGAAGAAAGGCTGAGAGAGTTGGTTTTCTTTAGCCTGGAGAATGAAGGCTCCAGGGAGACCTTATTGCTGACCTTTAGTTTATAAGAAATATGGGGAAAGACCTTTTACTGAGACAGAGGGCAGTGGTTTAAAACTAAAARAGAGTGGTCTTAAATTGAATATACAAAAGATTTTTTTCTTTTTTTTTGTATGATTAGGGTAGTTATGAACAGGTTGTCCAGAGAAGTTGTGGATGCCCCGTGACTGGAAGTGTTTGAAGTCAAGAAAGACAGAGCTTTGAGCAACCTCAAATAGTGGAAGGTTCCTTGCCTATGGCAGGGGCTTTGGACTAGGTGACCTTTGAAGGTCCCTCTTAACCCAAATAATCCTATGGTTCTATGAGAAACTATTAATATTTTAGATTTTGTGATTCACCTCCATGTTGTAGAATAGATTTTTTTAATGGAGAATTTTTCCTTCCCTGGTTTTTTTTTTTTTTTTTTTTTTTTTTTTTTTTTTTTTTGTTTTTTTTTTTTTTTTTTTTTTTTTTTTTTTTTTACATTATTATAATGTGCTTGTTACGATGGCGACTAGGATATAAAGAGGTCACAAAGCAAAATCCCATAATGGACCTGTACTCTGGATCCTCCTTAGCCATACACACGGTCATCCCTAGAAATACTAACTTTTCCATAAACATGGACACACAYACACAAAGAGCATGTATTAAGCCCAAACAGCAAAGTGGTTTTATGCCTGAGAAGAAAACTTTCAAATACAAAGCCTATAAATAGATGATATGTTGCCTTTCTGGTTCACTAAATASCCTGGAAAAGTGCAGTGAAAAAGAGAGATGAATTTGCAGTGTCCCCCCTTTATTTCACTGAGACATTAATTCTGCTGTCTAAATTTAATACTTTATTGTCATTATGGGAATTGCCATCACAAGGGAAGCAAAGGCACTTTCTGCATTTCTTCAGGGATCAGGAAATAAACCTATACAGAAAGAAAACAGCCCAGTATCTCCTCATGTGCAGAAGGAAGCACCAGGTTACTTGACATGAAAAATATTGGGAACTTGTGCAGTGCYCAACACACAAACCACGAATAGGCCTAGACAGAGATGGATATGACAGAAAACCACACTGGAYGCATCCTGCAGCAGCTGACATGGAYRCTGCTGCCCCAGGATCTGGGATGCTGTGCTCAGAGCAGCCAGCAAGAAAATGGCTCAGGAGCATCTCACAGAGAGGAATTCAAATAAAATCTTTCCACTTTTGCATTGATAGTAAATCTGAAAGTGCAAAACAAAGCGTGTGGCTCCATGACCCACTGGCAGAGCCCATTTCCATCAGAGGGAGAGAAGATGCAGCCCCTCATTCCTGGGGCACCTGAATGTGAGAAACATTTTGCAGCCTTTCCAGCCATTGCTGGAGGTGAGACAAACCTCACTGCATAACAAACTTCWCTTTCTGTCTTTTTTCCCCCACTGCACACCACAAACATGGCCCAGCAGAAGTATTTTCAAGTGCAAACATGCACAGAAGTACTTAATATATTGCTATACCCAACCCCCACAAATTTATGCTCATATAATTACTGTTCTCTGTTTGCCTACTGATAGCAAGTTAAAAATACCACACACACCCCAAATTAGAACTGGTTTCTATTTTTGGTTAAATTCCTGCAGCTGATACAGAAGAAAATGTTGTGATGAGCCACATGAGATCCCTCTTGCCTGCACTAGTCAGGACAGAGGACTGCAACACCACCAACAGCAAAAACCCACCAAAAGCATGGCATGCACAGATCAAGACTAATTTGACAGTGTTATGATGGCATCAAACCTGTATCCCCTTTCCTTTCTTCATCTGATGCTCAGTGTTCCTACAGTGGGAATGGATTTGAGGATCTATTCTATCAAAGTCTGCATTTAAACAGAATGTAAAATCTTTCTGTAGTATCCAGATTCTGAGTTTATGTTACAAGGTTCTCCTAACTTAGACTAAAGGTAAAGTATTTCTGTTATTTAGATACAATGTAAAATGATATGCAAACCATTTCTGTTCTATACAAATTCCTAATTTATATTCCAAGGTGCCTCTCAGTTACAAAGAACTACTTACCATTGATGTACCACTCATTTTKGTAGTAGAAATATGGACATCATCCATGAGTAATCTTGCAAGTCACATGAAGTTAATCTAATATTAAATAAACAACAAGAAATTTTCAGCTTATATTCAGGCTGTAAAATTTTTGTCATGCGAGTCATCCCTTTATTACATACAAGCACCATATTTGCCATTTAAGCTTCTGAGTCTCTATCTTTAAAAGCTTTGTGGAAGGAACTGTCTGGAAATCCCATAAGGTCAGCCCCTTCCCAAGCAAAACTAATGAGAGCAGGTTTCCCAGTGTCTGAGGCAGGGAAGTCTGGACATGCAGTTTCCCCTTCACTTCTGATGGGCTTCTCTGAGAAAATAACATTGCACAAAAAGCCACCCTAAGCTGTTAATGTGTTTTGAATGTTTGCGAGAAACACCTCGTACATGAGGCCAAGCAAAGCTTCAGCTGCCAGCCACTGGAGACAGAAACTGCATTAGAAAAAAGAACTAATCTAAAGYTGCATTCTTCCTAACACCACCTCATATTTTTTGAGACAGTAKCAAATGCAAACAGGTCCCTGCCCACTGCACAGGCCTGGATCATCACAGAGAGGCTGGGATAAGCAGATGAAYGGTTTGGCTAAGGACTAAGAAGCAGATTTATTTTTATTTTATTAGATATTGAAAAGACAAGACACCATCAAGGTCCAAGAAGGATTWCCAAAAGCAATTAGGAGCCCAAGTTCTGTGAGTCCATTGGTTCTTCTGAAAATCCTGTCTAGTAGCAAATGAACTGCATCACTGAGYCTCAAAATACCTCTATGCTCTTGTGCTGCTTCCTCTAGGGACCTTGATTTCAGAAGGGCAAAGTCTTTATTATGAAAAGATTAGAAATTTATTCCCCTTCTTCAGTTCATCTAGCTTCCCTCAAAATAGGAAAGCTTATCCTTTTCTTGCTTAATGAAATTGTTCCCACCCYATGAACCATTTAAACTGAAATTGTAAGATGAAAACTCAATCCCCTGGCCATTGCCACACAGATCTTTGCTTTACAGAGAACAATGTGCTTCCATTTGTTTGAGGTTTACCTGCCACAGATTTCACTGCAATGCCCTCTCTGATSTGATAGCACAGATTTGCAGGGTTTTTCTTTCTGGCAGAAATCCCTCTGGATTGGTAAGTGACACAAAGGTTGGAGTGTCCATCCTGGAGCCATCAGATGGTTCAAACACTGYCCTCTCTATTTACACATCTCTACTGACAGGAATTGTGCTGCCCATGTCGGATCTTGCTGTTCATACACATTGCGTCCTCAGAAACGTGATACCAATGTATTGCAAAAGACTTCAAAAGAATTGCACTGATTTTTTTTTTTTTACTTTATAGAAGAAAGTGTTCCTTCAATGTGATAAATACTGAACATGACTTTTGCTCAGGCTGCAAATAGCAAATTACTTAATCATCTGCTATTGAAGTACCTGTTTGTTTTGTCATGAAGTGAAACTTGTGAGCAAGATCGTATTACATGTAAAGTGGCTTCCTGCATCCTTAAATATTAATCCTCAAGTAAAAACAAATTGAAAGAAGTTCCAGGGTCACTTTAGTAAGTGTGAGCTGATGCATCCCACTCTCTCATATCCCACATTAAATGTTCCTTGCGTTTGTGCCAACACCAACATTTTTGCAGCCTCGGAATGACCTTGGCAGAAGGATGGTGATGGGATGTAAGCTGCGAGGGACCCAGTCCTGGGAGAGCACAGGGGCCGTTACCARCCACTGGCAGCAGTTCTGGAAAATACAGCCAACCCCGCAAGGGAGAGGGTTTGCTAAGGACCCGTGGGTCTTAAGATGGATATGACRGGAAGTGTTAAGGGGGCAATTGTGAAACGAGAGAAGCCCCTGAAAAGGAAAATATCGGGAAACATGGCACGGTGGAGAGTCAAAGGTGGAGCAGGAAGAGTGGAAGGGCACGGGGGACTGTGCGAAAAATAGGGATGTGAAAGGAAGTGCAGGAGCAGGAGCGGCAGGCGGAAAGCCACAGGAARGGTAGGGAAAAGCCGGGGCTGGGGTGTGCGGGCATAGGCAGGCGATGCGGTGTGCGGTGCGGGAGCCGAGACGGGCGGGCCTGGCAGAGACAGCGAGGGGTAAGGGATGCGMTGCCTCTCGCCCAGCGCCCCCGGCACCGGCGGCAGCGAAGGACGCGGTTCCCGCCCCGGGTGCTCAGCCCGGGGCCCGGGGTGCGGGCGCTGGACCGGCCCTGCTGTCCCTCGGCCTCCGGGGAGCCCGCCTTGCTGAAGGGACCGCTGCTGCCCTGGGGCAGCGCTGGCGCGGAGCAGCCCCGGCGCTCCCGGGACTCGGCACAGCCCCGCGGCCGCCCCGCTGCGGCCACCCCCGGGGAGGGGACGCGGCACGGCCCGGCCGCTCCGGCTGCGAAGGGCGCTCGGCCAGAAGGCGGAGACGCCGCTGACGCCGCCGGGACCGGGGCCGAGCGAGGCGGGCACCCCGCCGACAGCGGGCCCGGGGCCGCCCGCTCCGTTCCGTTCCGCTCCGCTCCGCTCCGATCCGCCCGCCCGGGGCGGGCCCGGGGCCGCCCCCTCCCCTCCCCTCCCTCTCCCCGCAGCGCATTCGCCGCGGGGGCCCCTCTCCAGTGACGTCAGCGCTGCCTAAAAAAGCGCCCCGGCAGGCAGGCAGGGCAGCGGCTTGGGCAGCGGCCACAGCGGCGACAGGGACAGCGGCCACAGCAGCAGCCCGCGCCCCGCCGCCGCCGACATGGTGTCCCCCGTCACCGTGGTGAGTGCGGGCCGCGCGGCGGGCGGGGCGGCGGGACCCGCGCCCCCTCCCACGGCCACTCGGTCGGTGTCCCCGCTCCCGGCCGGTGCCCTCCCACCCGCTCCCCGGGCGCTGTCCCCGAGCGCTGTCCCCGGGCGCTGTCCCCGAGCACGGCGGGCGCTCCGTTCCTCCCGCCTGCCGTCGCCGGGAGCGCGACCGCTGGCGGTCCCCTTCCGTCCCCCGCGATGCTCACCCCGGCCTCCCCCGGCAGCTGTTGCTCCAGCGGTGCGCCTGCCCRGGCGGCTCTCCGCCGCGTCCTCCTCTTGTCATGTGTGTTTTTAAAAAACATCTCCAGTGCATCTGCTCTACGTGCACTGCATCTGTTCAGAGCGGCGCTGCCCCAGCTGCCCTGGGCTTGCGCCGCGGCAGCGCCCGGCAGCATCCTCTTGTCCCCGCGGCCTCCCGTGCCCTCGCAGGCACCTCTGCCTCGCCATCCGGAGGTGGCTTTGCTGTCCAGGTCGTGGCTTCGGCTGAAGCGTGTGTTGACTCCCGTGTGGGGCAGACCTTTCCATAGGTTGGGTGACTTCCCGCTGAGACCTCGTCTCGTGTGCAAGACAGTCTGGCACTTCCACCACCTGACGACACGCAGTTGGGATCGGTGTCACCTGCCTGTCTCGTGGGGAGTCACGATGCTTAATTAACGTAACCAGCAATAAGGCAGCAGCTCACTGCTGTCCTGACAGTAGGTGATGGGTGCAGCAGGACTCTTGGATTGATGGAACCAAGCTGGTAACTGAAGTAGCTGTGTCTTGTGCCAGCAATACCAGGAACTGCCCCTGCAGGTGAATATAGAGGCCGTTTCAGTGCTGAAAGAACTGCCAGAACAGCAGAGAAGCTGCACTGTTAGATATGTTGCTTTGCGTGTTCCTCTTTCTAGAAAGTGAGGAATTTGTTGGAATACCCCAGCAGACTTAACACATGCAGGAAGAATAACTGTTGGTGGGAAAGTTTTCTGAACACCTACTGCTGATATCCTGGTTCCCTGTTGATCCATTCTCATCTTGTTTTGAAATATTTTGGTTAAGGGCCAGCCTATTGCATACTCTGTGGCAGGTAGAAATCTTGTCTTGATCTTAACTCACAATGCCGGCATTCAAAACTTTTATATTGCTTTGCCAGTTCTGCACAGCAGCCTGTATTGTCTGATAGTTCAGATGAATTTTCCCCCAGTTATCAACATGTACCTGGTAAGTTCATCAACAGCCTGGGGATGACTTTTATCTCTAGAGACAGAGGGAAGTAGCTTGGAAATTACAACATTGTAGTGCCAATTTTTTTTTGTGCTTTTCCAAAACAGCTAAAAAGGTTTGGTATCTTTGTGCTTCTCT
Organism: Malurus melanocephalus; assembly: GCF_030028575.1. Taxonomy (NCBI): domain Eukaryota; kingdom Metazoa; phylum Chordata; class Aves; order Passeriformes; family Maluridae; genus Malurus; species Malurus melanocephalus. The sequence goes on along the minus strand of NW_026623338.1, from coordinate 596,796 downwards.
GTCTTAAGTTAAATGTGTCTTTCAGTAATGCTTTTGGTTATAAAGAATTGTGTATGTGTATCTTGGAAGTAAAATCTTGTGTTGGGACAGTACTGGAATAGCTCAAAAACTGACAGGGTTTGTTTCACGGCTTGCAGGAGGCAGTACTTGGCTGTTGTGATMGTGCATCAGGGTGGTCTTTTAGAGTGTTATTTCAACTGAGCTTTGAGGCAAATGACTAAAGCACAAGTACGTGTTGGGAAGGGTGTTCAGAGTTCAGACCGGAAGGCTTTAGGAAGGTAACTTGGGAAAGAAAATGAGAAAACCCCCCTTTTTTTTCTCGCTTGGCCTTTTGACATGTAACAAAGCACATTTCTGTTCTGGCTGCATCCCTGACACGTGAACAGTTCACTTCACCGAAGGCAACTAATGCAGGTATGAAACTATGGGGAGCTGGAGGGCGAGGAGACCGGGAGCTGTGACCAGAGCTGCAGCTGTGCCACTGCTGTGCAGGTGAGAGGGGAGGGCAACTGACCCTCCATGCAGCTCACAGAAAAAGAGCTGAAAGCCTTCAGTGTTCTGTTTTGCACATCTCTGTCAGTGTTTGTCACATCCTTGTTCCTCTGAAGGAGGACACCGTGCTGCTCCACGCTGGCTGTCCCGCAGCCCGGGAAGGGTGGCTGGGATCAGTGTTGTATGGCAGCCTGTGCTTCCCCTGAGTGTGGTGTGACCCTGGCACAGCTGGGGTGACGGGCAGGGTGGCTCTACAGCAAGTCTCCTGCTGAAGGGAAGAGCAGTGGCCACCAGTCTGGCCACAGCTGGGTGCTCGCCTTGGGGCCCAGCCCTTATCTCTGTACTGCACTGCCTTTGCTACATAGATAGACTGGGTCTTTGGAGCCAGCATGGATATCACTGCCATGACACATGATGGGGAAACTCTGGAGGGGCAGCACCTGAGGCATAATCAAATTAGGCAGAGGCATTGATTTGTCTCTACTACATGTCCTCTCCCAGGACACTTCAGCATCAGCCTCAATGGGGAGAGCACCAGACGAGCACATCTGAGAGTGACAGGAGTTTTCTTCCCATTCTCAAAGCGATGGCCTTTGTACAGTACTGCAGCAGGTGGCCCTGGCTGCTCACACACAGCCTGCTCTCCTGTGTCTCCCCCTCTTTCCTTCCTTAGGACACTCCTGTGTCAAAACCCCTGAGTTCCAAGTGTGCTGTACAAGTGATAGCTGGAAGGAACCACACAAGGAGGCACAGTCTGTGGGGGAGATGCCAGCTAGGACTGCTTGTTTGTGCCAGCTGCCAGGTGTGCATCACTGCCTGGAGGGCTTGGAATGTCCACCTGGCACACACGGAGAGAGCACAGCATTGTGCACAACTCGTCAGGCTGTGGTTTCTGATGCTGCGCAATTCATATGTGCTGAGCGGGGAGCGTGCCCACAAATAAACAAGCCCGGTGCCAAGATACCTTTGAAATAACATATTGTGCCAGGTCCTCAGTTGGGATAAAGCTCTGGAGTCCTGCTGATGTTGGAGTCTAGACTTGTGTGGCACTGGGCTGTGGCAGGAAGATGCATTTGTCTGCCWTCCTGTTCCATCTGGTGAGCAATGCTCATTCTGGTTGGAAGTCACCTTGGAGGGAAGCTTTCACTGCTTACTCTGCTAGACTTAAAAATTATTGTTCTTGATACTGCTCTGATTAAGAGCTGTTTTTTTCTGCATAAAGCCATGTGGACTGAGAGCCTGCAGTTGGAGCACAGTATTGATAAATGGCACGTTTGCTTCGTGGATATGTGAGGTTTAATTCCATTTTTGTTCGGTCACCACTGGTCCCACCTTAATAAAWGAGCACTCGTTAGTGATTTTTGWCCAGTTCCCCCCCTACCCAACACTRTCTAAGCAGTTTTTTTGAGCTTGTGAGAGATAGCTCTTGCCCTRAGGATCTTTCTGCCCAGCAGGCACCGTGATTGCAGGAGCCACAAGTGTGAGATGAGCCTGGAGACATGCAGTCATTCTGACATTTACATAATGCTCCTTGCTCAAAGGGACCCTGTTTTGTCCCTGTAGTTAGGGCTAAACTTAGTGTAGGGCTTCACATCACTTTGAGGAAAAGAGGGCATGGGAAATAGAGATATTAATCGGCTGTGGGTAGGTGTCCTTTTGGGGGCAGTTTTAAATGATATTGGTGTGTCTTTTAGAGCAAAATGAACTAGGGGGCTCTCATCCCTACAACATTCCCTCTGSAYCTGACTTGTACTAGACCTAGCACARTCCTRTGTGTGGGAGAGAGGTGAAATGCTGCTTGGGACAGATTATTGCCCAGAATCCRTATCTTAACAATCCCCATCCCTTCCTTTTTGTCCTCTGGTGCATTTGCATCTTTAAACACAGATAGCTGGTTTGGGAAAGGATGTGTTGTTTTGAGTGCACGAAGGAAGTGGAGCCCTTGGCCCCATCCCTTATGGGTGGGAAGCTGCAGCACCCTCCTGAAAGCAACCCTTGTCTGCGCTCGGGGTACGTGCAAGACATCAGTGGGACAGAGTATAAAGGTCACTTGCAAAACCTGGGCAAAGTACCTGAAAGGTATGGTCTGGAAAGATATTCAGCAGTAAGAAATATGGAATAGGGCTAGAGAACTGTGTGGGTATCATTTATGTTTCTGAACAGGGGCTGAACTACACTGATCCAGGTGGGTATGGAAACCTGATGTAAATCATGTTGCTTAGAGACTCTGCATTATGGGCAATTGTAGCAGTAGTAGGTCTAAGCATAGTTTTAAAGGTTTATTATTAGAAAGTATGCTCCATAATCCTCAAACTTCTGCTGAAAACAAGAAAGCCAGATCACATTGGAGCTATTTCAGCCTTTGCTTCTTAAAGAGAGGATGTATTGTTTCTGCATTAATGAATGAAATGTTAGCAACCATCTAAGTTAGAAGTAGCTCTCACGGTAGAGAGTTAATTTTAATTGTTCTCTATTTATATGCTAYGTTGTTGCTTTCTTTGCAATTTTCCCCATTACTTAAATGCATCATAAACTGGGATTTTATTATGCAGGAAGCTTGTAGATGTGCACATTTATATACTGCAGAGACAATTATGGAAATATGGCACTCACTACTGTAAAAACCAAGCCAATGTAAATGAATGATAAAAAATATTTCAAAACATCTGGGCTCACTGAAGAARGGGAGGGAATCATCACCTTAGGAAAGCTTAGCTAGATCTCAGTAACATTTATGTCAGTCCCACCTTTTGGGAGAAGCCAAAAAACTTTGGTCCTACTGAGCAAAAAGCTGTTCTGATTTATGCCAGCTAAAGCCCAGGCCTAGCGCTGCATGCCATGAGTTATTTTTTCAGACCGAACTTGCGCATTCTTGCTATGACATTGACATTCTTTGCTGTAGCTGTTGCTAGGGGAGGGTGGGCTATCGRAGCCTGCAAAGTGCGGGCTTCTCTCGCGCTCTTCCCAGTGCCAGGGAGGGAGTGTGAAGCAGGCAGTGCTGATCACTGCTGCAGGCAGTGCTGTGGATTAAAGGCTTCATTAACCCAAGTRTATCGCTCAAGGCACACGCGGTTGTTGTTCAAAGTGTGCTTTGTGCATTACAATTTGTGGGTCCAGTTCAGAAGTCTGTACTTACACATAATTCCTCTGAAAGGACAGAGATGCATTTCTTCTGYTCTCTTTTCCTGTCCAAGTATCTCTATCCAAAATACACTGCGTGCGACAGAAGAGCCAAAGTTATCTTCTCTGTGGGTAACWTCATAGTGCTGAGGAAATAATAACTCCAGTGAAATTAGACTCTAAGAAAAAGATGGCATCAGGAACCCATCTTCTGCTAGCATGTGGAAACTCTTGAACAGCAAAAAGATTATTAGTTACATAACTCCCTTCCCTCCTGGAGGCCTAAGTGGTTATTATATCACCACTTAATTTTTCTACTGTCCTTCATGTCACACAATGCCCAGTAGATCTGTCATTACAATAGACATGTAGGTTTTGCTTGCTGCAACATGTGCAAAATGAGAGTGATGGTTATTGCTGCTTCTAGCCTGCTTGTGCCCTTCCTATATCCATTTYTTGTATTGCCATAATCTAAATAGCATTTCAGCTACTGACAGGTTTCTGTGTGACAAGTGTCTCAGTCTAGAGCAATCCRCCATGTAATGCTGAATGTGAACAAATATCCAGGTGAAATGGCACAGAAAGGTGTGTCTAGGAGTTTACACACCAGAGCTGAAAGGCAGTAGATGGGCTGGGAAAGAACTTTCCTGAAGATTTGAAATGTGCTGGGGTGGAAAGGATTTCAGACACCAACAGAGCCCAGGGGCTTACACTGCAGACTCTGACTCAAGAGTTGCACAGATACAGTTTCACTCTGGATAAATGCAACTTGGGTTTCTTCATGGGTTAAGTTAATGTTGCAAGGCTGACTCTTGTATTTTAAATCAACTTGTCAGTGAGGATGGTGGGTCTTTTGATTCACCTTGCTGTATCCTGTGGAAATGCCTCGTTTCTACCAACAGGTTTGTCTTCTCCCAAAAACTAATTCCTGTGGATTGTTGCAACACATGTTCTTGCCAAAATTGAGGGAAGATGAGACAACCTGTGTTACCAAATTAGCCTTGAGACTTTTGTCAAGTTTGAGTGCATGGTAAAGTTTCATGTTTTGCTTCTCGCCAGGGATTAGCTTTGGAGGCAGGTATGGCACCAGCTGGCATCAGGCATTAAATTTCCTGCTATGTATCAAAATGAGTGCATTTCTGCTGGTTGCAAGTAGCCTCTGATTGAATCATTGCTTGAAACKGAGGGAAGTTTAATATTAAGCCAGCTGCTCATTTTTCAGCACTCTCTAGGTACACCAGACCCTCAGACTTCCATCTCCCATGACCTCAGCAGAGCTGGGCTGAGGCCATATTTTGGCTACTGTATCCCTATTTGGCTGTCCTTTGGTTTTGTTGGGGCATGGGTAGCAGGGCTGACGTGTGCTCCATTGCGTGAGGAACTGAGCAAGCTTTGTGGCTTTTCCCTGCAACCCTGAKATAAAAGGAGTAGGATGACAAGGTTATCACTTAATGGATGTTTATGAAGCTTCCACTTTGCTTGGTTGCATCTCTGGATTTGCAYCCTCAATATCAAGGGCACAACCCTGGTAAGCAGCTGCACACTCRTTTGTGAGTGTGGTCTGCATTTGTTGATGCAGCCTGATTACAGCAGGGGCTTTGTGAGTGAAAGCCTTGGTGTATCAGTGTGAATCCTGGGAGTGTGCAGGTTACAGTTTTTGCAGGTTAGTGTTTGCACCTGCCCACTCCACATCTGTTGAGACCAGCTGGGAAGATCCAATATGTCTTCAGGTAAGTTGTGTCTGATACTGACTTGTCCAGGTCACAACATCTTGACACAACCATAGATATTGGAAATAAAATCTGTGGCTCTGCTGTCATCCTTTGACCTTAACACCCTCCTGTCTCTTAAGCATATTGATCCTGTGATAACATGAGGAGGGCTGCTGCTTTTTATAAGGTATCAGAGGAGCACCTCTCTAAATACACATCTTTATTGAGACACGTTGCTATTTTTCCTTCTRATTTTCTTTAATATCAGTGTTTCACAAGCTTTCAGCCTGCAGGACGTGATAGAGGTAAAATAGAGCTTTTCATTCAGTTTCCYAATAGGCGTGAGACAAACTGAGCTGTCCTTCAAGGGCTTCCCAGCACAGCCCTGCTTGCCTTTGCTTATTGCAGCCCCTTGTGAGAATTCGTACAGCCAAAGCCTCTTGTGCAGAGCAGCCAGCTTTCCCAGCCACTGGCAGCCACCTTCCCATGTTATTTCAACTCTTCCTTCCTGTTCCTTCTGCAAAACCCTCACCTCTGCCAGGTGTGTACCAGCCTGTTGTATGAGCCAGAAGGGTGAGCTGCAGAAGTGCTTTTTGAATGCCTGAGGTTGCACCCTTGGCAGTCTCTGGCAGTGACTGGTRGGGCTGGTGCCGCCTCTCGTGTGCCACCTGCCTTCTGGGCTGCACCAGTGGCTCCTTTGCTATTCCTGCAAAGGGCTGTGACAGCATCAGTGCCTGCAATGCCCTTCATYTAGACCCACATGATCCCCCACAGACTGGAGGTAAAATGACATTTCTCTGCTGAAGAGGTTGTTTCTGGATGGAAGGGCTTCCCTTCCCTCCCAGATACCAATCCCTGGTGCCAAAGCAGCATGGGGCAGGGTATTGCTTTGCCAAGCGCCCATTTTGCCTGAGTACACRTTCTTCCATGCATGACCCCTGCCACAGAGAAATGGCAGAGTGGCTAGGGCCCTCCAGCTAGCACATAAATGCTGCAGTGGGTTGTGGTGTGCAAATAAGGGAGAGGGCATGAAAAGATGGATTTCAGCCCTGGGAACAAGGCATTCTGTATGCAGACCCCTCTCTGCCTCAGGACTCAACCTGCCCTTGGTGCTGACAAGGAGAGACCTGACAGCTCTCCCTGGGGTTTTTTATTTAGCATCTGCACCAGAGACTGGGGAGAGGCTCCAGTCTTGCCMCACAGCTCTGGGGACTGATGTCAGTGGGTGCCACTTGTCTGTAGCGATGGGCCTTGCAATGGGTGCTGCTTTTGGCTGTGACTCCGTGCGTCACAGCTCACACCTTGGGCTTACCTAACGCTGCTGCGTCCTGGCTGACAGAAGTCTGCACTCCCTTTCACAGGAACGTGTGATATAAACAATGACAGGTCTCCTAAGAACAAGAGCTTGTAGTCTGGAGGCCCTCCCCAGGATAAGTTGTGGAGACTTTTCTGTAAGCAGTACAAATTATTTATCTGGATTCTAGTGTGCCAGACCAAATAATTGCCCCTTCCCATCCGGAGAGGAATTGCCTGGGACAGGTACCAACTGTGCATTTCAGGGTGCTGGTTTCCTGGCTATTGAGATTCCCTGTGGCTCCACAGCATCCTCCTGTTGTTCAGGGTAGCAGTAGGGATGCAGCCCCACCTGACCTCACTGAGGAAGGGTGCACGCCCTTGCTGTGGCAGCGCTGCAGCTCTGATGAGCAAAATAAAAAGACAGACCCATTGTGGTTCAGGTTTTTAAGCATCTGCAAGGGGTTCTTTTGTGAATGTTACAGCAAAGAAAATGTTTGGAGAGGCTTGCTTTCTGCTACACAAAAAAGATCAGGAATCCCGGTAGGGAAAAGCAATCTTTGCTCTGAGATAAGATGCTGGCAGGCAAATACTGTATTTTGCTTTCATTTGTGAGTGCCATTGAAGTACTCTGAAAGCACTAGTCTGTGACAGCCCCTGCAGGCCTGCAGAGACTTTTGAATTCTTGACTAGTTTAATGTTGTGGCAGTGGCACATTATTGACCATACTTTCCAAAACTGCTGACAGCTATAGGATTGCTACAGATGTGGAGTCAATACTTTCTTAACTGCAGGTTAAGAAAAGGTTTTTAAAATAGCTCTGCTTGTGGTCCTGTGCCAGGACAGAACAGAAAATTGGTAATGGAAAAAATCAAAACCACCCCCCAAAAACAAACCCTAGCAAAAACATGTACTTCCAAGCTGAGTCTCCAGTTCAGGGTGAAATGTATTTGTCTGTGATTTTTACTGAGCTAACATCTTCTAAAGAAAGTCTTCACCACCTTGAAGGCTTCCCTACAATCCCAGAAAGCCAAGGGCTGGTACCCCAGTGACTTTGTAAGGTATTGGTGGGTGTAGCAGTAGCTCACTTTGCCTGGTCTGACAGCAATAGCTCCTGGCTAGYGCAGCAAGCTCCCAGGGACAGTGTTGGTTAGCTCATCAGCCAGGCTAACAGGATTCCATCCTCTATTCAGCACAGGAGATAACTTAYGGATACTGTAACTTCCTTAACTGCTGAAGAGAACATTTCGGTCCAGTGACTCAAGACAGCCTTGGGCAATGCCATGGTTTGAAAGGCGAGAAGTAGGAGTGGGCTCCTCTTGCAATTCGTGGCACAAGCAGTGCCCTGATGCGATGGGGTGATTTCCTCAGCTCCAGAACCTCCTCCATATGCTTTAGGCTCCTTAGGGACTGTTCCCTCACATCTCTAAAGCCTCCTGCAAGGAGTTGTTTTAGGGTGAGACTCCAGTTTCCCATCTRTGACTTTTTCCCAAACCAGGTGTCTGCCAGATGCGTGTTTTCAACCTTGTGGGTGTAGCAGCAGAGAGCTGCAATGTCCAAGAGCTCCCAGGTGGCCGTGGCTGCTGAGCCAGAGTGGCCTTGTCAGCAGCCCCGTGAGTGTGACTGCTCAGCACCCCGCGTGTTTTACATTCCTCTTCCTTAAGCACCTGACGATGCCACGGGGCTGCTGTTGTACTCACACTGCCAAAGTGRTGTCTGCAGTCCTGTGTGCCGGCACTGCCCCAGCACGAGGAGCCCCTTCGGTGTGCTCCCCACTCTCCTGGCACAAACCCCCCCGTTTCTGCTGCTCRGCTGCTGCTGCTCGGCTGGGTGGCCGCGCCGTGCCCCGCGGTGCCCGGGCGTGCTGCCTCGCTGCGGGGCTCCGAGCTGCCATTCCGCCTGGGAGAGCCTGGCACAGGCAAGCATTGCCCTGCTGCCARGCATCTGCAGGGAAACTCCTGCTGCGGATTTCCTCCCTTCTCTCTGCATCTGCGGGGAAGTCACTCTCGTCTGGAAGGTTTTAACCTCGGTGCTGAGAKGTTTTCATCCCTCCCCTCCRTGGTTAATCTGTAGATCAGGTTGARTGTTAAYGTGACTGCAAGTTGGGTAGCATTTTGGCTCGGTGGTGARAGTAAATTTTGTTGTAGCTCTTTTTCCTGCGTGCAGCTGAGTCTGGAGCAGCACAGCCGTGCACAGGGCCCTTGTTAGATGCCAGTTTAATTGATCCTCACTCACTGCCTGCTCYTCTGTGCCTCCACCAAAGGGTGACTTTTCTGATGCCAAGAATTTGGGCAGCAATATAGCTGAGTTCACCACCCAAGAACTCTGAGGGCCGGTGCCAATTTTTAAATTGTATTTTTCTGGCAAATAGCCATATCTTGGTCTTAAGAAAAAGAAGTCAAGTATTTCTAACTCTCAATCCTGGCTTACCCTGTAGTGGAACAAAGCTTGAGAGTACWGCTGGACCTCACTTTGCTTAACTGAGGTGGGCCAGAGAGTTTCCCACTGGGTAGAGGGAAGAGGAAAGAATGACTAAAGCCAACAAACCAGCCCTATTTTGCAGCAGATGAAGAGACCCTGGGGATGGAAGAGCTGCCTTGGACACTTACGTGTCTGAGCTGGGAGGATGGTCCTTTTGCAGGCTGGAAGGTTCAGGCAGAGTCCTGTTACTTCTGGGTTGGGCTGAACAACAGAGGCTTCTGTCAGACAAAACTCTGATTTTTTGAGCCCTTGCAGGCAGGTATGACTGAACAACTGAGCATGAGCCGAGTTTCACTGCATTACCCTTGTGGGAGAAACAGAGACWCTGAGTTGTGCTGGGGACTGCCAGAAGGTGCAATAAAGACCTGACAAAACTCATTGCATGGCATAAGCATGATGAAGACAGAGGATTCTYAGCACAGAAATTCTCCCACAGGCAAATAATGTACTATCTTCTGGCTGATTTATTTGCTATTTTACAAATCTGTTTTAGATGCAGCTTCTGCAATCTTGTCTCCACTTGAGGGAAGGAGGGTTTATCTATCACCCTGAATTTCCTGCAGCATGTGGAGCCTGTTCAGGAGCCATCTGCCTTGGATCCTTGGCCCTTAGCATCTTCAACACAAACATAAACCCTTTTATTAACTGCAAAAATATGTTGCACCAATACAGTATTTCACGCAGGTTGACTGGCTGGTTCAGTAACTCTTCATCACCCTCCATAACAAGCACCTAGTTTCAGAATTTGATTCAGGAGCAACTTGGGGCATGCACGAGCTAGTATTTTCCTTGACAAATGGCAATAGGYGACTGGTTGTCCCCAGGAGCAATTTTGCTCCTGCAGGAGAGCTGGAGAGCCTTGCAGAGAGCCACATATTCTGGGCAACAAGAAACAGGAGCCATGGGCTTGCAGTGGCARCAAACATGGCAATAGGAAAATAAATATTTATTGGCACAAACTGGGGGTGAGAGCTATTGTCACAGTAGGGCAGAACCAGGCAGGATCCATGATGCTGGATGCCAAAAGCCAGGAGGAACAGCTCAGACACAAAATGGTACAAGGGTGATGGGAGGGCTGGGTGAAGGACAATGGCCCTGCTTTTTTTTGGCCAGTGCAGACAATTGTGCTCAAGTGTTGCTCTGTGGAATRGCCGGGATATTATTTTTACAGCACTTTTTCTGGAAAGCAGCGTTTTGCAGCCCAGTGGGTTTGAGCCATATCCCCACAGCAGGCTGGCACACAGCTGGTGTCTGTATACTCATTTTCTATGCAGTCTGATTTAGGGGACTTTGCACAGAGAAGAGCAGTCGTTGATACTCCACATTTTTTCCAGGGATMAGTGCAAGGCTCAGGAACAGTGAACTTTGTCCAACTTAAGCATTTCATTGCAACAAGCTTCTGATGTTCTTCTGTGCCTAGGGAGGAAGATGTCTCCCTCCCTGTGGCAGCTGGATTTTCTGTCCCGCTTGTGATAAGGATACAGACAATTGGCTCCAAGATGTTAAATCGGGGCACTGTCTTATGAATGTAGCTGTTCCTCTGTGAATGGGGCTGATTCTGGAGCAGAGGAGCCAGGTGTAACATTTTTGGCTTGGTTTTGTGCCTGCAGCAGTCAGAACAGGCCATATACAGCAGTATTTCAAACTGGAGCAGAATGAGAACAGACAAAACAAGAAGGGATACAGGAAACTGTGAATCCCCAGCAGGGAGGTGGATATCCAAGCCCTGAGCCTCCAGGGAGCTGCRTATGCCAATGCCGTGTTCTGTTTGAAGATCACAGAATCACAGAATGGTTGAGATTGGGAGGGACCTCTGGAGATCATCTGGCACAAAGTCTCTTGGTGAGAGCCACGACACACCTTCCTCCTCSTCTGCTGAATCTTGGAGACTTTTATTGGATTTGCTTGGATACAGATAATTTAATAAATAATACTTTCACTGTAATTCTACAGAAATAGTGACTTTACAGCAGTTTAAACTGATTTTTAAAGTCTCTAAGTAACTTGGTAGTCATAGCAGTAGAGAAAAAGCCCTAAATTATGCTCAGTTCAGAAATTCAAAACTTGGAAATACTGCCTTGTTTCATTCAAKATATTTTCTGTACTGCATTTCAGCACAGAGTAAATTAGCAGTGGCAGGAGAAGAGAATTGGGAGGAAAAATGCAATAGAATTTGCAACAAAATGGTGAAAACCAGCTTAAAGCCATGACAATCACACATGTTAGCAAAACGGATTTGTCACCTCCAGCAAGTGCTTTCTTTTTCAGCCCCATGGTGCAGCCCCATTTCAGATTCTGTCTCTGAGGCACAGGTACAAAGCCAAGAGACAGTGTTCCCTTCTGTGTGGTACAGGCAAGTCACATCATGGATTATGTGTGCTTGACTTTCCTCAAGCCACAACTTCCAGGCATGTTGGTACATGGTTTTCCAATACCAGTTTTGACTTGTTCTTCAAGTGGCAGATTGCCCCATCACCTCTTTCCAAGCCTCAGCCACATGATCAAACAGAGGATAATCCCCAGTCTCACCCTCTGGTTGCCTTACTTTTTCTTGGAGGASTTCTCCAAGGTTATTTCCAAGGTCCCACTCATGGGGCCCTTATCTTGGTCAGAGCCATAAAAGGGGCTCCAATGAGCTGCATCATTCAATGATGGGCAAGGGCATGGTTGGAAATAACTCATCTGAAGCATGCTTGGAGAAAAAATGTAAAGAAATAAAGTGTCAATGCTGAGCAGCCTGTAGCCCGTCTAGAAATGAGGTCATTCTTACACGAGGGTTCTGTAAGTCTAAGGCATGTAAAATTCCTCAAATATTATTAGGATCGAAATAATACAAACCATTATTCTAAAATAAAACTGTCTGGGCTTGCAAAATTCGCATTCAGATAGTAAGCAAGGGAAATTTTAAGCTTATCAAGCAAACATAATCACAAGTGTGTATCTTAGCTTCAGTAAGGCAAGGTTCCTGGGGAAAATGACAAGTGTAATTAAAACCTGTCTCATCCCGTGTGCGCACAGGGGATGGCAAGCTGTGATGGTAATGGGAACAGCTCCTAGCAGGTGTTTCTCTGTTAATATGAGGTATTAAATAAAACTTCCCAAGTTTATTAACCCAAATATTCTCCTTTATGCCTCTAGCAGTGCCTCTGTGATGTGATGCAAACAGGCTGAACTTGAACTGTATCTTTTCAGCATAAACTTTTGTTTTCAGAGGTACAGAACTATCTACAGTAGCTGACTCTGTTACAGGAGCCTGGAACACTGTTGATGCTGCAAATTCTTTTCCACTTTGTAGCTCTGAAGGTTGTTAGTTTTCCATGATGAAGATCTCAGGCTCATTACAGCATGGTGGGGATCCTCTACAACCAGTAGGAGAGAGGAGGAAACCCTGCTAGAAGTGCTGTGCTCTGTTTCCTGCAACTGTGAGAGGATGAATGCAATCAACTACGTTTTTTAAATAAAAGAATCAGAAAGGGAGGAAGCAGAGCCAGAGCTGGGCTCTGGCTTTGGATGGTCTGATGTGTCACTTCAGAAGAGCAAAGTGTTTGGTCTGAAGGAGAGGGAAGCTTGGCTACGCTCTTTCCTCTRCAATACCTGATAGTTCCCAGGCAACCCCAGTACTGTGAGACTTCTTGTGCTTATATGACTTTTCAAGTTCATTTGTTATTTGCTGCCAGAATTTTCCCAAGGAACGCAGACAAGGAGTGGTAAATGGTGATTAATTCAGACAGCCTAAGTAGAGGACTCACGGCGGCTCCCCATGTACTACAAGAAAGCAAACGGCTTGCTGATGTCCTTTTGTTAGGGAATTGTGTAGCCTGGTTGTTTAATGGAGTGTTTAAAAATTGTGTTGGCAATAGCCTATGAATAATGTATGATGAAATACCTTACTGCCAAGAAACTGCTGATATGCTGGGGAAATTTCCAYCAGATGTGAGAAAAATTTTGAAGGCACTGTCTTCTTGGGATGCCCTTTATTTATAGCCTCACTGCTTCGGAGATTGCATTCCCTTTTTAGATCCTGCATGTGAAGATGCCCTCCACTGCCTCTGTATTCCAGCTCCACCTGACTCCACTTGCTTGTGCCCATAAAAGCTCCGGAATTTTTATGAGATTAGGCTTTATCACCTGAGCACTGTATGCATGGAATATTTCCTGTGCAATTTCCAGGTATTTCCTTCACCTGTTTACGTACCTGCACCCAAGCACCCTTCATCAAAGGAAGATGGACGCTGGTCACGGCAACACCCCATGATGCGGAAAGCAGAAAAAGGGTCAAATTATTTGGAAAAAAAAAAAGAGACCAGTTGGATTTTGCAGTGTGAAACGAGCTCGGATGCCTTTAAATTTTCCTGTGTCCTCCTCCAGTGCGTGAGACCTGTGTGTGCTTTGGCCATGAGTAGTGGGAAGTCACTGTGATACAAAGTGAATAAATCTTGCTTGACCAAAGAAATGAGAAGGCTTAGAGTGAACCCCTGCTTGCAGGGGAGCCTTAGGTGCAAGAGGAAACAGGCCTCCTGCCCCAGGACACAGATCACACAGGCATGGAAGCAATTAACAGTCTTCCTTTGCTCCTTGTTTTGGCCTTCCGCTCTTCTCCAGGAGAAAATAAAATCAGAGCTTTGTTTCTTCATGTGGAGTTTTCACCACCAGCATTGAAATGCAGAAATATGATGGGAGGGCAGGTGAACATAATGCATATCACTGTGCAGAGTAGTCTCAGCTAAGCATTTGTCAAAAACAGACCCAGCTTGTGCAGTCTGTAGCTCTGTGCCCTGCCCCTTCTGTGGCTTTGTTATGAGTAGCCAAGTGCTTGTGCTGCATTTTTGTGTCTGTATTTACACAGCAGAGTTCTGAGTCGAAACATTTCCTGCAATATGGGTACTGTATTATTAGTATAATGCCAGAACAAAGCTACACGTGGTTGGTGTTGGTATTAGTCAGCCGAGGAAGTGACATCCTCACCTGGGAAGTTGATGTGTTGGGTTTGGGAGCTTGTGATGCCAACAGCAAGCTCCAGGCATGAGGCTACAGGGCAGGAGAAAGATTGGGTTAAGAGAGGGGTTGTATCCTCAGGGAGATCTCCAACTGGCTTAGCAGGATGATTTGTGAAAATGGGAGAGAAGATTTATGCTTTTGTGTTTGTTTGCTGCTGGGAGGTGCCTGGGCATGSAGTATTTTCACAGCTCCAGGAAAGGTGTATTGAAGGGGTTAGTCTAAACACAAGACAGGTGACAAGGAGCACCAGAGTTTGACTGATGGTGTAAATATTTTCAGTGGAACAAATAAAGAGGAAAAGGTATCTAAAAATTCCTTCAAATCCACCACCCAAAGCCSATCCTGCCAGCTGAGAAGTGTTTTCAGCAGAAAGGGTCACAAAGGTCTAGGCAGAGGATCATGGTCAAGTTCAACCAGCATTTCTCACACTGCTAGCTGTGTATGGAAGAGCAACTTTGAAAAGGAAGTGCTGTTATGAAGTTTATTTCACTGATGCTTCTGATGATCCTATTAATTTATATTTTTTTAATGTTTGTTTTCTTTAGGTGAAGAGCGAAGGCCCCAAACTGGTCCCCTTCTTTAAAGCCACTTGTGTCTATTTTGTCCTGTGGCTGCCAACCTCCAGCCCCTCCTGGTTCAGTGCCCTCATTAAATGTCTGCCCATCTTTTGCCTGTGGGTTTTCCTTCTGGCTCATGGGATTAACTTCTTAGTGTCACACCAGAGTGCCAGCCGCATCCTAGCGGGACTCATATTCTCGGCAGTGGGAGACGCCTTTCTCATCTGGCAGGAGCAGGGCTACTTCATTCATGGTGAGTACAGTGTCAGTCCTAAAGGGATGCCACAGTGCCCAGCTGTTACCCTCTTTGTTTAGYAATGAGTTGCTGGGCCACATGTTTTGTTTATTCATGTACAGCTTAAGCCCCGGGCACTGGGAAGCACTCATCCCTTGACTAAAATCCATCATGGTTAGAGGAATCACATCATGGATGAGTCTTTCTCTCGAGCTTCTTTTGAGGTTAGAGCGGTAATTAGGTCAGGTTTGGTTTCCTGGCATGTGTCACAGCATCTCAGCTGGCTGGAGTTGAGAAGGTGGCATGGCAGAATCCCTGGGGAAGAGAAGGAAATGCTCGTGGCACTCATCAGCTTCTATGAAGCTTTGGGAAGTATTTACCTSCTATCTCTCTGCAGGGAGATCTGTCAGCCCTTTGCTGAAAGGATCGGGAGTGGGACATATTGTGCAAAGGTCCTCAGTGGAGAACAGGTGGAGAAGATATTCATGTTTTGATAGACAAGCCCATAGCCTGAGGGAGGCATTAAGTGGATGATAGAAACCAAAGCAGCAGAAATCTTGTCCTACTTGCAGGTTCATCAGTGTGAATCATGCAGCCTGTTGTACAAGACCTGTCTGTTTTGCAAAACATTTAAATGATGGTCAATTAAGGACAAACCTTACCACAGTGGTCTGTCTTCTCTGTAGGAAGATCCGCATCTCTCGGAGCAAAATGAGCTTGGTTTATTTTGCTASTTTGCAGACTGGAACATAATGATTCAGATTAATCATTTAAAGCCATGTTGAACCTGCCTGCAGCAATGCTCTCCCTGGCCTTGGACTGTCACAAGAAATCAGCAGCAGTTGAGTYCTTCACTGATCTGACTGGTGGGGCTTCTGAAGTTAATTTAACCAGCACAGGGATCTCACATAGCACCCATCATTAACTGGCTGCTGTGACTGTCCCACTAGAAAATGTGATGAGATGAGGGAACTTTTCTGACTTGTGCTGTTTTCAGCTCTGAAAGTCAAAGACTTATTTTTTCCCCTCTCTCATGRGGTTAGTATTTAGTTTTATTCTGGGATTCCCACAAGCTTTCTGTACGAGAAGGAAGTGTGTGCAGTGCCAGACATGAAAGGCCAAATTCTCTGAATCTGGCTTTAATCCTGCTTCCCAAGGGCTTATCCCCATCCCATTAAAAGTTCATGTAAAAATGTTCACTGATTTTGATGGAATTYAGCTTAGGCTGTGAGGATTGGACCTATCTGGCTGAACCTTGGCATGCCAAGGATCTCCAGCTTTCTGAAGGTGCCATCCCTTCAGTGCTGAGCGCTGACATTCCCACYGATGGGCCTCCTCCCAACAGGAGTACCTGGCTCAGTTGCCTCAGCCCAGCTGCTTTTGTCTCCTGGAGTTGCTCCTTGAGCTRTGGCTTGGAAAACACTCAAGGCACAGTTCTCCCCACAACCATTTTTGTATGGACTGTTCCGTGCTTCTCCATTTCCATGGAGCTGATGTATGTCCAAGTTCCCTCTCCAGTTTAGTGCTCGAGGAAGGCTAACCAGTCACAGCAATTCAGCATCTGCCTGATGTGTTTTAATCTCAAATGAGTTGGGTTTCAACCCTRCTCTCACAACTGAGAAGTTTTGCTTTGTGGTGTCAACAGATTTTTCTTCTCGAAAAGAAAAGCTCCATTGGAGCATTTTGAAAGCCTCAGCCCACTGARCTACCACCTTCTGTAGGGAAGTGTTAATATTTGCATTTCAGATGTAAGGAGATAAAGTGCASAGCTCCACTTCATCCTTCACCTTGCCTACAAAATGTAATTTCTCCTATTTAAAACGCGTCAGGTTGCTGTTATTGACAACTGACAATATTTTTGATGCCATCATCTGTGGGAATTTGAAGTTTCAGAAGAGAAGAGGAAGTACTGGACAAAAATGTACATTCTGTTCAATTTCTGCAGTTTTTGGACTGAAAAGGGTTGGAAACTGGGCTCATTTGAATAGCTTTTGAGACAATGAGTTTATAAAAGGATGTTTGTTCATTACTTTATAGGGAAGTGAGAGCCTGGGAACCTACTCCTGGCATGCTTGA
The DNA here is from genome assembly GCF_030028575.1 of Malurus melanocephalus. Classification (NCBI taxonomy): domain Eukaryota; kingdom Metazoa; phylum Chordata; class Aves; order Passeriformes; family Maluridae; genus Malurus; species Malurus melanocephalus. The sequence goes on along the minus strand of NW_026623338.1, from coordinate 579,832 downwards.
CTTTTTTTCATTTTTGCTGTTTCAGTCCACTAATGACATGCCGTTTTCTGACTAGTGCCTTACTGCATATAGAAGACACTTTACAGTTTTAATATCCACCTCCTTTGATAGCAGGCACTTAGAAACAATTTATKCATTTGGTGAAGAAGACAGGGACAGCAAAAGGCCTTATTGCCAGCCTGAGGAAACCCAGGGGAAGAAAGCGGACAGAGAAAAGGGCTGACCTCCATAATGTGATTGAGAGGACCAAACTAAAGTCTGAGAACTGCAAGAGAAATGCACCCCCATCCCTGTGCAGCCATCACAGGTTTCCCCAGTTCCTGGCATGATTTGTGGGTGTTGAATGAGTAAACCKGGGAGCTGACTCCCTTGTTTGTGACCAGCCTCACCACATATCACGAAGCTCCTGCCTTTCTGGGCTCTGTTTGCCTGCCACATCTTGTCCTCTCCTCCTCCTCGCTGCCAGATGCCTGCATGAAGGACAACACATTCTTCAGTTCCCTGTTCCAGAATGCACCATATAACACCAYTGAAGGACAAAACATTCCTCACTACTAAGGCGAACTATCCTTCTCCTTACCAGCTCTCTGCGCTCCAACGTTTCCTGCACTATAACACTGTAAGCTCTTGCCCTAAGTCCCTTCTCAGTTCTCTCAGTGCTGTGCCCATGAGGTGCAATAGCTCTGTGTAAATCAATTTCTCGTTCTGCTTTGTGCTTCTCTTCTTTCCCCATCACACTACATTTTCTCTAGCCTCACCCTGCAAAACAGATCCCCACCAGCGCCCTCCCTTCTGAGGATTTTGTTCRCATCCCACCATGGCCAAGCTCTCAGTGGATGTCTGATCTGGTCCTCCCCAAAGACAGGGAGACACTTCCACTTCTTGAGCTGCCTCAACACAAGAGTGTTAGGGTGAAGTAACATCTGCCAGCTGCTGGTTTTCGTGACTGCCCTTTATGCCAGCACATCATGTGTTAAATGTGAACAAGGGTCCTGATTAAGGACTTCACTTCCCAGATTCTTTTYACCATTTCATGCTGTAGAGCTGCATGAAAACTTCCAGCTACTCTAATAGCCCTACCAGGATAAAGTGGGACAGCCTGCAGATGCACCAAGKGTGGGTCTGGGAACCAAAAGACCCAAGGAGCTGGGCTCTGTTTGTGTCCCATTATCTACAGTTGTCATGACAGCTTGGAGGCAGCAGCTGTACCAACACATTGKGACATATATTTGTCAAGTGGATTAGTGGCACGTCAATAACATACAGGCAGTACCTTCCAACACCCACATCTGGCATTTCTCAGGGGTGTTGCACTTCAAAGGAAGCCGGCATTTTATTTTCCCTGATTGATTCCTGGTAAGGTTCATCTGAATCTTGCAAATAGCCATAAAATTGTTGGCAGATCACATTGGTGCAGCCCCTGAAATATGCCAGCTGCCTCTTTGCAGCTTAGATTTCTCCCAGCTATGGGCAGAGATGGAGTAGAAGCCAGATTTAGTTCTTGAGTACCTTYGGGTTTGTGGCTAAATAYGGGCAGGSTTTGTGTCTGGGTTTGGAGGGATTWGTGTCTTTTGTCACGTTTTGTTCCTCCACTGCTCTGATTCGTCTTCCTGTTCCACACATGGCCTGTGAGAAAAACACTATGGATAGTTAGAGGGAGTGATCTTAGGTCTGCCTTCTGCTCAAAGCAGGGGAAGAGGAACTACCTGAAAAGAAAGCTCAATTCATTCTGCAGCAGCTTAGTTCACCTGGCCCCTCAGCAGAAAGGCTTTTATCACAGGAGAGTTGTATTTGGCTTCAGCTGTAGATGTGCTGGGGCTGTTTTTTAGGTTGGGGGCTTGGTGCTATCTGCCACGTCCACATTGCTGTATTAAAATTGTCCCAAGTGTTCCATGTGCTTCTCACTGGTAGTGTTACRGGTGGTAACATTGCAAGGAGTGTTTGATTGCCAGTCACCGTCGAAAGGTCACACACTTTCTGTGTCAATGCTTCTCTCCAGGTCTGCTGATGTTCGCCATCACACACATCCTGTACTCTTCAGCCTTTGGCATGAAGCCCTTGGACCTGAAAGCCGGCTTGCTGATGGGCGTTGTTTCCAGTTCCTGCTATGCCTTCCTGTACTCCTACCTCTCGGGCCCCTTCACCTACCTGGTGGCCGTCTACATCGCGCTGATCGGCTTCATGGGCTGGCGGGCCATGGCGGGCGTGCAGCTGTGCAACGACCTGTGGACGTGGACCAAGCTGTCGGCCTGCGTGGGCGCCATGCTCTTCATGGTGTCCGACCTCACCATCGCGCTCAACGAGTTCTGCTTCCCCGTGCCMTACTCGCGCTTCATCATCATGGCCACGTACTACGCAGCCCAGATGCTGATCGCGCTGTCGGCTGTAGAGACCAGAGACGAGGAGGACTTCAGGAAGAGGAGCTAGGTGGAGTGCCAATAGTCTGTGAACACGTGGGTTATATCTCAGGTGCTGTAGCTGCATTCACCCCTGAGAGAGATCTCCATTTCTCTAGGCACACTGGTGATGTTGATTTTGCTTCTTTGAAGCATTACCTTTGGGAATTACTTTTTTTTTTTTCAATGGCTTTCTCTGAATACAGCTTACTTCAGTGTGGAGTCCACATCAGAAAGCTTAGACTGTCCCTGCAGTAGTTACTCATTCAACTTTTCCTCCTTGAAAGTGCTGTACTACTGCATTTTACTTGTTAGTCTTGAAACTGATGCTGAATGTCTGGGAAGAGGAGGGCTGGTGGAAAGGAGGTTTGGCCGTGCACTGTGCTAAAAAGCTTGCTCTCCAGTGTAGGCAGACAGGCACAGATCTYTGCTAATGTCATAGGTAAAAATTAATTTAACTGATGTTTGTTTCTTTTTGTCTGTTACAAACTCAGTATGCAAACTGGAGCTATTCCTCTGCTGAAAGGAAGGTTAAAGGGAGAGCAAAAAGGGCATATCCAGCTGATAGGGATGGGAGATGATCTTTGGAGTCAGAGGCAGCGTGTGGGGCAAGAGCCAGCAGAACCAGCATGAAAGCAGGACCGAGGGTGTGGAGCAAGAGGTGTGCTGGCAGTGCTGCATGCTTTGATTGCAGTGATCACTGCTCCAGGGCAGGTCTCCAGGTACAAGTCAGCATTGCTGCATGTGGCACAACTGCAGAGAGCAGAAGTTTGTGGGATTTCAGGAATATCTCGGTAGCCAGGCCAGCACRTTCTCCCTCACCACGGGCACACAGTTACCCAGTGCCTGCAGCCACCAGTGGGATGTTATGAGGAGGAACTTCGGTTTTTACAGCAGAACTTACTCATTGCGTCTTATGAGCATATATCCTAAGTATCTTTAGTATGGCAGACAGACATCCAATCTTTATGTCTGTTTTCTCCAATATCCTAACAAATAATATTCCATGTACTCAGTAAGTTTTAGTAGCACTTACAGTAGTACTTTTAGTACTGCTGCCTGCAGTATCTCAAATCTTTGTGTGAGCATTTCCTGTGGTCAAGGCCCTGATTTTGGATTGCTGTGTTTTGCCAGCTGGTAGTAAATGATCCTCTTTGCACCACTTCTTTTTTTTTTTTTTTTTTTTTTAGAAAGCCCCTTTTTAGCAGAGCTTCCTGAAAAGCACTGTCCTTTGTGTTTGAAACGCTTGCCACTTCCTTCTCAAGCTCACACAGAACGCTGCCAGCTTTTCCCTTGTGTGGAGAGGTGCTGAGTGGGTCTCCTGCTCTTCTCCAGCCTCGCCTGGTGTGCCTGGCAGGGAACAGGCACTGCCTCCCATGACTTCTCCATCAGTGCAAGTGCAGCCAGTATTACAGAAWTCTAGGCTAACCACCCTGACCCCATGGAGGCATCTGCTGCTTTTCAGACAGGGATCAGAAAGGTCAGCTGCATTATGGAGAGGGAAAGCACTGTAGGTAGCGCAGCCCCGTGTAATCCCTTCCCTTTAATGCTGTTATGTAATACTGTCAGTATTCATTCACTGGAGCATCRGGGCCTGCCTGGAGTAAACAGCTAAGGGAATTTAGAGCCATAAACCATCTCCATTCATCAGCATTGCTTATCTCCTGGCCACAGATTGAACTCTGSAGTGTAGCTCTCTGCAGATGTCACCTGCTGTTACTCGGCTGTTTGCAAATCAACTCCTTCATCAGACTAACCCAGCTAAARGGAAATCCAAGCATTTGGGGTGAACCCCACCATCCTCCCAGCATGTGAGCAAACTGCCCACTGCAGTCTTTGAGCCACAGCTCCTTGGCACAGGTCAGTCCAGCACACTCAGTCCTTAGCTGGCAGTTCTTCAGAGGAGCCCCCCCACCCTGAGCTTCCCTTTGCTTCAAGGGAAATGCTTGTGTGATAAAGTAAGCTTTATTTAAAAGTCTTGAGTTTTGATTCTCTTTTTTTCCTCTGTAGAAATGAGCAGTCTTCAGCTTCCTGAAAACAGCTGAGTTGCTTTTCTGTGTGCTTTTTCATTTTGGCTTGTTTTCCTGTGCTTCTCTACCATCAGCCACTGGATACTTGCAGAAAAAAGTCTCGATGTGTTATTAATTAGGAGGCCTCTCCACTGGCCATCAGAGGTGCAGTGTCTGGTGGCAGAGGTCTCTGGGTGGGACAGCAGAAACTTGTGCAGCCCACGTAGGCTGTTGTTCCCTTGCTGTCSTGGAACAGGTCACTCCAGGTGACAGGCTGGGACACATTGGCCAGTCACTGGCTCCATCCCAGTGCTGCAAAAGCTTCAGCCTTCCTGGGAACATGAGGCAGAGCCCTCAGCATACAAAGAAGGAGAGTCGTGGTTGGCTTGGAGGTTTGCTGGCAAAGACCCTTAATCTTCAAAATCTTTCTCTGGTTCTGCATTCCTCTTCCTAATCCACATTACTTGAATGAGACCATTTTGCTGGAGGCTCTTTCCTGCTGGGAAGAGACCAGATGCTCTGTGATCTGACACAATTTTGAGATGCCTAAATCCTGAGAAGCACTAAGCAGCTGCTGGCAGTCTGTTAAATAACTTTTCTTGGGATTAAAACTCTTTCCTTCAACCCTACTGAKGGCAATCTTCACTTCGAAATAGAGCAAACAAGAAGTGATGTTCAAATGCAAGAAATGGTGTTACTGTCTGTGGCACTGCCTTTGTGGACCTTCCTGTTGCCTCTTTGAACTGTGAAACTGTGAGATCTGATCCATTCTTCCCCTTTTCASGAGTACAGTCTTTGAGAAGCACCCAGTCTCTGGCCCAGGAATGTTGCAGAGGGAGTGAAGCCTCCCAAGTGGTGTAGGGTTCCAAACCCCAGCAGYAGCAGCTCCTTTTATTGTTAAGTACAGAGGCTTTCTTGTCCAAACATCCCTCTGCAATTCCTGTCTGTGGTCACTTGAACTTACAGGTGTGCTCTGATTACTTTCTGTCATTGTCACCCTCCTGGAGATCCTYTGGCTCTTTATTTGGACATAAAAGATGCAGCATGTTTACTTCAGTCTCTTTCTGTAGACAGGTGCCCTTTGCAGAACTCCCAGGGAAGTCAAAGAGGCCAATACTAATTACAACTTGTTTGTAAATGCTAGTAATGCTCCTGGACTGTGTCACAGGGTGATGCTCATGTAGAAATGGCAGGTCAAGAAGAGCAAATGCAGAGGATTTTAACAGCTTTACTCTTAATTCTGTTTGTGCTGAATACCTGGCTTCTTACTCCTCCATATGTATAAGAATGACTGGTTCAAGAATTACTCTAACATGGCTTTTGAGTAGACTGCTGAAGGTTTCATGTTGTAATCAGTGGAGGAGGAACTTTGWGAAGTTTTTAGTGGCTCTTCAAAGATTTCCAGTCCTGTAGTTTGGCAGTAACACCTGCATTTTCAGCTTGCTATCATGGTAGTTTTGGGGGCTGTTCTGGAAGAARCAGATCTAAGCAAACAGCAACTGTAGAACTCAGTGGCAGGTACCTCTCTCTCTTTGCTTGGTTTCTGGAAACAGACAGGGGCTCTTTCAAACGGAGGCATCATAACTGTATTCTTGGAAGAGGATGGGAAGTTGCTGACTTCTCATGACAGAAGTCCTCCTGKATAAGTTTCCTGCCTTTTATCCATGCTTGCTCCTTTTGTAGCTTGGGTAAGTCACTTAAATTTTCTGGGGCCAGGTCCACATCTGGTGTATGAGGGCCATTGCTATACCAAGTTATCACACAAGGAGGAGGCCTTCACCCCATTCTAAAATTGAGATAGTAGCCCTTACCTACCTCACAAGGTTGCGGTGAGGATTGATGCTCATACTGCACTTTGAAGAGGTAAAGTGCTATGTAAATCCCAAGTATTATCCAATTTCAGTGTTAAAAGCGCTTTTAGGGATGTGCAGGATTTCTCTTAAAGCATGGAATGTGTGACTGCCTTTTCAATTTGCATCAGATGGGAAGCAAATGCAAAGTATTTATTCATGCTGGTTAGGACGGATTCAGCTGCGCTTGAACTCTGAGGAAGGCTTAGCTTAAAGATCTGAACTCTCTAATTTCAGTTTTGCAAATGGTTTTTAGTTCTTCTAAGAGCCTTGACCAAATTCTTAGATGTGAACCTTGCATCCAAATTTTGCAGTCTGGTCTTGTCCCTGATTGTTAGCTGCAGTCAATATAATCCAGCCAAAACAGAGTGCCTCACAGTCTGCTGTGGCTGCTGAAAAAACTGGAACAGAAAATGAAGTCATTCTATTTAACCTTCAGTCTGCAGAAGGTCAGCTGGGTTTCATGAGACAACTTGCAAAGGGWTGTTTAATTTCTGTAAGTTTTACTGGCTTTAAAAACAGCAGAGAGGGAAAGCCTTGATGGAATCAATAAGGTCARCACATCCTTCTTGAATTCCTTTCTTTTCACCTGAGTCAAGGAAACAGCGGGTTTTATAGCAAAGGAAGTGCTTGTACCACCAGTCCTACAGCCCAGAACAAAAACTGATCTAGAMATACAGTTCTCAACCATCACCATGTTCTCAACTAGGATCAAAATSCCACTGTTCACTGTTTTAAATCTGGACCACAGCGAGAAACTACCTAGTTGTTGTAGCACTAGCTGCTATACAAACACAAATGAAGGTAAGGAATTACACACTAAGGAATGTGAGCTGTGTACATGTGAAATGGACCATAATTTTGAAGCAGCTGCAGTAAAATCTTAATATGAACTCAGAAGCAAACACAATGCAAATTTTTATGGTTTCTTTAAAATATTTGATGGGTTTTCATTTTCTTAGTTTGGAGAAAATTTTTTTAATGTTATTTTATTTTTGCTCTTACTGTAAAGAATAAAAATATATTACTCTAGACAGTCTACAAATGAAAAAAAAAGGTGGACAGTTGGCAGGAATGTCAGAACTTCTGTGGCCTGTATTGTTTCTGTGGTGACACTATGCTGCTGTTGGGTGAGCTTCTGGAGTGCTGTGGTGGCTCAAAAATGAGGCTGAAGCACAGGATGCAGGGTTTGAGCCACCAGGACTTCAGTGGGAGCATGACTGGGCCAATTCGGATTGGTCAAAAGACGGAGCATCAGGAAATAAGACACCTTTTCGTGACAGAAGAAAAGCAAGAAACCAAAACCAGCCTGTTGGGCGATGGTGCTGAATCACTACAAATATTTATCTAGTCCCTGCTGGTGCAGGTTCCTGCTGGACCAAGCCTTGCTCCTAATTCAGCTGGGGAGGCTTGCTCCAAGCCTATGGTGCTGGGAGGGTCAGGCCAGCAGAATCTGAAGCTTTGTTAAATAAAACTCAAAAGCAGAAAACAACAACAAAAAAAACAAAACCCCAAAACCACAAAAAAAACCCACCAAAACCCAAAACAAACCAAGGAAGGAAAAAGCAAATGCCACTGGATAAGTGGCATTTCTGCCTGCCTGAGAATGCAGAGTGGCTGGTCTGTCCTGAACACTAATCTCTGTCTTGGACCCATGTGAGCCTCTTCTCCAGCCCCACTCCCACACATTCCAGGCAGAGTGCACTGAAAGATGTGACTGAAGCAGCTGCTCTCCTCYGGGGAGTCAAGCATTTTGCCATGTCTGAAAGTCTCTAGCACTTACTTTYTTTACTGTGATTGTAAAGGTCGCCACATACAGTACTGCCACTTGATCTGGGATCTTTTCTTAACACATTTTTATGCTGATTTTACTCTTTTAATTCTTTGTTTGGAATGTATTTTTTTTCTGATTTCTTCTGTGTGTAACAGCAATTAAAATATTAATTTACTGGGTATTTTTACTGTGCAGATACAGTGTGTCCTTGCTTATTTTCTGTTTCTGTCACCGTTTCAGCATGGAATATGCGGCCATTCTGTGGTGAGCRCTTTGTGCCTCTGTTATGCCCTCCAGCATAATTCGTGCTGGAGCTTCTCAGTGCCCCACAGAACCTGATTGTCACAGTCAGCCACAGCATTCCTACCTGGGGAACCCTGAAAAACAGCCACATGCACCCCACRGAGCACATCCAACACAAACCAACCAAGCACCACATCCTGGATGCCCTGGGAGGCCAATCTCTGGAGCAAGCTTGCCCCTTGTTGCTGCAGACAGTCCCACTACTGTGGGCACTTGTCCACACTTCCAGGGAGAAGGGAGCTTGCTGCCCAGGGCTGCTCCAAGAAGACTGCTGACTTCCAGGGAGTCCCAGACAAATGGCCAAATCTCCCTCTGCCCTCACCCCAGAAAAAAAAATTGAGGGGAAACAAAATAGGGAAGTCTGCACATTTTTCTCTGATTGCAGATCTGATGCCAGATTCTTCAGCTGTTTGATGCAGTGGCACAGATATTTTGTTTCATTAATCCTGAACCAGGCCATCTGTCACCAGTAGAACAGGTTTCAAGGATTTATAGCATAGAAACACAGCGTGTGTAAGTGCTTCCAGTCAGTTAAATGAATCTGCTTGCAGGCTTAATGGAAACTCCTTCATACTCCCCCTCTGAAGTGGAATGGTTCCTGATGCGAGAATTAATCAGCACCGGGCGCAAACACAACCAAATTCTTTGCAAGACAGCCCAAAAGGGTTAACAGGAAGAAAAAGCAGATGATTCTCTCCTCTTTCTTTTATTTGGTCTTTTACAATTCCTTTCACAAACTTGGAGGCCTGCTAGGAGGAGCATCCTGTTTCCTCATACCTGCTTCCTAGCTCCAGATGGAGCGAAAGTGACACAATATTCTCAGACTGAGTGTGTCTGAGTGGCTGGCCACTGCTATATTTTTATTCCATGACTGGCTAATGGAAGATTTCAGTCTAAATTAAAAGAACCATCATCAATATACATGTATTTGTATTGATCTACCAGTCTGTTCAGTGGTTCAGGTATTCTGTAATCCCAYACCTAGTCTTGACCGCCAGCAGGGAAGTTCCTGCACCTTCTGTGGCCAGCTCTWTCACAACATGATTCCCTCATCTGCAAAGCTCTGTTTACTTTCTTGATATTTTGAGGATTTAAGTTTTTCAGATTTATGGCTTACTCTGTGTTTATATACAATCTAACAGAAGGAAGCCTAAAATATAACAGAGCTCCTGCTGTGCTGTCTAGAGACAAGGAAGCAGGATCCAAGTCTCCTGTTGAACTTGGAAGCAGGATTCTCTCCAATCTTTGGSTCCTTTTATTACAATTATGATACATTAGCAGAGGGTATTGGAAATATYGCCTTTAACGTGCACCTTACTGTCCAAAATCAAAGGGAAGGAAGATGGAAATGTCAGAAGTGTCTCTGCTGAGCAGAAGCCCCACTCTACCACCTGGTCTAACTGACCTTCGCAGAAGCCAAGGGCAGCTGCATTTTGAGCCACGTGAAGATAAACTGCACAGCCACAACAATGCTGCTCTGCATGCCAGACCAGGCACAGCTAGTTCCACTAATTGTGTCTTGTGTTTCGACTTCTGCAAACTTCCTGTCCCTGTGTCCATCTTTTTCTTAAGGAAAATTGAGTGCCATAATTAGTGCWGTCAACCCTGTGTTTTGAGTGCAAGTCTCACAAAGTTATGGATAAAAAGCTTTATAAAAATTTTTAAGCTTTTAAAGCTCTATAAGGTTTTCCACTGAATAGAGGAAAAAGTAGTCTGGTTGTGGTTTGTTGTCTGGAAGTGACAGTYCAAATTTAGGGAGTTCTCATTTTCACTCCCATTTCCCCTTGTTCAGTTCAGCACTGTTCTGAATAATTCACTCTGGGTCTAATAGTCATTGTGTTCTCTGCAACCTGCCACCTCCCAGCCTAACGAGAATTATATTCACCCCTTCTGAGTTACAACAGCAGCAAAGCTGCTGCTGCTGCRTTTCACTGAGGTGGTGCAATGCCCTATTTGGTTTTGCAAACATTGAGGAAAGGGCTAAAGCTGGAAAACTTGGCTAAGCAGAAGAGAGCAATTGTCCTTCCTTAAAGAAGAGAAATAGAAGAGCATGCAAGTGTTGGGTTTGCATGGCAAAGCTTTGGTGGCAGTGGGGCACTGCAGGGGTGGCTTCTGTGAGAAGCTGCTGGAAGTTTCCCGTGTCCAATAGAACCAATAGGTCCAAGTGTCTCTGTGTCAACACTGTTAACAAGGGCGAAAGGACTGCAACAGCAATTGCAGCCAGAGGAGTGAGAATATGTGAGAGGAAAAAGGAGGGGCGAAGTGATGAACTGACCAACAGACCCCATTCYCCATTCCTCTGTACCAGAGGGGAAAGAAGATAAAAAATTCTGGAGTGAAGTTAAGCCCAGGAAGAAGGTGGGAGTAGTGGAAGATGTTTTAAGATTTAGGGTTGTTTTTTTTTTCTTCCCATACTCTGATTTGACTGGTAATAAATTAAATTTCACAAGTCAAGTGTGTTTTGCCTGTTACGGTAATTGGTGAGTGATCTCCTTGTCCTTTCCTTGCTTCATAAACCTTTTGTTAAATTTTCTCTCTCCTGTCCAGTGTGAAGGGTAGTGATAAAATGGCTTTGGTCTGCACCAGGTGTCCAGATGAGGTAAACCCATCCCAATATATTAAGAGGAATTGAGACAGAGGTTTAGTTCCTGTGGAATCATCACAGAAATAAGCTACTCCTGCACAGCTATTCAGATCAGCAGATTCATTCAGCCCTTCGATCAGCCCTTACTCCTTTCCCCCAGGAGAGCCCATCGTCAGATAAAGACCATTGAAAGTCTCTAAAAWATGTCCCTAAAGAAAATCTTACAAGTCCTGGTCTGAAGGGGCTCCTGGCAGTGTTTGCTTTCACTCAAAGCATGATGCAYTTCAGCCTGCAGCGACTGACTCCAGGCAATAATTACCCCTCTAGGCAGTAACTACACCTCTTCCAGAATTAAYATCAGCAAGATATAAGCCCTAAAATAATAAAAACAAACCTGCAGGTAAGCTTGATTTAACATGATTGCCTTATCTGCTAAAGCTGGTTTTGCAGTCTTTGACTTCTGCTTTCCCACCTCACCCAGCTGCAAACAGCTGGCAGCAGAGAGACCCTACTCAGAAACTGCCTAGGTCAAGGTGGGGAGGAGCCCCAGGAGCCCTCAAACACAGGCTTCCATTGAGGAATCTGGGTATCAATCAGCATCTCACCCACCCAGTACTTTTGCAAGCCTCATTCCCAAGCCAGGCCTGCAGTAAACAGGCGGCTTTGAATAACTTTGAAGAGGTGTGTTCCTCCTGTAACAATGCTCATCTCAACAAGCTCTGTGTGGGCAGGCAGAAGATAGGTGCCACCCAACAATCAGATCTCGGGGGGGATAGAGAGCTGTTCTTGTGCCCCTTAGGCCTGCCTGCCTTCCCTGAACTTGGTTGGCAGTGCTGCCAGAATTCCTTGCATCAGCCTGGCTGCCAGAGAAGGCTYCCACTGATTTTAGGGACAAGGAAGCTGTACTCCAGCTGTGGCTTCAGGGAGGAGTGTCTCAGTGTACATGGCAAGTGGGACACATGGTAACAACAGGAATTTAAAAATGGTGAAGAATTGCTTTTAGGGTTTTTTTTTTTTTTTTTGGGGGGGGGCAGTCTTCAGTGAAGAAGTGTTGCATGTATTGTACACACAAAGACAGATCAGTTTGAAAATCAGAGCAGGAAACCCAATGTGTGCATCCTTTCCCTCTGCTGAGCTACTTCCCCATTAACAGAGAGAACCAAGCGCTGGGTGGAGCGTGTTTGTGTGCTCAGCAGTTGTCAGCAGGCTGTCCAGAAGTAATGATCTCAGACAAAAATAACCCTGAAAGATCTTTCCAAATATAGTCCCTCATTATTGGTGCCATATCAGTTGCATTTCAAGCCATGTCTGGCACTCTCTCTAGTCCCGTTTAAGAGGACACTAACAGGCCCCTGACACCAGGGCCTGTCTCTAAAATGTGTTAGTAAAACCTCACCCTATGCACCTGGAAGTGTCCATGCTCACACCACCAATTTGAGCCAGCTGGRACAAAGCTCTGTGTAACAACCTGATTTAAAACTTCACTGTATGGGAGCTTTAACAAAACAGGGAGGAAGAAGGGGGAGATGAAATATCTGATTGTCTTCCTTCTAGTGTCTTGGAAACTTTACTAGTTGTCACACAATGTTGGCAAAATCCTGCCATTTTACAGAGGAATAAAACAAATGTTCCCAGTGCAGKGTCTGTGCAAAAAAAGCACAAAGTTTTTGTCAGAATGCATCTCTGGACTGCCTGGAAGTGCTAAGTATGTCAAAGATGCAGGGCAAGCCTGCCTAGGGACTGAGAAATGGTCATATTTGCTTTTGACCCATGCAGGGATTTAATGAGGCCTGCTGGCCAAAATAAGCCTATTTAAGGGACGCAATACTGCCTTAAAGCAACTGAAGACACACATCRGTGACTTTGACAGAAATCAGTCAGAGTTAGGCTGTTTTCTTGGATATGAAGGTAAGTTCTTACAAGGTGGCCCTTGCAGCTCCAGCACCTACAGACTGGGCAATCTCTTCCCCTGTGGACCAGGGTGAGAGGCACAGACTGGCCCACAGGAGTGTGATTGATCCACAGTGCCAGTCCCAGCAAGTGCACTTGCCCCGGAAAACAGCAGGGTGTGAACGACACTCAGAATGAAATCCAGGGTTACTCAGCCGGCAGGGAATCACCCCCAACAAACCACAAATCTGACCCACCACTGCCAATCAGCTTGCAGCTGCAAGGGGTCATAAGCAGGCAGGTGCTTCTTGTGGAGGTGAACCACAAGCTAGGCTGGGGTGGGATGCTGAYGGTGCCCTTGACCTGGGGTCACTGGGGGTGGTGGTTGGTGATGAAAGCACAGCTCAGGGCACAGCTGTTGCTGTGACTCGTGCTGTGGTTCCTCAGTGGGGCCACGGAGCAGGAAGCACAGTCCTTCCCAGGATACTCCATCTTGAAGTCAAAACACTGCTGAGGACAATCACCGTGGGCTGCTTCCCACTGTGCATTCAAACAGGCCAGCACCATCAACACAGCGAGCCTTCTCCTGCATGAGTACTAATCTTACAGAGCTTGGGTATGTCATTTCATGACCTGGGCTTACTTCCCATCAGGGAAAACACTCCCAAAACATAGGGAGCAGGAAGAATGAACAATACACCACATTTCTCTTGGCATCTGACCAGCATACCTATCTCAACATGCAAACAAATACAAACTGAAAATCAAGAGGGGAAGGAATYGGAAATCTCATTCTCCCATTAATTTGCTATGCAACTGTAAGCAAGCAATTAATTTCTTTGTTTCTTTGTCTGTAACTAAGGTGTCAGACTTTTRCTCCACTGGGATATATTGATGCCTTCTCACACTAACGCCATTAAATTGTAAAGTGCTTTCGGATATTTGGCTCCCAAAGCACTTTAGAAATGCATGATTAAATTACACCCAATTATAAACCAAAGCAGGTGATTTTGTAGAGGAAGGGATATTGCTCTGCTGGTGTTGCTCTGAGGCATTAATACTCTACAGAATGCTCAAGGGAAATCAAGGGGAACTGTGTGTACCATTTAATTTCCAGTGTCCACTGCAAATCTTTCATTTTCAGCCTGTATTTAAACACATTGCTTGAAGTATTTAATACTGCTCATTCCATTGGCATTGGATCCCATCGGGAAAATCCCCTGGATTCTAAAGGTAGCCCTGTATGGCAAAATTCTTTCATGAGACCTCATTCTCAGAAAAGATCTTATTCTCCTTCAGAGTTTTTCTACCATCTCTAAGGTTTATGCAAGTAAACCTTGTGACTTGCCATTTATAATGAAGAATAGGAAATGGGTTCACAACTGTGTTCTGCTGGTCTTGCCTGAAGATAGGCAGGCTATTATCAAAGGGATGTTCAGGGAATGTAGTGCAAGGCACAGCCAACCTAACCTTCCTCCATTTACTATTCTTCCACACTTGACTACATGCACAGAAGTTACAAAGTAATTTCAGACTCTGCAAAATCCTGGYCTAGAGCATTCCCACACCAGAACACAACCACAGCCACATAACTGGAAGTGCTCTTTCTCAGCTGTACAGGTAGCCAAMGTAACATACCTACAGTCTAATCGATCAGGAAAGGCTGATTGGTAAATACAAATACAGGATTTGACACCTCATTAACTCCTTTTAGGGTACCACTGTCAATTTAATGTGTTACCCATTACTCTTAATAGGATTAGAAGACTCATAGGAGCATTTGGATAGACTTCTGAAGTAATATATGCCTGATCTAGTAATAAGTATTAACATATAATTTTTTTTTTTGTATTACTAAACTGTTTATTATACCAGGCATAGGCCAATCGAAAAAGTTTGTCTTTGACCTCACCATTTAGAGTTGCTGGATTCAGCAATTCCCCAGACTGGGCAGAAGGATCACTTACCATTTGGACTTGATGAGCTGGGCCATGTTCTGTTATGTTTGGGAGCTCTGCTGATTAGACATCCATGTTATGGATGGAGGAGCAACTGAACAAAGGAGAAGGCATTTACCTGACAGGATGGCCTCTAAATGTTTAATTTAATGTGCTTTCAGGGACTTCTGGTCCAGAAAGRCTGTCACACAGCCTCCTACGTGTCACAAATTTCTTTGCTTTTCCTTCAGGGAACAAACACAGTCAGACTGGAAATGTGCTACAAGAAAAACAACTTGTAACACCAATCTTCTGTTATGTCAAGACATGATAATATCAGCCTCTGTGCACACGGATGTCCTGAATTTTAATTGAAACAGCATCTTTATAAACTGCTATGCAATGGGCTACATACACATGTAGTAAAAGGAAGCCTGGTCCTGAAGAGGTTGCCAACAAATGATGGGATAGAGCAGAAGATATTCTTGTATCTAATCACCAGGTGGGCACCTGATGTGCAAAGCAGCTTCGTGACATACCCAAGGCTACGCAGTGAGCCTGAGCTCAACCCTGAGTCCAGTGTTTAGCTCTGTGTTTGGAGATGTTCCACTGCTCCTGTGAATCCAGAGGGTCAGTGTCCCTACTGTCACTGCACACAATGACTCAGAAGAAGTATTTCCTCCCTRGGAGCAGGCCTGTGACAGTGTATTTATTGCTGTAGACCTTCTCTGTRCCTGTGAACCACATGTCAGTACTGACATCACATTGCAGGACATCACAATAAGTCTCCTAATTGTCTTTCGCATCTGAGCTATGGTTTAGGGTCACGGTGTTTGGGACTCCTTCACCCAGCTGCAGATTACTGGGTGGTGGAAAGCTAAGAATTTATGAGCCCATTTAAGTATTAGTTTATTCTGTTTAGCTTCCTCTCTCTGCTCTTTTCTGGKGCAAAAATGTTTCACTTCCAAGGTCACTGTATATCTAGGAAAGTACTCCTTTCTTGATTTCTTCTACCTTGAGAACCCCAGGGCCAATTTGTCCTGTGTAATTACCTTCTAATGAAAAAAAATAAGGCTGTTAGTTTTGAAAAGCATTCTCTGAAAGGACGACAAGTGCAAAATACACTGCGTAGGTCTGTAACCTCAAGAGMTCATTACAGTAATAGGAGTCTCTCTAAGAAGCCAAGTCAGCCTGCCTCCACTTGGCTGGCACAGACCCACTGGCAATGGAAATGGTGTCACCAGACTGCTGAGGGGACAGACACTGTTGTGTCAGTGCTGTTATGGGGATTTCCCTGTTCAAATAATGGCAGGAAAAACAAGGTAGCATTGGGAGTGTCTGGAGCAGTAACTGCATCACCCTTTCCCTCCACAATGGACAGAGTAAACAAAGCTGCAGCAGCACCATCCTTATTCCTTGGCTCTGAGCCATGCTGCTTACAGGTGTGGCTCAGCTAACATGAGGGAGGGAGCTGGGAAACACAAAGGCAAGAACTAAGGAATTCCTTTCTGACCAGGAGTCTTTCTTGCCTTGGGTGGAAATATTTTGGATTTGTCCTGTGGCCTTTTTTGGTTAAAGAGTTGTATCATTGGAAGCTTTTTTTTTTTTTTTTTTTTTTTTTTTTTTTTTTCCTAGCCTTCATAACATTTTTCACTCTCTTCTTCTTTTTTTTTTTTTTTTCCTAGCCTTCATAACATTTTTCACTCTCTTCCTACAACACTATCAAAAAGACTGAATCAACCTTATCATGTATGTATCCCCTCCTCTTCTTCATCTTTTTGAAGTAAGGAAACGGTGTGACCCATTTTCCCAGTCTTCAGATCTGTCTCTGGCTCTTGAAGTGAATAAAAATTGAGTGAACTTGTGAAAATGCTGCTACTGCTTTGCCAGTTTCATCCCCCACTTCCTTCAGCACTCCTGGTGTGTGTAATCTGGCCAAGGAATCTTGTCAATTTTGAAAGACTATAACCCCTTAACAACCATTTTCTGCTGTATTTTACATGCTTCCTAATTTTTTACCTGTGTTCGTGGATGTGTGATTTAGATATAATTTAATCTTTTTCATGAAAAAAGGCAGATGTAGGGTAGCATTTCATCCGGCTCTTTCTCTTCTAGGTCCCTACTGTCTTTCATGTGCTCCCAAAATTGCTCAAAAGTATATGTGCAGTTGATAAAAGACATTTAACTCTCTCCACTCCAACGAAAAATTAATGTGGCCTAAGCTACTCTGTTAATAACGTCAACCAATCCTTTATAATGCTGCACCATAAGATTAAATATAGATTTGGGGGTGATGAAACTCTGAGCTTTGTAAATCATTCAGAATTTGGAGTTCAATTTTTAATCTTGGAAAAGCACCACTTTTTAAAGGCTGATGAAGTTTTAGAATAGCAATATTTCCCCCGTTTTGCAGTTTGTGTTAGCCAATACAGGCAAAATAAAAATATAGGAAGAAATAAGGCGGAACAAAAAAAAAAAAATAGGAACAAATTAAAAAAAAACTGGAAGGTCTCTTTGTGTGATATCAACTGATGCCTCCATGATGTTTGTAAATAAATTTTCTTATAAATGTGGGAAGTTTCAAGTTGCATACAAACCATATGATTAATAAATATTCAGATCACGAAAGTGATACAAGCACAAAAGCCTCAAAGATGAACATTTCGATCCATTGAAACTTTCATAATGATTATATTTTACTTTCCTCTGTCACCATAAAGCTGCAATTGCTCAAATAGTGAGTAATTTATACTGAAAGAGCCCAAAGGGTGGTGAACAGGAAGTTTGTGGCCATCAGGTAAATCCGGATTTTTCGGCTTTTGTTGTGACCAGAAATTACTTTCAAGATCTGAAAAACTTAACATAGAAAAACAAA
>NW_026623338.1:487616-562162 GCF_030028575.1 Malurus melanocephalus | reverse complement strand
ACCTCCTATCAGTACCCCAAGGTGATGCAGGTGCTGAGTTTTCTCTACACTCTAACTGCAGCTTACATATTAATGCTATAAAAGATATCYCTGCAACTCTTGTTGAGGATAATCTGGTACAGGGCAGAAACAAATCACTTGGTGCTGTAGATCAGGACTGGAATGGTTCTTGTTCTTCCTCTTTTTGCCAAACCATTGGCACTGGTGGGGAGAACTGGCCAAGACAGCTGCAACTATAAAATTCTGCTTCCTGGCTTGGGCAGAACAGAAACAAAGCTCATCTTTGAGCACAACAAGGATGTCTGGGGCTRCAGGAGCTACTTGTACATAATCAGCCTGATAGAAAAATATTTCTAGGACACCAATCCTGGAGATTTCTTCAATGTGCAAAGCCAATGGCAWGCTCTGTCCACAGCAAAGTGCACGCAGCTGGCGTGGCCTGAGAGATTCCAAACAACCTTATGCTGCATTTCGTTAGTTTAATCATCTTGAAAGCTGAGGGTAAACATCTGGCGTGATACAGACCAATGTGTACAATTTAAACTGAGAGGTACCTTCTTGCAATGGGGCTCATTCTGCAAGGTCTTGTGGAGCCTCATCTTACGCAGTAGTCTAGGCATAAAAAAACAACAAAAGAAAAGCACATAAATTGCTGTTAGCAACTACAGAATAAGCTCAACATCCATGTCAATATAAATTGTACCTCAAACAGGACAGTGTTGGGACCTCAAGCATTGTCTTGGTCACTCAAGGTTTAATCAAGAATGATTTCTCTTCACCTAACATGAACTGTAGTTGCATGCTTGAAAAATTCTGCTTCTCACGGTGACTCACAGAGCCTCCCCAATGTTTTACGGTTTGTTGAGCATTGGTGCTCTCCCCTGTGCAGGGCTGGGCTGTGCAGYTGACAAACTTGTGTGCACAGAAGTCCTTCCACCATTACAGGGAGGCCTATAAAAAGGCTTGCCATAAAAACAGTGAGAAGTTATGCAGGACTTTGTGAACCTGAAGCTCTGCATGAGTTTTCTCCAATAGTCAACTTTTAAACCAAAGTGACAGCTTGTGATAAAGGCCAAAGGAGATTGAAGGCTGGAAAACCCTGCAGCTGTATTTCACCAGATGCCCAGGAAAGCACTAATTGCAGGATTTCTGCTCTGACAGAAGCAGAATCTTGTAGCAAAGCTGTGCGAAGGCATGGTGCTCTCCCAGCACAAACCACCATGTGGCTCTTCAGCCTCACAGTCAGATCAAACCTGGGTGGGTGGGAATAAGAGGAAAACAGACAGAGAGAGAAAAATGAAAAAAYTAAGAGAGCGGGAGATTGGCTGTACTTTTCTGTGCATTCTTCAGTCTGTTGAGTCATGTCAGAGACTAGAAGGAGGAACCTTCAGACTGTTTCAGCAGAAGGCAGTAAGGGTAAGGGTTGCAATATTGCCAGCTCTTCTCCTTATAGCTGTGCAACCACAGGGGCAACATCAATGCAATCAACTGCTTACTATTCGGGACAGTTTCAGGTGAGGCTGGTGGGACAGGAATATTAAAATATAATGTAAAAATATATCAGAAAGAAATGTAGTTTATATGTAATACATGTATGAGAACAAAAGAAAAGCAGCTTTAATGCCTCATTTGATGAATTTACTGTTCAAATTCTGCCATAAACAGCTTTGCATAATGTCTGTTTCCTACAGGACTTCTCATGCTCTTCAGCACAGTATTGCATGTTCCATGCCACAGCAGAGAAGTTGGTCTGGAGCCTACAGTCTGAGATTTTTTGGTGTTTCTTTATTTGAAGCTACAGTAATGAAGCCATGCTGCATGGATGGGTTGTGTCATTCCAAAATGGAGACTTAGCAAAGAAATTACCATTTTTTTTTTATATTGGTGCTTTCTGAGACTTCCCCAGCCAAACCTGAATGTCCTTCTGCTCTACAGAAATAGGTGCTATATAACATGAATCGTGAATCATCTTTTCCTGCTGGCCTTACTGCTGCTGAGGACAGTCAGCACCATGCTTTGTCACATGGGATCTTAGACAAAAACCTGCATTTTCTAATTAATAATTAAGCACACAAGTTCTAAGCAATAAAGATTTAAATGCTTTTCTAGCTCAATTAGTAAGCAATCTGGGGATTTCATGGCAGGTTATTCTCATGCATATCTTCATTCTCAAGACATAATAAGTGTACTTGAAGCATGACCTCTGCTAATATTATTTCAACTTTAGGTGCCAGAACGCTGATTGCTCATCCAGTTCACACTGAGGGCCTGAAAGGATTATAATCCTTATTTCAGTAACACCACATATTTACAGCAAATGGCTGGTTCAAACATGATGKTCTGTTTACTATAGCATCAACTGTCCTAATACATACTCAGACTAGTGAATCTGTGTCAGGAATCAGAGAATCTTCCAATARTGACCTCTGTAAACACATGTGAGGRTGTGATGTTAAAAATCATATGATGGCAAAAAAACAACTATTACACCATTAGACCTGACACACTCATTCAGGGGAGAGCCTAGCAAGAAGGATGGCAGAATGATTTAAAACTGGCTCAAGGACTGCACAACTTTGTGCTCCTCTCCATCTCCTCTCAAAACCTCTGAAAACTGAACAAAAACCAGCAGAKCTGGTTAAATGGGTTTTTTTTTTGTGCAAGATGAATTTGATAAAACTTCACAAAATGTGATAAATGTTAAAAACAAAAGAATGTAACAGCTGATGGAAAGGAGCTTCAGCTAGGTGGATATTGCAGGTCTTACCTGAAGGTGGCATTGCTMGAATTCCTCTAACAACACTGCTTCTCCCATACCAGCTCCATTTATAACTTGGGCTCAGTAGTAGTATTTGTCTCTTCTGCAAGCTTCCCACACTATATGTGGGACTCGAGTTCGCTATCTTGGTGCATTTTGTCCACTCTTTGGTGTCATCAACTCATATCTGTAGTGTGGATCCTGGCAGCACATCTCCCCAGTCTGCTACCTGCCAGGTTAAGCCAAGGCTGGAGTTGAAAAATCCACCACCTTCAGCAGTCCTGAAAGCTCTGTGACAGCAGGAGAGTCCACAGCTTGCAGATGTGAACACAGAGCTGGTCCCATTTCAAGATGCTGAACCTGCAGGRTTTTGGGGTAGAAAGAGCCTTAATAAACACAGAGCAAATTCTGTCCAGCAAAGTAATCCAGTTCCTAACATGGCACATAATGGAGACCCTGTTTCCAGGCTGGCCATTTAAGAAAAAACCTCACTCCATCTGGCACAGAATCATCTGGGAATCTACTATGAGCACTTCCCACTGCTCATTTTCCACATGTGTTTAGAAGAGCTGTTTAGCATTAAAAGTTTGCTTCTGTCTCTTCCTAGCTGGCTGGTGAGCTCTGCAGTACATTTCCTATAATCTGTTTTCTACGACTTTGAGTACCTTGTGTCTCTTCTTGTTTAATAAATCCCTCTTAGTGTACTGTGGGAAGTGGTCAGGTGCTATCTGGACTGGGATTAGGGAATGTGCTTACTGACTTGCAAGATCCTATTAATGTTCTTCAAATTTATTTGCCAAAGATTACATAAACCCTAATTAATAGTAATTAAAAAAATACAGATCTTGGTTTTTGCTCTCTAGCCCACCTTGCAGCARCCTCCATAATACATGAGAAAAGCAAAAGATGGTCTGTTAAAAAAAGCCATATGTTGTTTTTAATCAAATGAGTAGGSAGTTGTGTATCCAAATACAAGTACTGCTCTGAAATTCTCAGCCAAAATGCAAGAACCTTCCCCCTGGCACCAAAAACRTCAGCCAGTGCCGTAACAAACTTGATGCTAATGGCTTTTATACAGGACTCTCATATGAATGCAGGGGTCATAAGGAATATGGTGCATATGGACAGCCTAAGCCTAATGCAAGTCTTCAGATAGGAGAAGAGTCACAGCTCCAGCCTTTAAATTGGTTTTGTGTCGTCTTCTGATGTAAAGGGCCTGAATGCTTTCCCATCTGAGTAACTATTTAACCTCAAGGCTTTCATTTACTACATAGAATTCTCTGTTTTTTCAGCTATACTGGCTTCCACACTTGCCAGTCTTTTATTCTGAATTATGTGCAACTGCTAAGGCCCCTGTATCTATTACAGGATTCCATCAATAGTTTAGGCTATTTATTGATGGCATCTGACAGCCTTTTGTTTGTAAAATGCTTTAGTCATATAGAGAAAGAATTCTCTGTAAGTGACACAAAATAAAACCTGCCCATTTCAGCATTTCTGAGGCTACTCTAATCCTTTGGGGCTTGTCTGTGGTATTGATCAGTTCAGAACTAGGCACAGATTCTTAACAACTAAAACTCCAGCATTAAAACAAAAGAGTATAAGCAACTTTCATGAATCCTACAAGAGTTTTCTTTTAAAAGGTTTGTTGGGGACTGACGAGCATAGTAACATGTGTGAAAACTAGACATTTCCTCAGAGTGGAGGAAACATATTGATGGGAGCCTTTGCAATGAGAGGTCTAGGGAATCCTGGGGAGTCCAGGGACAGCACAGCTCACAGCTATTGCATGGAAMTTGTTTTGCATCCTGCAGAAAACCATCCATGTGGAATCTGGTACTGAGTGACATACGTGTTGTAAGTACACAACTCTCTAATCCCTCATAAAAGTATTCCCAAGGGATCGCTAATTTAATTTTCCTATTGCTTTTGGACTGAGATAAACCAAGAAGATGAAAAGAAGAGAGAGAGAGAGAGAGAGAGAGAGAGAGAGAGAGAGAGGGAGAGAGAGAGGGAGAGAGAGACAGGGGAAGAAAGAAAACCCAAGAGATGCTACAGGTGCTCATCACCCACTGACCAAGGCCTGGGCTGTCCCTGAGCAGTCACTGGCAGCCCCAGCTAATTCTCCCAAGTTTAWATACTGAGCATGATAGTCTATGGTRCAAAAATATCYCTTTGGCCAGGTTGGGCCTGGCTGTCCTGGCCATGCTCCCTCCCAGTTTCTCATGCACCTGCTCACTGTAGAGCATGGGAAACTGAAAAGTCCTTTAGTAAGAGAAAGCACTACTTAGCAACAACAAAATCATCAATGTGCTGTCGACATCAACCTCCTACAAAATCCAAAACACAGCATTGTACTAGTTACTAAGAGGAAAATTAACTCTATCCCAGCTCAAACCRGGACAATAGTGTGAGTGATTGCAATTTAATTAATATGAAATGCCAACATTCTGAATGAGACAGAGGAAAGAATCCAAGAAAGRACCAAAATATTATCAGAAAAAGAAGAGCAATAGTCTCGTTAGTCAGATGCTGCTGCTGATAGGAACACTCCCATGTGTTACACAAGCTGTGCAAAACATGGATCATACGGAAGCTATCTGATGGGTACAACAAAATCAGACGCTTGTTCAAGTCAGTTCTGGTCTCAGTCAGGGAAAGGAGGTCAAAATTAGGCACCCAAATCCATAGATGYGACTTTCAGAGGCGCTGAATGTTCTGGCCTCTAGTTGCTTGTGCCTCTCTCAGAGGCTCTACATAGAAGAAAATCAAATTAACACAGAACAATCACAATTTATTGACTCCAAATTGTGTGCCTGTGTTATATATGCATGTATAAAGAAATATAYGTATGTATAGGAGGAAGTCTTGGAAGGTAATTTGTACATTTAGGTTTATTCATGATCACGACACTTTTCTAAAGACTATTTCTTTGCCACTTACTTCCCTTGGTCACTTCAAATGTGCAAACATTTCAATTCTTGTCCTTATTCTGAAAATGAGCTCTTTCTGCAGTGCTTTACACACCAACTCAGAAATGTCTTCCCCAATCTACAGGGAATTTGGACAAAAATGCAAAGCTTTAGATGAAAAGTGATAAATATTACTACAAGGTGGTGATTTTCCTTTGAAATGTTTCAATAGGCCAGATTTAGTGYTTGTAAATTGCATATTCTATGATGCACTCTGGTCTTGGGAAATGGGGACTACAAAACCGCTTGCATTTGGGATCATATATAGGAACAACAGGTATYACAGAATAGTTTGGGTTGGAACTTTTCAAGTTCATCCAGTCCAACCTCACTGGAATAAGTGGGGACAGTTTCAACTAGATCAGGTACCTGAACTATAGCTACCAGAAGACAGTTCACAGTGTTTTCTAACCAAATTAGTTTTTCCCAGAATGGTTTTAGTTGGAAGGAATCTTAAAGATCATCTCCTTCCAGTCCTCTGCCATGGGCAGGGACTCTTCCCACTAAACAAGGCTGCTAAAAGCCYCATCCAACCTGGGCTGGAACATTTCCAGAAATGGGGCATCCACAACACACTGCTCCAGTGTCTCACTACCCTCACAGTATTAAATTTCTTCCTAATGTTAATCTAAACCCACCCTTGAAGCCATTGCACCTTTTCATATTGCTACATTCCTCTCCAGACACGGTGATTTTTCAGATTCAGCGTAATGGCTCCACTGTCTCTTCTTACCAAGGTTTTGATTGTGAGTAACGCAGTCACTGGCTTTTCTCCAGAACCACATCCTCTTCCTCTGTCTCCTCCCTGCTGYCCTTGATGTGACTTTGGGCCCCGGCTTTGCCTTGGAAGGCACTTTGATGCTCGCAGTGGGCTTGGTCTTCACAGTGATGCTATGTGCAGTGAAAAGCTTGAGGGCAGATTCTTCAATAACTGGAGTACCTGGAAAGAACAGCAAACATTTGAAAGCTGCAGCTGCAAATAAACCCTGACACATTTCCTATGCCTACAAGTTCCCAAAAAMAGTGGTCCAAAACTGGGCCACTCATACACTCCTTCATGTTTTTACTATCAGAATTTGGTATTTTGTGGAAGTCTTTAGGGAAAAATCTTGTGTTTTGATTGATTGAGGTTTGATTCAGCTAATTTATTTCTGTTTCTTCTACAGTGAGGCACTCGCCCTCCTGTAGTTGTTCACCTCAGCAGAAAAAGAAGAAGCTCTGGGAAATAGCAAGTCCCAAAGCCCCTCACTTCAGCAGGACCTGGAGATTTGATTCCAGGCAATTTCTCATTTTTGTAAAGCACCAGAGGAAGCCCTTTTTGCTGTTCTTTCTTAAAAGTCCCATGGGGATATATAACTAAGATCATGATAAAGATAGTAGAATCAAAGTTAGGTAGTGCAGTAAAGAAAATGCTCTCTCATTTGTTACAGAAWAATATGAACATGATAAGGATGTCTTGCACATGACAACAAAACCCAAAACTAAGCCAACAGGTGCCCAGTACCTGAAGGAAGCATGCAAGAGAGATTATTTACTAGGGCATGTAGTGTCAGGACAAGGCAGAAAGGCTTCAAACTGAAAGAGAGCAGGTTTAGATTAAATACTAGGAAGAAATTCTTCACTGTGAGGATGGTGAAGCACTGGCACAGGTTGTCCAGAGGAGCTGTGGATGCCCCATCCCAGGCARTATTCAAGGCCACAAGAAGGATGGGGCTCTGACAAACCTGGTCTAGTGAAAGTCTGGACCTAGAAGGTCCCTTCCAACCCGAGCCATTCTATGATTCTAAACACGTTTGTTGAGTTTTTTTTTTCCTTTTATTTTTGTCACAAAACATGTAGTTTCCGAAATTACAAGTCTCTGCTGACATTCAGGAAAATCAACTCTCCCTATATCAAAGCTTTGCTGTGGATGTATTTTTTCCTGCAGCACAGATAAATATTGAGTGTGGCAGACACAGCAGCCGTACYCCCGTTTGTCCCGCCGCCTGGGCAGCGGTCTCATCGCCGCTGTCCCGATCCAGGCGGCAGGAAGAGGCTTTGTGCCCGCCGAAAGCCCATCTGGCGCCATCTGCCTGCCAAGAGCTGAGCGATACGCGCGCTTTCTATTCATCGTTTCACAAAAGGTGTTTTGCTTGTTGCTCATGACAACAACGTTTGAAGTAAAGGCTCAGGCCAAAATTCTCGATCACTGACTTAACGACTTCAAATCAACCAGCACGACTGTTCGATTTGCTCCCCTCGGGGAACAAAGAAGCAGACAGAAGAGGTTTTGCTCGTGCACACAGATAAGCCTGTAMAATGCCACTGGCACAGGTGGGGACGGATGCCACGGCACAGGTGCTGGTGAAGCACGGATTCTGCAGGTGTTGGTGTGCACCTGCTAAAGAAAAAGAAGGACACAGGATGGCTACACCCACTGTGTGCACGAGGCGAATGAAGCTATAAGAATCCCAAAACTGCAGCAGAAGGGGACTCTGCCCCCCCTGCTCCTTCCCAAACTGTCAATGATGAGTTTGTGGATGGTTCCTTCACTACCCAAATCCTTTTCAAACCTGCCCCTGACAAAAAGATTGAGGAAGGAAACAAAGCACACTGCAACAAACATAATTTCCAACCACATCCCTGAATCCTCTGATCAGAATTTCCTGCCCTAACGTGTCTAAGCTGTTAGGATTTCTGGCTCCTACTCTGTGATCCATGGACAAAATGAATTCAGTATTATGTGGATCTGTGCATCTGCCTAGAAGAGCCACATTGTATGTACTGAAGGGTGCACATTTGCATGCAGAGGATAATTCACTGATTACTCTGAAAATCARAGGCCAGGAGAGGGAGAAGGGTTGGTGGTGAGAAGCCAACCTTGTAGGAAAGAGTGTGAGCCTACAGGCTGAGAAAATGGGTTAGCAAATGTGAAAGCACCTTCACAGGAGGCTGCAAAGAAAAATTTGACAAAGCCAAGATCCAAAGCCAAAACTTAGTAAGACTGAGACAGCAGTAGTCTGGGATATGATCTGTTCTTGTCTGATCTGTCCATCTGTTTGCCCTTAGTTAGAAGCCCTTGATTAACACCAGGCAAAGTCCCATTAGGGCTTTGCAGCCTTTCATTATACTGACGATCCCATGGGCATTTTACCTGTTTGCCTTCTTGAACCATATTCCTTCCACTTTCACATCATTCAGGAAAACACAGCTTGTCAGAACCCCAATTAACAGCATGAACATTCACACTCTTCATGGTTGCAAATGTCACAGAGTCATAGAATAGCTCAAATTGGAAGAGACCTATAGTGATGAATGAATTCAATTCTCTGGTCCTTGCAGGACTACCTAAAACTAAACTGTGTGACYAAACATTAACCAGACACTCCTCAAACTCCAACAAGTTTGGTACTGTGTCTCTGGGAAAAATTCCCAGTGGAAGTATAGGAACAGATATCAGCTGAGCACTTCTAACATCAAGGAGGTGTTTGACAGCAGGGAGATCTCCKAACAAAATGGACAGATCACAGGAGGAAAGTGGTTTAGTAAATTGGAAGAAATCCTGGGAAGAAAAGGGGATGGAAGAAGGCTGCTCCTAACTAGTTTTCACCCTCCTTTGTAGGTGCTCACTGAAGGGAATGCAGCTATAAGAATCCAAAAACTGCAGGAGAAAACTGCCCCTTGGCCCTGCTCCATTCCCACAGCTGGCCCAGAGGAGCTGCTAAACCAGCCAAATATTCCCTGGACTGCCTACCCGATATTTGTATCTGAATTTGGGCTCTGCATGGGGAGAGGTGAATCAGTAACTGAGACACCAGACTACAACTCCAGTGTGCACAGGAATCAGAGGTAGCTCAGACACAGCATCCAGGTAGGATTGCCACAGAGGTGGTTTCTGTCACAGAGGAGTAACCAGGGATGKCCCTCACACCATACTGTCCTTTTCAGACCACTCTGGCCATGGCCCACAGAGGGCACTCAGACACCAGGCCTGGTACCCATCTTGCAGGAGCCAGGGCATCACCTGGCACAGAAAACACAGGACCAGCCTCAGAGACTTGTCAGGGGTTGGCACTAGGGCTCCCATCTTCCATGGGAGAAAAATCTGCCTGCTGTCACATGCTCTCACAGCTGAGCTTCTTTTAGCCCCAGTAATTTCCTTCCTACCATACCACTAACAGAACATTCAGCTGTTACTGAGCCTGTGAAGGACACAGAGGCATCATTTTATCCTCTTCCTACATTGTTCATTTCAAAATGGTCTTAAAATGCTTTTGGTGAAAATGTGTAAAACGGTCTCAAAATGCTTTTGCTCTTGGACATAGTTCAAAGCTGGTACACATCTAACAGAAGTCATCTCAAAGACCTAACAGTCACTAAAATCCACACTCTGACTTTGAAATTTTCCTCCAGCCTAAGCTGAGAGCATGAAGCTAAACTTCCCAACTTTTCTTCCTGCTTCTTATCATTCTTACAGCATCAATAATGCTACTGCAAAATTAATTCACAAAATTAATGYGATATTAAATATTTACCAGCCTCATGTTGTGCTACTGGTCCTCAGCAGACTGCAGTCAAATGTCCCATGGGTCACTATAAAGAATCAGGATAAGAATTCATTAGGGAAACCCTGACTAAAATACAACGCATGATACATTTTACTAGGCTGGTTTAGGTGACCKGTGTAAGGACCTAAATGGAAGATTTACTGCTTTATGCTTCTACCACTTCATACAGCAAAGAGAATTCCTTAATTATTACCTTCATGCTATCAATAGGAGGTACAGACTAACAGCTGATTCCGTGTTAAACAATAAAAAGGCTGCAGATTGGTGTTATTTTACAGGTTTCCTGGGTGTTACAGCAAAACAGCTGTGACATTGGAGACTGCTCCATTGGAGAGTTCACTGAAGAACAGTGTAAAGACTAAATATTCCTCCTCCTCTTCCTCCCTTGAGCCATCCACACTTACCTCCCACAGCTGCACTGGCACTGCTGCACTGCCCATTAGGGTCACTCTCTTGTGGATGCTGTGATCACTGTGCAACCTCCCAAGCCACTCAGCTCAGCAGCATGACATGGTAACCTCTGCTCTCTTCCTTTCTCACTGCATAGTGTACTCAGGAGACCTSTCTATCACTCATCCATTCTTCATCCCCTTCAGGGTGACACCTTCAGGAGTTAGCACATGCTCCAGGCAGGCTTTTCCCTTTCTCTTTGCTTGGATGTTGCTGAGATTGCTGACAAACTAAATTTGAACCTCTGATACAGGAGACCAGATCGGCAAGAAAAATTGGCACATACCAGCAAGCACCTTATAAATTACAACAGGGGTCTTTGTCTTTGCAGGATATAGCATGGGCTCCTGTGCAAGAGAGGTTCCAGGCTTGTGACTTTACTTTCAGTGTGAAAAGAATGTCTTGTTTCTCCTCTGCTTGCCTCTCTACACTCTAGTTTTATAAGACTATGGCTTCCAATTCTGTTAGCTCGAGCTCTGGGCATTTGTGTTTCTGCTTCATGGATTTTGCACCTCAAACCTTGATGTCTCATACTTGATCCACCTACTGTGCAAAGATGTTTGCTTCCCATCACTTGTGATCAATGAAGAGCACAGTGTTCTGTACTAGATCTCYAATCTTAACACCTGAGTCTTTAAAGTAACTGGGCTGAACACTCTTAATTTTCACAGTGTGGGCCAATCCATCATCTGTTGAATAACCATTCATACTTCTCATCCCACTTTGACTCCTTCCCATTGAGCTTCTAAGTGAAGATTTGCACTTTCTTTGCCAGGGATTTCAAGCATTGCTTTTTGTTGTTCAGTCACTTTCAGTGATTCCTATTCTGTCAGGAGTTACGGAGCACATCTGTTAAAGTACCAAAAAGACAAACATTCAGTCTTATGTTAATTCTTGATATCCAAATTCCTACACTAAACAGCAAAATGTCAGTGAAATACTTTTGATTTCTCATGTGGTAGCAGAAAGACCTATTCACTCCTTTAAGTTCAGTAAAAATTAAGCTAACTACAGCTCCTAATGCTCACAAAAAGTTGCACATTATCCTGTAAAGCAGGTTATCCAAGACAATGCTTTTCTGTTCAGTTCTTCTACCAYAGCTCTGTTCCTTTTTCTCTTCTTTACCCTGGGTCATGGTAAAGTAAGTGGTTTCAGGCCACTGCAGATGACATCTGCAAGCATACCTGGAACCATCTGAAGGATGTCTGAAGGATGACTGCCATATTACTGCTTTACCTGTCAAGAATGCTGCAGTGCCTGGCACAGGATCACTGGTTGGTTAAGTAAGGTAATCTGCCACACCACCAAACAGCTTGTGCCCAAGCCTTGCCTAGGGCTTAAATAAAACATTATTTTGTTTAAAAGATGATGCTTATGGAAAACCTCATCTTGAAGAGATGGTCCTGCTACAATAAAAGATAAGGCAGGTGGGCAGCATCATTGTTACTCAGCACTGATTAAAAACAAGTTTGCTATATAAAATGTGTGGCTTTTTTTTTTTTTTTTTTTTTTTTCCAAAAAGCAGACACATATTTGGCTGGTCATAGGAAGAACATGCTGATGAAAAAAAGATCATTGTCATTATGCCCAGACCCATCCACTCACTCCAAAGTGCTGCAACAGTGTTTGAGCAAATTCCATTTGCACTGAAAAAACAGTGCCAAGGTGCATTTTATCATTCCCATCTTCTCTGCTAAAACTGGTCCAAATTCAGGAGTGACTAACACCCTTCCACACTGACATCAGTGGAGAATTTGGCTTATTATGTGTAATAACCAGGCTTCAAATTGAAATCTGCTCTCTCTTGAAAGGTGTTTTCACATGGGYGCTCTGGTAATTGCGGTTTGGTTTATGATTTGTACAAGTTAAATTTCTGTTCCAGACTAAAAAGACGAGTGAATCATGACAGTTGCAGAGACATGTAAGAAAAGATAGTTACAGTTTGGCCCACCAATTCTGACCCTCAAATGCTTGTCTGCAGTTGATGCTGACATTGTACAAAGAACCTCATGGGTCTGAGAACAAACATTACCTATMATTCTCTGCACAACAGAGTTTCCTCTCAGCCACAGAAGACTGTAGGTGCCTAGGTAGGRGGTAGATCCTTCCACCCTGCTACATCCCCCTCTACTTGCAGCAAATCTTCCCTTTGTCTAACTTCAGAATTCTTACAAGCTTAACTGGTAGTATCTGGCCTAGCAACCGCCAAGCCAGATCTCCAGAGCTTACCTTTAGTCACGATCAAGGACATGGCATTGGTGTAGGTACTGGACACTGCACTTGTAGTTATCTGTGTCATSTCAGGAACAGCATTCAGATTGGAAAGATAAAAAAAAAAATAAAACCAGAGAAAGCAATAAGCAAGACCTCCATGTAGGCTGGGCTGATAGGGAGTGAGTATGACAAATGTATTAGGGAATTCCTCTTTATATTTGGGTTTACATCAGTGGTTTTTTTAATCACTGAAGAAACTGGCCTGTTGAAAACCCAGAATCTCTGAGGACAGAAATTCTGAGGCCAAATCCAGTTCCGCCTCCTCTCCAAAGGCTCCTCACAGCCTTCCTAAAGCCCCAGAAACAGACAGAAGTCTTCCCACTGATAGTGATGTATTTTGGAGGCTAAACACAAAACTAAGTAACAAAAATAATGGTTCTTGCTCTAATGCTGTTTTTCTGTTGATCAGAAGCACCTATCTGCACACCAACAGTATTTCAAATACAAAAAGAATTTGGAAGTGGCACAACTGCAGCAGGCTGACTGCAAACTGGGACCTTCTTATTGTTGGTAAGGAATACTCTAGTGTCTAAGTTTTTCTTTGTTAGTTTTTAGTGTGGGAATTAAAAAAAAAAACAACAACTACCTAATCACACATGCTGCTTAAAAATACTGTCAAAATAATTCTGGATCCTTCTTCTATTGGTACCCACTCTCTCCTCCTTACATTAGAGCTTGGTTTGCTTTTAACTTTAGCTCAGAATATTGATTTTTCTCCTAAAATTCCAGAAGAAACATTGGAATTAAGGAAAGAATGAGTGAAATGGAACAGAGGCCTGTTATTTACTTTCTCTGAGTTTATTTAAAYCATGGTTTCTTTTCCTCTCT
Source organism: Malurus melanocephalus (assembly GCF_030028575.1). Classification (NCBI taxonomy): domain Eukaryota; kingdom Metazoa; phylum Chordata; class Aves; order Passeriformes; family Maluridae; genus Malurus; species Malurus melanocephalus. The sequence goes on along the minus strand of NW_026623338.1, from coordinate 548,333 downwards.
GCTTTATCGAAGAGATTAGATTAACCTTGCTTTATTTCACTGACTRCTTCTTACAACTTTACATCCATCACAGATACCACTATGGAATGAAATAGTTTCATTAGCAGGTCTCTGCACACTGACAGGAATGATTTGTGACTTTTTGTGATAATGTATGTCAAAAAATAAAGATTCATATGATCTTTCTGTCACTTTAGACAGTCACAGATCTGTCATATGGGAGAGATTATACATGATGGAAAGACTTATTTACTTATGCATTAAAGGTCACATTCTTCCAGCCCCAGCCAAATCACTCAATCATGAGTTTTGCATAAACAAGAACTGCTGYATTTAAATCAATAAGGACAAGCAGCTTTTCCACTGATTTGATTCATCCATGAAAAATATCTAAAACCAGTGTGGATGGATATAGATAATTGCAGTTTGCACCTCATTTTGTTTACTACTCTTCTGGTTATAGAAGATGACAGACAGTATTTCCTTGCATGAGGTGAGTGAACATACCTGGATGTCAGTTAATGGCACACACTAGGTAAAGGTCTTCCAGAAATACTGTCAGTTAATGGCACACACTAGGTAAAGGTCTTCCAGAAAAAATATTTTTCACTCACCCTTGGGTGTTTTCAGTGGGCAAGGTTTTCCCACAAATTCAGGAAGGCTTTCTCCAGCAAGGATCTCCAAGGAGCATGTCAGAATGTTGCTAGATTTCAACAAGGCAGAGACTTCTGGGAAACCACTTTGCTTGGAGGAAAAGTGTGTTAATTAAGCAAACAGCAAGGTACTCATTGCAGGATTTATCTATCMGGAGTGGGAAAGAGTGGATACAACAAGGAGTCCCAAAATATAAAGCTACTGCTCATCACCTAAACTCTAGAGAGAGAAAGATTTGTGCAGTAGGAAGGGTGCTGACTGTCTGTAGGAGGCTGCTGATCAATTCCTCATTTCATTCCTGAATTTCTGCAGGATTTTGGGCAAGTMATTTTCTCTCTCTGCACGTATCTTGTCATCTAGACAATGGGAAAATGGGGCTGCCTTGCTGTGCAGGAGTGCTGTGAGGTGCTTTGATGTCAGATGTCATTCGAGAAGGCATCACAACTGGATGTATCAAACAACCCATTAGAACTTGCTCCATTCCACACAAGCTGCACTCTCTTGAGTGCTGCTCATGCCCTRTGTCTAGGTAAACATCCACAGTTTAAGTCCTTCTGCTTTAAACTGTTTAATTGCAGAAAACTTCAAAAAGCTACATTCTTCTATCAGAATGAAGCCATTTAGTTTTAGTATTAACTAGTTGTTAAGTTCAAGTAAAACTTGGGKTTTTTCCCCCAAAAACTGAGAAGTAAGGAACTGTCCCTGAATACAAATTTCTAAAACTCCATGAAAAACACCCCTCTCTGAAGCTGAGTTATTTTTCTGTGGTTAATAGCAAAATGTCTCCATTTTATACCAGGAAAATCAACAGAAATTTGACTACCAGGCTTGAATTATTTCAGCTTATTCATTTRGACTATTTCACTGTACTTCTTTCTAATCAAGGACCTCTCTCCCCAGCTCTCCAAAGTGTATCATGTACAGGGGAATTTGTGAATTCCACCACTAGCTGTTCATACCCTGCTCCCAGTGGCTGGGAACAGTGTCATTATCCTCRCTGCAGTGCTGAGACAGTAAAATGGTGCTTTAAGCCAAGATAATCGAAGCAAGAGAAAACATTTCTAATAAAAACGCTSATGCAGGGGCTGATGCAGTCTTGCAGTAGCAGTGCCGGCCTATGAGAAGAATAAAACTACACACTCTCCCCTTAGATGAAGGCAGAACTCACTGCACAAATGCATCCCACCCTTTGYCAGCTTGGGGTGCATCACCTGGGGAGGCCATGGGACCATATTGTAGGAAAAGGTTCTGTCACCAGATAACCTGCTTCCAGTGGCACTTCTATAGCTGTCTATAGCTATTCCAAGATTGGTCCATGCATAGAGGGCAATTTGGGGAAAAACTGAATTATTTGATTGTAGTCCTTGAGGGATGAGTATTAGTCATCTAGAATCTGTAGCTCCCTAGTTTTAAAAAGTGTTCTGTGGCAAAACACACACAGTAAGGAATTGCAGCCTCTGACACAGTTGTTATGCTGCTGAAAGATCTTGGGGCAAGAGAAAATCAACCCAAAAGCCTTTCCAAAACTTGGGGGCACAAATGATAAGTCTAGGATTATGCATGGCAACCTAGAAGATATAGCCACAGGAGAGACAATGTCAAGGCCATATGATCTTGAGACTTGGCTTTGTTGCCAGCAGGAATTAAAGATGTGCCAAAAGTGCTCTGTTTTGGGCATCCTTCTGAGGAGATCCTTTCCCTTATCAGAATAGACATATTCTGATCTACATGCTGAGCTGGCTGTTGCCTCCAGGRCTGCCTGTATGATGCACAAATGTTCTGTCTCCTGATGCCTGGTCTGCCCATAGGTGTTCCCACCCCCTTTGCCACCCTGTCTCACAGTCCTGTTCTCATCCTTTTATTCCTGTGTAACAATGATCATTGGTGCTGGTGACAGCAATGATTTGGACAGGTTTGGAAGAGATGAGATGCTGCCCTATAATACCTGAAGCCCTTGAAAAAGATGTATCTTGCCCTCAGCCATTACAGGGCAAATCCAGAGCAGCAGCACCAAGTGCTAAAATGAGAAGAGATGCTGCTTTGCTYGCCTGCTCTGCTTGGCATGCCTTCAGATTTGGATTTTCAAATCCGACGAAAGCTCACAGTGACATGGCATAAAGGTCAGACAACCATCCACCCTCCACCTCCTTTCACCTTAAAAATGGAATTCCCTTTACTTACATTTCTTTTGCCAGATCAAAATTTTCATCCTTGGCCACAAACTTTTTTTAACATGAAAATTAGTTACACTTCAGAGTGGTACTTCACAAGGTTCCTTTCTTGGAAAAGGAAGGAAAGGAAAAGCAAAACAATTATGAGTCTTAAGTTATTGGACTCACATTGCCAATTTCTACCCTGCCTGACCACAGCCACAGAGTACAAAGTATTATGACATTCTTGAGAATATATGTTTATGTAAGTTTTACCTTTTTAATCCCAGCTGATAAAGTCCTGGTTGTTCCCACCAAGGGATAGGAGCTTTCACCACCATTGCTGAACCCTTCTCTGTCCCTCAGTTCAGGTAAGTTGTCTAGCTTGTTGCATTCCCAGGAAGAAGCCTGAGTCCCTTTACGCTGGACAAATATGACTTTGAGTAGTTCAAAGTTTAAATACTGGCCTCTGGTGGGCTGTGTCGTTACATCCTTTGCACTGGTTTCAGCAATTTCTCATTCTTGGAATAACAGGATGATAAAACTTCAGTTGTGGTGCTAAAAGGAATAAACCTTCTGTACATCAAAAGGATACATGTTTATTTAAAAATAAACATTACCACCCCAGTCCCAGGTTTTCTTATGATTGATTTTCACATAATTTCAAAATTTTGATCAAAGGCAGACTATGAAACAATTMACTAGAGCTTTTCATTTCATGCTGAAACCAAAATACGTGGGTCCAGGTCTCAAACAGTTAAACATTCAAAAAATCCTTCTTTGATGTTTAAAGTATTCCCCAGTGCTGCTTTCACACCTCCAGGCTTTGGCTATGTTTATCTTAAAATAGTACATGCAGCACTTTCTATCATTTCCAAGTCCAGCCAGTTCATTCAGTTACTCAAGCAAGGACTCAGTGCTTTAGAAAATCAGTTCACAACTTTAGAATAGAGGTCATTCTTTAATCACCTGTATTTCTKAATGAGATTCTGCCACCCTTCTTCATTTGGAGTAGGACTTCATTCCCAATGGGAAAGGTACTTCTCGAGAAGGGAATGAATTACAGATCTCAGCGTGTGTACTTAGCTCTTTTTTCACTTTACTAGTGTTAACCAGAGCACTGCTGAATAGTGCAGGAAATGGTTTTAGGTGGATAAGGTCTATCTGTTCTGCAGGACACAAATGACCCTGCTTGCTTTGAACAAAGGCTGAACAAGATATAGTGGCAATAAACTRCTTAAATGTGCACATCTGATTTCTGTTTGGAACAGGATGCTGGTATGCACTACATATTTATGTTAAATTCAGTTGAAAAGGGAGTCTAGTGCAGGATGCACTTGGGTTATGYTCTGCAAAACATGGAACCTTAGAAAACCAAAGAATATAAAAATCTAGCCAACTTCCATAACCTGATGAGAATAATTGCAGGGTAAACTCTGGAAAAGGCAATCCCCCTCCAGAAATGTAACACCTTTTCCTGATGATTTTTAGGTCATTTCTGCTAGTCTAGGAAAGAAATAGGGAGGTGAAAAGTTTAACAAAAAACCAAGAAAAAACAGGGCACAGGCCRGAACATTGTCAATTTTTCCAGTGAACAAAAATTACCACAATACAGACAGCCAAAATAAACATATGCTGTTTCACAGGCTAAAGAAGGAATCCAGCAAGACAGATACTCTGTGCACCCTTGTCTGGAAGCTTGTGTTCTATTAACACAGATCAAATCAGAAGTGTCTGGAAATGGCACTGGTCACGTTACAAAGTGAATAAGGTGTTATTTATTGCTTGTTTAATAAATGTATGAAGAAATCAACCTTCACTTATCTCTCCAATATTCTACTTCAGGAACAAGAGCCCAACTTAGCTAGAAGTTATAAAGTATAGAAACCTGGTTTCTGGACTGGAAGTCATGTTTTTCCCAACAAAAACCAAAACACTGCCAACACAATCCAATTCCTCACACCTACCCAAACTGACACCCTGACCTTTGTGTTGCCTGAGTGTTTGTTTTCTGTATTCCTCACAATATCCTAAATATCAAAACAACAGTGGATGGAGTAAAACCAATCACATACAGCTTTCCTTCTTCTGAGACAGAAGGAGTCAAAGCTAATTTACAAGAGGAGGCTTCCATTGTGCATTATTAGTTTTGACTTAATTCTTGACAAGCTTCCTTGTGTTGCCCACTTCAGAGGCAAAGAAGTTAAATATGCAAAGGAGATGTATGCAGGATTTTCCCCCTCTGATCCCTGAAGAGAAGTGTTGCCTTCACCTTTTCAGAGGAAAGTTTCACCTGCTACTGGGACCTGGGGAGTTAAGGTCAGACATAATAAAAAAAATGACTCTGGCAAACACAAGAGCTTCTSAATGGAGAAATGCCGTTTGTAAGATGGACACAATTGCAGATTTCTACCCCCAAAAATCTGGGATGAAGACATATGCAGAAGAGGTTGGGCCCTCTGAAGAGAGTCTAACAAGACAGGCTCTCTCCAAGGAAAGAGATGATTTCTGGAAAACAGTGGCTATCAACATATTGGACTAAAAGTAGTGCAGCACAGTGACTTAATTAATTCTATTTTAAGTGTAAGCAGTGACAGGCAGATAAAGAAGCAATAGGGAACACAAGTTGAGTAGCATGGTCCAATAGAGAGAAAGGGCCAGGAACTGCAATACCTGAGTCCTTTGACAGACTATTTATGTTCTCAAACATGCAGAGCCATATTGCCAGCTCTGATACCAACATGGCTTTTAATTCTGAGTTAATAATTGTCTTTCTCTTCATTCAGGTTTGCTATCAGCCCAGTAAACCTGACACTGCTGCCCTGCTGGGGATTACATGGCCCACAAGCTTGGGCAGGTCTAATCATAACCCCTTCTGTGGCTTTCACACCATGCTATGAGAATGCAGCATCTGTTGTATTAAGTGGCTTGAGCCTGATCTCTATCAGTGCTCAAAGGAGAGTGGATTCTTCTCTTTCCTTGTATATAATCGAAGAAATTAACTTCTTTGTGAATATGTGAAATTCACTTTGAGACACTGGAAATCAATGCTTGTGTTGCTTAGAGCATGCAGTTCTTTCACTGCCTGTACCTTATGCATAAAGCTGCAAATGCTGCTTTCATTCACATRTTCCTTCTGTGCTTTTGAATGGAGCATTTTTTTTTTTTTATCTTGCAGGAGAAAAAGCTTCCTTGAGCTGCCCTACTTTAAGGTGACAGTCACTCTTGCAGACACCAGGAAATGCACATCTACAGACTTGGACATCAAGCAGACACCAGGAAATGCACATCAAGCAGAAGAAACAAGGTTATCCCCATGTACTTCAGGAAAGGTGTTTTGTTTTTTCTCCACAGCAAATCTATAAAGCATGACCATCTATGTGCAAACTGCACAATTCCTCCACTGAAGAGATAGCAGGGAAGTGATCAAGGTCCTCTTTTGTCCTGCCTTCATTCTCAAGCCCATTTTGCAACTGCAAATTCACATGTTAAGGATTTTCAAAGAAGGCTAACTATAGAGGAAAAGTCCAGAATAAATAGATACTTTTGAAATTCTTTGAAGAAATGCAGTTCTCTTCCCTACATAAGTACCAGGTAGGTGACATTCAAGAATTATTTGACCAGGTCATCTTTATCTTGATCCTTCAGAGAGCGAGTCATGCTTTATCTGAGGACAGCTCTTATGCTCAAGTGCAATCTTAGTTTTTGTTTTTACATAACTTTGGTATCTGCTGATCTCAGACTAACTGCATGAGGACAGAATGTGCTATTAGTCTGTTACCATGACAGAAACAGGATAAAACTGCTGAAGTGTGGCGACCATTGACCAAATAACCAGCAAACAACCGAGCTACTGAGCTAGGCTCTGCCCTGTTTGAAGTGTGAAAAAGCTTATGAAACAGAAGACGTCACAGTTGGTTCTAAATAAAATAATCTGATGTTTGTTATGTGCTTACCCATTTGCAGAGAGGAATTCAGTCCTCTGGGAAACAACAGTTGTAGGTATTAATGCTTTAGTCTCTGGTACAAAGAGTCCCRGGCAGTGAGCAGGCCAGAGTGGATGAAGTATGCTTAGAATTTTCATTTAATAGAGAAAGAGTAAAAAGACAAGTCTAGCAAGACACACAGCTTAGCTTAGTTCCTATTGTCAGCTCARTTTCAAGCACACTGATTAGAGAAGCAGCAGCCCCACTCATCTCAAGTGCTTGCACAYGGCCAGAGCTCCTTTCTGCTAATCTTAAGCACTTCTTAAGACTACCTCTGCTGTCAGAAGAGATCAGAACAGCTGATAAAAGGTCCTTCAGATCTCAAATTCTATTAAAAAAAAAAGTAAAGAACAAAAGTGACAGAAATATGCTAATTATGATAAGGCCRAAGAGTAAATAGGAGGATTAGCTCCAATTCTGTTAGACAAAATAACACTTCGAGAGGCATTTGAATATTTTGATCCTGACCAAGTGGCTCTTGCCTGGTATGAGATGGCAGCAGTACAGCCCTCATCACCAGACCATGCAACAAGGATGACTTGTGCTTTGTAGCAGTGATTTGATGCCAAACAACCTGATTTTATCAACGACCCCTTTCTCAGGACATTGCACACATATAGAGTGGGTAGCAGGCCAGATTTCCTTCATTGATGTAAATCATTCATTTCTACTCAAGTCAGTGAAGCACTGTCAACTAACATCTGCTGAGGATCAATGCAAGGACCTCAAGGTCAGTATCTTAGAGCTCTTCATACCTAGTTTGCCATAAAGCTATTCTCCTCCAGAAAATCTCCTTATGCAGGAGGCAACTTCTATGTTGAACTTACCGACTACATGCACACTGCTCTCAATCATCAACAAATATTCTTCAGCAGATGCATGGGAAGCTGATGACAGAGAAAGTATTTTTATTCACTGAGTCAGTTTTGACACAGAACAGCAGAAAAACATTTATAGGGAGTTCCATTTTCAATGTTATTCAGAATATCAGTTGTTGTTATTTTTAAGGAGTGCTTAGATGGAATAGTGTTACCCATTTCAAAAAATTGATAGCACRTGGAGAACAATGCTGTCAAGATTTACATAAAACTAACAGTCGTGTTATGCTCAAAAGCTTAAGTTTATTGCTCTCTTTAATGACTATCACCAGTATTTTAAAAAAGAATGCCAGTTCTTCCTGCTAGATTCTCACTGAAGGAAATATTTTAAATACAGCAATAAAATCAAGTAATTTAAAGATAACACATTTTGCCACACATTCATGCAAACCCTGCAGACAGGATTTTTACAGGTTCGTGGATACAGAATAAACACAAAGATGTCTACTGAAATATTGGGAAACTTTCCCCACAGTGATGAAGTTGTAGGCGTAACATTTGAGGCCTTACCCTGCACCTGCTGACGTCAATGGCAAAACATCAGTGGGGGCAGGATCAGCCCTTATTGTTCTGAGAGCTGCTTTACCTTCTCCTGATTAGGAAGTGCAGTGAATTCGCAGAATCTTCTGCACTAATAGAAACAGTAGGTTTTGGTTATAACAAATAAAGAGAAGCAAAAATATTTTTAGTAGGTCATTAGAGCTTCTATTCAGAAAACACTCATCTTTCATGTTAAGGATCCTGCATACCTCCATTTTTCTCTGCTCAATGAAGCACTAAAACATGTGYTTACCTCTAAGTATTAAACACAAACTACAGTCTTCCCAGCCTGATCGAAGTCTAAATCAAAAAGCACAGGCAGCAGTCTGTATTACTGAAAGGGAAATACTGCTGCCCAGACCAGTGGTTAGAATGGGCTAACGATTGTCTAAATTTGGTTCGAGAGCAAATTTAGCCCAAAGCAGCCAGCAAGTTCAGACTGATTTGTTTTTAAAGCTGCCTATAGGATTTGCATTAATTTTAATAGGCACTGGACAAATGGTTACCCAAAGCTTTGAAACAAGTACAAATTAGTAGAATACAACTGATTTTATTATCAGATTTCTAATAAAGATTAACTAAAAAAATTCCTCACCTGATTTTGAATCTCAGATTTCAGGAGAAAATGTATTCCGATTGTGTTCTGATTACGTAAAAAATAAAAACTATTTGCAGAAATACAATTTGTTTGCCAGATGACTAAGATGCCCAAATATTGACAAAGAAAAGGTAAAGCATAAAGCATTTATGTTCAGAATAATTTCTACTCAGATTCACCCAGCTGTCATGATCCTGGGATACACTGCTGGTAAGAATTCGAGGCAAGAATTCGACTCATGTCATTGAAATATTTTTTCCCCCTTAGTTCTGATGACACTGGTAGTGGACTGCTTTAKAAGAAATAAACAAGCAAACATGATGTGTGAAACATCATTTCAATGTGAATCTACTTGAGTCTTTCAATGCAGAGGCTCAGAAGGTTTACGATACACACAGTATTCGGTAATTTTATATATAAAAACAATCAGAAAGAGGCAAAAATTTACTTTCAAGCTTAGTCAACATACGGCACATTTCAGCATGACAATTTAAAAAGTTTCACACTGTATTTGGATATATTAGCAATGACCTTTTAAAAAATAGCAAACTGAAGACAGTGGATTTTTTTTGTTTTTTTTCTTCCTTGCTTTTGTAACAAATGAAGCTACTGTTATTATTTACAGTATAAATAAGCCTTTTTTGGTGAAGATTATGTCCCATCACGTATGTTTAAGACAAGGCGTACCTCAGCTCTTAAATGTCAATGCAAACAAGAGCATAAAAGCAATATCAAAGTAAAATAACAACTTTCCAGCTAAGACAGCCAGGTTACCACGTGTCTCTTATCAGATCTGAAAGATATCTGAACGCAGTCAAAAGTTCTTTTGGCTTTAGCCTTTAGGAATGTCATGAACACTTATTCTTCTGCTGCTCTAGAAAGCTGTTTTCCGTACAAGCTCATGACATGATGGACAAATTGATACTGTTCACAAGTCTGGATCATTCCTCCCCTGAAAGGCAAGAAGAAGAGGGGAGGGAAACAGCAATCTTATTACATGCAAACACATGAGGAAAGAGCACAGCTAATACRAAGCCTGTGCTCCATGCCAAAAGTGCACTCCAAAGCTTTCTRAAATGAGTGAGAAGTGTCCCTTGATCACAACCAGCTTCAAGTCTGACCTCGACCTCCATTTTGAAAGTCTGCTAAGCAAGGAACAGAAGGCAGTGGGAACAGGAATGGGCTTTACRTTCATTTTCCTTGGCTGTGATCCTCCTCCAGGAAAGCACCACCATCATTATTTASTCTCATGTTACTTGACCACCTGTACTCCAAAGCCCTAAAGAGATAGATGGGAGCAGGGGAATAAAGAGAGGAAGTCTTATCCAAGGTTTCACAGCTGCACTAGGGACTGAATTTGGGACCAAGAGAGACAGGCCAAGCCAGACAAGCCCAGCCAACTGATGCAACTTTCTCATCTGCAATGAGGATCCTTTCCTCTGTGCCATCCCACATCATGCTTTTGGCAAATTAACCAGAGAACTAAGGATGGCCAACAGTATTTTGGAACAGACAATGTTACTTTAGAAAGGACAACTCAGATTTGCAACTGAGTTGACTGCTGTGCACACCTTGATAGCAAAAGACCCCCCAGCACAGTAAGCTGTTTTGATTCAGCTTATTTTCCACCTCTTTAAAACTGAAAACCTGACAGGAAATGCAAGTGGAGCAAAAGTAGTTTGATTTTCCTTGTGTTATTAGCCTGTGTATTTCTGCAAGTAGCCTATTAACCAACATGTGTGCACTACAGGTGGAGACAGACACGAACAAAAAGAATCAGGATGAAGTTGTTCATTTTAAGCAGATTTTACTAACATTTAAAATTTTGCTAAGAGTACCCCATCGAAAGTGGTATGATCTCTTGATAATCCATCATGAAGACAATTAACCATTGTGGCTCAAGATCACAGAAAGTGTATCCAGAATTGTGCCAGTGCCGGTGCACAGATTCTGGGAGCACGGTGCCAAAAGGAGGGTGAAATGACAAGTGGGGTTGAGGAACATGTGAACCTGTGGGTGACTGGAGCCAACCAGACTGCACCAGTCTGACAAGTGTGTATGTGGTACATTCCCTTAGAAACCTCACCAGAGGAGATGAATGAAAAGTTGCTTCCTCTGAGCCGAGCGGGCAGCAGACTGCTAGCACCCTCCTTGGGGACTGCCCTTTTCTATGGACTCTAGCTTAACCATTATGGGTCACACAGTAGCCACTCCATTAAGGGGGAGATGAGTGGACTAGACAACCTTGCTCTTCAGCCTCTTGCACTTATTTTGTTAAGAAGCTGTCTCAATTAACACTTAACAATGAGCAGGAAAAGCAGAGACCTATTCTTCAACCTCTCATCAACTAGCAAAGGTGAGAAACACATACTGTCTTTCTAAAACAAAAATGTTTCCTACCTAAGCATCTCCTCCCCATCTGCTCTACTTAATACAAGCTCACAGTTTATCTATTTCTGAGTTCCTCTGTGCTCCACACAGCACTGAAATGTATCTATGTCAGACTGTGACACACAAGGACCATTAGTCATATCTGACAATTTCTCCTAAGCAACTCCATTAACAGTTTGGCTGCACCCTGAAGTTAGAGTTAGAGAAGCACTAGGGTGGCCATTGAGTTTCAGACCAGAGGAAATTATTTTCCTTTTTATTCAGTTCCCTATTATGTGGCAGCTTCCTCCCTTGCCACACATATGCACACCATGACATGTGCTTGCTGTCCGGGCTTTGGCACAGAATTATGTTTTCACCCCTATTTTCCACAGAAACCTTTGAAATCTGAGTTGCATTGTGGGCAAAGAYAGCAAATGTCTCTCAGCACTGTGAGAAGGATGCAGGAATGATTATTTCCTCTCCTTAGTCATACTAGGTTATTTTAGGACCATCTGTTGGCCATGGATGCAAAGCCCAGTGCACAGAACTTTTCTAAGGAATTGTGAGGGAATGAGGGAAAAACAGATTTGTTCTTTCCATAACCATGGCAARTTCAAAGGTGGTTCTCAGGGCTAATGCCAACTTCTCTACTTCTGTGTGAAGCAGGGAGATGCATTCCTTCCCACATCTGCCTGGCCTGCATTCAGCCTTCTTTCCCTAAGTCCCTGGTGACTCCTTCCCATCCTAGACAGTAATGATAAGGCAAGAGGAGGAGACACAGAGCCTTCCTTCCCAGAGCTGCTTGGACACTGTTTCAGCCTCTCATGCTACTTCTGAATTCTCCTGGAGCTTTTGTGGGGGGTTAGTGAAAATGAGAGTGGGTGGCAGCATGACTTCCAAGAGACTAGAAGCCCTAGTTTTCGGTCCTTGAAGAAAGCATGCACTTCTGTGGGAAGGATGGTGATCTGCTTTCCATCTTGAGTATTTTACCCCATGACATTTAAATGGCTTTTATCTATTCCATCCCACTCCTGAGAGCTACATGGCAGCTACAGAGGTTCCTTTCCCTCTGTGGTTTCCTTTAAGTGTGATTTCCCTTCTTCAGGGTCTGAAAATGACTGCCAGTTCCCCTCTTTCTTCAAAGCTAGTATTTGCAATTGGTCTGCTGTATAACACACATTTGTAAGCAGGCGCCTTCAACCTTCATTTGTATGGCAATTTTCCTGTGTAACATTAGTCACAGAGACAAGATATTTGACATCCAGACAGATATTTCACTGGACCATGGATAATCAGCACTCACTATTCATATTCTGGTTTTCTTTTTCTCAAGAAGCCTTTCCTTTTCTGGGCTAAAATCCACTGAAAGAGCCAAATCCCTTAGCCCCTGCAGGTCCCTGTCTATCAGAGCCTCAGCAGGGCAGCAAGCATTTCATTTTTTGCCTCCCACTGAGCATAATTTCTTCTCTGAAATAAAGTTCAGCGTGGGGTTGAGGTTCTTTTTTTTTCCCTCAGAAAAATCTTTGGTATGTTTTTCGTGACATCTCTTCCCCCGACTACATTTATCATTATCATTAGAGAGAGCACTGAGACATGTTTTGATGGCACTTGAAACCAGTGGGAGAGAAAAAATAACATCTCTGGTACAAAATTCAAGTCTGTTTACTTCATAATCAAACTCAAGGTGGTGTGTTAAGAAATGCTGAACTAAAAGCCATTGAATTTGTGGAGATTTTCACAGTTCCTTTCATATGTCTGCAAACATTCCAGGACGGGCACCGTCTCCCTCCCCAAGAAATGTCTCTCCCACCATTGTTCACAGCTAAAGCACACGAGACCAGTTTTCATTATTCTTCTGGGAGGAAAGTGATGRTCTGTGGCTTTGAACTTAAATACAGCAGGTCTTTGAGCCTTTGCTTCTGTATGAACATGGGACCAACCCCTCAGCTGGTGGAAGGTCACTGCCCCTTGCTGCATGGAGATGGACAGCTGTGCAGATTTTGATGCCAGCTGTGATTCTAACTCAGTTCCAGGGCTGTTCATTAAGGTTCACTGCTCAGGCAAAGATAACAAGTCAGGGGAATGTCCTGTCTTGGACTCCACTTGGGTATGTTCTTCCCCTTTCCCTATTTGCTTCTTCTTATATGAGGGGAAATATTAACCTTTTTTCTTTTTATGTTACTGGAAAGAAACAGGCTTTCTTACCTGTCTAACCGTAACTGGCAGGCTGTTCGCAAAATGTCAACTATGCCCTCGTTCTTCAGCTGTTTACAGCAGACACTGGTGGCAATAAAGCAGCCAGTCCTTCCGATGCCTGCACTGAGGAAGGGAAAAGCAGAGAGAGGCAGTGGAGATGTCAGAAGGACTTTGGAACTTTCCTGTCAAATGACTGCTGCTAAACCAGCAGAGATCCCATCATCCCCTTTGTCCCTCTGACCTTTGCCAGCTGGGTGCTTCCAGATGGAAAGATGTAAATAGGAAAAGATACTAATTTTGGGGGGATAACACGATTAAGTAGGAGCCATTCACAGCAAAAGAGTGAACATTGCACACACAGTGCTAAAAATGTACTATTAGATACTGTTTGACCCAATATGCTGTTGAACCTCTCACTGAACCACTGAAAAAAAGCTCCTGCATTTCTTAGTAAGACTTGGTGTGACAGCAACCCGTGCTTTGAAGGCAAACTATGCTTTGAAATTCTCAATTCTAACAGCTTCTTTGAAATCTATTTTCATTCACAGGTAGAATAAAAAAAATGCAACTCTTGCTTAAATAATTAGAGCTAACAGCAGTATAGTAAGTGTGATGCCATTTACTGATCAGATCTACAATCTAGTAATTTGAATTAGAGCAGGACATAATAAATTCACTACCAATGAAATTTCTTAGAATTTTCCTGAACTCCTTTGCATCTGATATAGCCTTTGGTAAATGACCAGAACTGAATTTATTTTCAAAGGCACAGTGCTACATAAGGTGTGAATTCTTCTAATCACCTAAAAAACTACCGGCAAACATTGGAAGCCCTTCTTATGCAGGAACTAATTAAATGAGCATATTCAAGAAAAATTACTTGACAAACTACAAGAAATCCTGCTTCCATTTACCTTGTGAGAACACTGTAATACAAAACCACAGGCAACAAATGCACARGCAGCACTGGAGGTCACAGTTCACAGCAGCCCACAAGTCCTTGATCTTCCACTTGGCCATACCAAACAGAACACAGCACACAGCTCCTGACACTTTTTCCTGTCCAGAGGCCTCAGAGTGTTTTGCAAAAGGAGGGAACAGCACCCATTTTTAGAGAAAGAAAACAGCACTGACAGAGCACTTGTCCCAAGACAAGCTGCAGTTCTTCAGTGGCTGAGACAGCGTCATAATCCTGCCCAAGGGTGGTGCATTATCCATATAGAATACTTAATAATACTTAACTTACATACCATGTCTTTTAGTATTTTTTTTTAAATAAAAATGCCCCATTTCTCTCCAGTTGATTAGTGTGTCATGGGGATTACACCATACAAGAGGACAAATATGCAAAGCAAGAGCAACAASGTAATCAGCAGCCGATAACACAGGGCTTCAAGGAGCTCTTAGAGAGTGACAGCTTTCCAGGGACAAAGAAGACCTTCTTACAAACCATTTCTTATTTTTATATGAACTCTCCCCAATTTTTCACATCTGTTTTAAAACACAGGCAGAAAAACTAATCATGTGGTATCACATGAACATTTTAATCATGACAACTCCGTATTAGCWTAAAGTTGGATCTCTGATGACACCAGGCTACCAATCATTTGTGCCAAGAGGCTCTTTGAAAACATCCTCATTGTATAATACCCATTTATTATGGCTTTTGGAGAGCTACCATCTGCTGTTTCCTAGAAAACATTATGCAAAATTAAGTAAAATTCTGTACAAAAATCAATTTGGCAAAATGTATGTTATTGAAATTATGAAAGATTACCCTGGCAAGACAAGTGCATCTCTTATCAGGCTTTCTGCTATTTACCTGGAATAACTGTTTTGAGGACAGACTGCAGTTTCCAAGTAATCACATTTAACCTTTCTAAACACTGGCAAAATGGGCTGTTTTTAGACCTCTGGAACTTCTCCAATTTTCCAAGAAGTATAATTCATCTATAATAAACTTTTATGGTTTAGAGGCTGTGAATCAACTTTTTAAAAACACTCTTGGATGAAAATCAACCAGCATATCTGATTAAATAGTTGATGCTTAACACCCTCCCTAGTTAGCAGTGCAAAAGAACATACTTCATCACGTCTGCAAATGATAAGTACATCATCCCACTTCTTTCTGAGGACAGAAGAGAAGTATCTATCCTAATCTATTTTTATGCTACTCTGATTGATAATTACAACTTCCTCATCATGCATCAAACCACTGTGAAGACTTGGCTCCTTCCATAAGTTTTCATCTTTGTCAGGGATTTTTACTGATACTTCAGTTCTACTATCAATTGCCTACATTTCCTGACTATTGATTAATACTTGCTGCAATCAGCTTTGCCACTCTTTCATTTATGTGTCATACTTAAATTATTATCTTTGGCCTAATAATGATTTGTTTTTCAAAAAGAAGCAAAGAAGGAATCTAGAAAACAAGGGTGTTTGAAAGCTGAATGTTCTTGTTTTTCTGCTTGTGTGTATCTTCCTGCTCAATTTCACCTAAAGTATGTTAATCTTTGCTAACCTGACCCTTAAAAGACAATTAAGGGCATAGATTACTGGTAAGGCAAATGAAATGGAATTGCTCTTGCAAGTAACTGAGCCACTGCCAGCTTCTATGCTCAACTCAGTCTATATCTGAAAGCAACACTTGGTAATAGAAAATTATTGTCATTAAAGCTTTGAAGTTCCAAGCGTATTTCAGAAGCAGYTGGGCAAGATTTCACACACGTGACTGATGGCCTATGTGGCAGTATCTGCGCTATGCCACTGCATGCAAAGAAGCCCTTAAAATTGAAACACAATATTTATTTACCTGCAGTGAACAATCACGGGGGCATTCTTCTCCTCTGCACTCTGCATGGCCTCTTCCACTTCCAATACCAGCTGTAACAGAGGAGGGGCCTGGTCTGGTGTCTTCTGGTCTGGCCAAGACGTGTACCAGTAATGTTTCAGGTTTCTGACTTCTTCTCCTTTCTGCAATCCAGTTAAGATAAAACCCACAAAAGTTTTACAAGAACTTCTCATTGTAAATTGCTACTGAAACATGGCCTTCCCTTTAAGATGTCAGGATTAAATCAATCTGCTGGAAAGACCACGCAGCTGGGCACATACAGTGCAGGAGATTGCTGCAGAGCACTGAAGAGATCTTTTTGACACAGGTGGTGGAGGATCCAACAAGAAGATGTGACCTTGTATTGACAAAGAAGGAGTGGTTGAGCATGTGAAGGTTGGGAGCAGCCCTGGCTGCAGTGACCAAAAGATGGTGGAGGATCCTACATGGAAGAAACAAGGGCAATAAGCAGGACTACAAGCCTGAACTTTGAAGGAATCAAAGTTATCTCTCCCAAAGATTTAATTGTAGGAATCCTCTGAGTTAGGGCTCTAGAAGATGGGGGAACCAAGATAGCTTGTTAATATTCAAGCATCACTTCCTTCAAACTCAAGTTTGATGCATCCCTCTGAGTAAGAAATCATACAAAGAGAGCAGGAGCCCTGCATGAAAGAACAAGAAGCTTCTGGCAAAACTCAAACCCTGAAAAAAGAAGGAAGTCTATGGAATATGGAAAAAGGGACAGGCCACTTGAGAGGAATACAGGAATGTTGTCAAAGTATGAAGAGATGTGACAAGAAAGGTTAAGGCCCTTTTGGAATTAAGTCTGGCAAGGGATGATAGAGGTGGGTTGGACCATATGATCTCCAGTGGTCCCTTCCAACTCCAACCATTATGTGAATGCTAAAAGGAACAGAGATGCAAGAGGGAAGCCACACAACACAGAGATCTGGACTTCAAATATCATGACTGCACTTCAGTAAACGGCCTTAGAAATAAAAAAAAAAAAAAAAAAAAATTACTCCCCCCTCCCCCCCATAGTATTCCACTCATTTAGTGCCAAGAGCTGTGTGCAAAACACTCCAGGCAGTCTGTTCCCTCTTGACAGATTCATTCAGCAAAGCCAGAGCTGTGCTTGTGACATAATTGCTTTCATAATGTATTTGACAGACAGAGAGCCAGGAGCCATATCTCTGCCTCTGATAGCTAGATAAATAGATGAAGGAGCGAGATGGGAGCTTATTTTTCTCTCTTCTGACAGACAGACTTATATCAGTCCCCTGTCAATTCTACTCTTCTCTTAGACATGGTGAGAAATTCAGAGGCAGTACGGAAGGTGGGAATTGTATCTAGCTGCATCCAGGTCTTTTTTGAGAGACATGAATTCYGATTCTCTGTCTCAGCATGATTATGAATATAAGCAAATGTGCCCTTTCCTTTTCTGAGTGCCAAGTAGCACCGTGAGGTTCTGATTTTGTGTGTTCAAAGTGATACCCTTCTGTCTCATTTCTAAAGGTGCAAACTAGGAACATGGTGCTCTGGGAACTGGCCTTACCCTCGTGGCCACTACATAAGCCAGCTGGCAGGGGCTAAGTAAATGTTTTCAAAAGGTCCAGGGACAGAAGTGTTAGTTTCCATAACCCTCCCTTCAACACACAGTTGGCTGAGTTCAAGAGGGGAATAAAAAAGGAAGACAAATTTGTCTCTTTCTAAAGAACAAGGCACAAAAAAGTGAAAAGTTTCTGTAATTTGTACTCGCAAGACCTGCCTGTCAGTCACTGGATGTTAGGAGTGCTCTGTGGTTGTGCCATTTTCCATCTTCTCTTTGGATGGCAGAGCTTTTTGCACAGCTTCACAATGAATTAGACTGGGAAAGCAATCAAGTTAAATCTTTTTCCTTTCTTGCGATGGATTAATTTTTGGCTGGATAGATCAGTTTCTCCCTTTGGCTTAGCATACAGCCAAAAATGCTTGTGAGGGCACGTGGGAGACAGCACAAGGGTCAGAACATAAGAGCTGGAAAAAGAGAGGCTCAGCTTCATTGAGATGCTGCTCCATCTCACAMTGGGTTTAAAGTGCTCACTGAAGCATAGCCACAGGATCCTTAAGGCTATGTCTAGCTCACTCGAGGAATAGAGAATCTTACTACCATTGCACAGAGCCTGGCCTTAGGTTATTTACCCAGTGAGAAAAWACTTTGTTTAAGAGAGCATAACTAGTTGTCATGAATAGCACTTGAGCTCGCTGCAGTAAGTCCGATCAACACYGCTTTGAAATGCAGTTGCTTTTGAATGTGTGACTATGTGTGAGTCACAGAAGTTATGAACATCCAATTCTTAACTCAGTTGTGAAAAATTATAATAAAAATGTTGTCAATAATACTGAGAGAAAAGTAAAAGTCATCTGAAGAAAAACATGAATCACTACCTAAATCGTTTAGTTGACAGCAACAGAAAACAGACAAAGTAATAATGATGAACTCTGGATGCCTCTACAGCATTAAGATTTTTACATTTCCACTTAGAGAACCCTGACTTCTGTGGTTCTGTACCCTTCTTTGACTTTAACAAAATATTTTCTGTTGATGGTTCCTTGAGACYGAGAAGATTTGGGAACAGCTAGAAGGAAGGAAAAATTAATTGATGGTTTGAAGTCTGTCATCACATATGCTGTAGCTGAGATCATGACTCAGTGGCTAGACACTGGCAGCTCTGAGAAAGGAAAACAAGCCTTGTCTACAGCCTGAGCTTTTTCTAAATTCTCAAAACTTGCAAAATCTTGTCCCCTATACAGAGAGAAAAATGATAGTCCACTCTGTAAAACATGCAGTAATCATATATTTCTGATCACTCCTCTTTAAGGGAAAAYAGGAGTCAATTCATGGCTTCTCCARTGTTCACTACTAAGTCACTTCATGTACACATGGTTTGGAGCAGCTACTCCACTATTGCTGTTAAATTACAAGTGTACAGCTCTAGAGAATAGTAACTTAACAAATGGAATCTTTACTTTAGCTCTAGAACTCAACAGCTCATACCCTCTGACTTTGGGGGTGGGGGAAATAGACATTGCCCCACTAATACTGAAAACAAAACCATTGTTTAATTGAAAAGCAAAACCAGATGAGCTGCAAGTCTGCAACATGTAAATATTCTTCACTTCCCACTTGTCAGGGAGTGTGATTTTCCCCTTGATGCCTTTGCCAAAAGTGTGAGTGACAGACTTTCTACACCCTGAATCCAGACATGGGATGTCATATGCTGGCTTTCTGCCTATAAGCATATGGCTGAAGAGACTTGAAACTGGTTGGATAAAAGGAGAGTTTCTTCAGCTTGGAAAAAAATTGTCATGTTATGCGGAGGTCAGGGTAGATCTAGCAGATCAAAGATATATAAAGTTTATGCAAACAGACAATTAATTATTAAAACATGTAACTTGATATTCTAGAACCTAGGATTGAAGAGTTGTAAAATAGGACTCTGGTACTTTAGATTAAGTAGTATCAAATAACTTAAAAAATTAAACCTATGCTAAAACTTTCAATCCACAAGATGATAGAATAGTTACTTGTRTATAAAACCACACTTGCAAAGAAGCTCCCTGCAAGCTGACATTTCATTCTAAATGATCAATGAACCCCGAGGACAAAGGCACAGAATGAGTCACTGGTTTCTTACCCAGAGGAACCCACACTACTCCAGCTGGCCTGGTGGCTTTCAGACTGTACACATGCAGCCTAAACCTCTGACTGCTTATTTTCCKGTAGCCTTCATGCTGGTGAGCTGGGCAAAGCTATGATGACTTCAGTAATGAAAGGTGGTATTTGTACAGCAGTGGACTTTGTAGAAACTCTCTACACAAGTGTCCCTGAACATCCACATTTAGAGGCTTAGAGGTTTAGATAAATAAGCTACAGTAATTACATTGGAATGATTTACCTTGAGGGTGATGAGCCTTAAACGGTAATCGTCTGCTTGTATGACTCTGTTAACTGTGATTTCTATTCCTTCATAGGTGACCTGTTCCTCTGGCCAATATTCTGTGCATTTCTGTGTGCAATATGAAACAAATCCAGTTAAGCAGGTATCAAGGAAGGTTCGTATTTTTTCTTGTCTGAAATTGAATATAGCGCATGCATAGATAAATATGAATAAATTTGTTTCTAAAATAAGTACAAGCTTTCRCTTACTAAACAGGGACCACATTTCAGCTGATTTTTGCTGCACCCATAATAGTCTGATTGCTTGATTAAAAATGCACAAATCAAGTAATTACTAACCAATGCTTTTAAATACACACATCCTTATTTATCTTTATGCAACTGATGTGCATTTTGAAGGTTCATTAGAGAGGCTGGTGGCAGTGTGCTTGTGCTTTTAGATTAATCCTTTTCTTAAGATAATAATGATTAGTATAATATGCACTAGTTACCAATATATCTGTGCTGCATATATACTGATGTAGAAACACAAAATACAGCTTTTTTATTTTTTATAAAGGCTCAATGCTCTCTGAATATAAAATGATCATTTGCATATGTTTTTGCACAAAATAACATGACTGGGGATATTTTGGGAAATAGATTATGTACCCAAATTCACTTAAAATTGTCAGCAAGAATCTTTCAAATCTAGGGAACTAAAAGGCTGCAATAGCTGTGAGAGATTAAACTACATTTAATTTTGCCAAAAACCAGTAAGAGATGCAGCCAGCACAACCTGACAATTAGAAATACAGAAACTATAGTCCATTTGCAGATCTACTTTGTGGTACTGACACACTAGAGATGAGCCAGTGAAAATTTGTAAGTACTCCAATCCTGGACAGAGGATTAGAAAAGACTGTGGGTTTTGCATGCAGTTTCTTTAAACTAATCAATATGCCAAGGCAGAGACAGGCATCTCAAGATGGTGCACAAATTAGTTCATGGACAAGGAATGACATGAATGAGGCAGAGTTTGAGAAAAAGGTTCCCTTGTGATAATGCAAGAAGCTATTTCATTATCACAGGGGAGTAGGTATCTGCTATTCAACAAACCTCAGTAAAGATGATGCTTGTAAGATTCCTCTTTTACATAGCTGTACACAATCTTGAAGGAAACAAGTTGAATCATTTTTCTCTCCCTCACCAAATGTAATTCCACTTGAGGGGAAAGACTAACAACGGAAAAGTACCTTGCAAAGTAACTGAGGCAAAATTTTTGTGTGGGAGAATCAATGTTGTTCCATCTGCACAGTACATCAGTTAATAACCCACTGGGAGTGTGGCCCACTGTGTCTCTGTAAAGCTATTTATGTAGATTGTGTTTTTTCTTCCTCTACTCATAAACTGCAGAATCCACTGTAAAACTTGTCAAGAGTGGTACCAGCTATCAATAGCACAGACTTTGCTCTGCTTAAAGGAGTGGAGTAAGATTGCCCACTCATTTCTGTGGGCTGTCTGTCAGTTCAGATTAGAAGTGACAGAGGGATGAGGTGCAGAGCTTTTAATACTCGCATTAGTGAAGTCGTTGCACTCAGGAGGAACACAAAGCCTCTCTTACCAGCATCATCACTGAACAAAACTTTTGGGTTTGAGTCTATGTACTTCAAGTCTTGATATTAATATATTAATATATGTGTTGCAGATAAACAGAAATGTTTACGTGATGTTTACATGAAATTAGCCCTGTATTTAAGGCTGAGGTTCCTGACGCCATTAACTTTTTGACACAAAATACATCAGAAAAGACCCAGCAGCTCTGCTGTGGTATACAGACTGCAGCAAGCTCCATTTATATAGTGCATCAGMACTTCCCAAGACTGGTAAGTGGGGTGAAACACTTGGACAGGGCAGGTAAGGGGCAATTCAGAAATAAAGGTTATTTTGCATTCCTGTTATACAGTCTTGCTATGAAAATTATAGTAGAAGCACATATCCCCAGATATGTCAGGATCACCATTTCCTCTTCATCTTCTTTAAAACTCAAAGTCCTCAAAAGATTCTGGTGCACTGTGTTATGACATTTTAATATCTTATGTGCCAGAAACTGGCAAGTTTGATTAATGAGCAAGTTATTGTTGCTGCTGCTCAGATACATGAGTTTAAAACATTAGTGAAAACAAAGCATTTATATCAGCAACATACTCTCTTGTGCATCAGCAGTGCCTTGGCAATATGTGTCCAATGAGCCAGCTGCAATCACTGAAAATTTTTAATTTGCAAAGAGTGATAATTCTGTGTCAGTCTTGTTCATGTCTCTGTTTCAGTGAAGGTCAAGGTTAAATTTATTTACTTTATAACTATGAAAAGCTAAAGGTTTGTGCACATGCATGTTTATGGGCACTAAGCTTCCAGCTAGCAGATAAGCTATTATAAGTCTGTCCGTATGCTGGATGTGTGCCCATATTCTTTGGCTTCTGAGTGTCTAAAGCTTCTTCTCCAAGGGAAAATCTCTCACCTAAATTACAAATCTGTTCTCAAGGACAAGCCTGACATGCACTTCTGCTGCATCTTAAGAAACAACATTTGGAAATCTCCACTAAACCTTGTTGCTAGTGGTGAGGGAGGATGCAGAGCCCAAAACATGCCCAGATCACTTTCTCGCATCTYACATTGCCAGTAAAGGCAGATGTGAGCTCAGCTACCTGCCTGTGAGCTGAAGCCCAGGCACCAAGTTCTTCCAACTCTGCTATGGGGGGAAAGATTTCAGCAGGTAAGTAATGAACAGCTGGAGGGYTGCAGTACTATAAACTGCAAAAAAAGAACTCACTTTAGGTGAGTTAGCAGAAACACCACAGCAGTCTAATTTCTGGAAGTAGGTGGCAAAGAGCAAATTTCAGCACCTTAATTTCAGTATTTTCTAAGTATTCCGTTGATGCACTCAGGGAAAGGTCCTAATATCCAAATCAGTTCTATTGTTGGTTATCATACAGAAATCAGGTACTTCCTCAATGAAACGTTCATATAGACATTAAGTCACAATAAATGCAAGATAAAAAGCAACAACTCTACTGATTAAAGATATTCAACCTTAGTAATTATGGGGTACTATTGTTTCCTTCAGAGAGAACTTCAAAGGCTGCCTGCAAATAAAGCTGGGTTAGGAGAGGTTTCAGATCAGCTGGGAGATGAAAATGGCAAAACCAAGAGTAGAAGTGAGACAGAAAAACAGGACTTACAATAAACTGAATTCAAAAAGAAGCCCACATCTTCTCTGAGAGTGAAGAATTTAATGCTGGCTCTGATTGCACAGGCCACTGAACTAACTTCTGCTTGCTGGCTTAGTTCTGTGCTGAAAATATCTGCTAGAGTACAGATAAAAATACAGACTGGATGTAACATCATTACCTCATTCATCTCTTCTATATTGGTAATCATGACAATGATGGGAGAACGCTCCTGCCACACCATTCTCCAGAAGTCAGTGACAGTGTTAACTATCGGTCCCTGAGTAGCAATATATACCTTTTCCTCTCCTCCATAGCCCTGCCAACGAAACAACAAGAGATCAGTTTTAACAGGGATGTCCCCCACAACCTTGAAGGTTTGCTCTTTAAAACAGAGAGCTATCCTGGTTGAAATGCTGACTCTGTGGCACCAGTTCTCCTGTATCTCTCTCCTTCACATGTGCACATGTAGCGAAGGCACAGTATGGACTCATATAATTCCAGCAAAGCGTCCAACTGCCTTGAGATGAYTCTGAGTAGGTCATGAGTCTTATTCAGGCTGATTATCCAGTGCCTTGGTTAGGACAGCTGACAAGGAATTTGCATCAAGAACTGCACAAGTATGTTTCTGTCTGGTCTGAATCTGTACAGGTGCACTTTGAGATTTGGGTTTCAGCTAATGTAAGCAGAAGAGAAGAGCAATCAGATCAGCTGGGATGCCTTTAAAGCCAGTRTTTGCTGCAATTCTGTTAACATTAACAGTGGCTGACAGAGTCTGGGCAGACACATTGGGCTATGGAGCTCTTACCCTGATGTAATTAGCATTGATGTAAGAGCTGAGGGGATCGTCCTGATCAGCTGAGGTAAGGCACACTCTGCTGTGAGGATCTGAAAGGTGCAAAGAGATAAGGAATAGTTTATCAGTTGCTCAGAGGAAAGAGACACTSAAGATGATTTGGTACAGTGAGACATTTACATGCATTGGTGGCCATCACAACAGATGTGAGTGGCCTTGGAAAACCCCCATATCAAAGAGTTAACATTAAAAAAAGRTAAGGATTGTTGGGATAATTTGCAGCCTTCTGACAGTTTCACCCACTCTCTGAAGCCTGCCTTAATTGGTCATGTTGCAGAGTCAGTTTCTCAGCATGACACTGGAAAAGCAGCTTTCTGCTTCAGGAAATTATTTCTCAATCTGTTAGGTCAACAGACTCATTCTGGCTTCAAACACATTAGAATATTGTTTGTGAAATGGCAGCAAACAGCTTTTCTCCCAAAACATAAACATGCATTTCTTGCATCCAGGCAAGCCACAGTAACTCTTTCCCTGTTCCATCTTGCAATGAACAGAACTCCAAGATGTGCTATTAGCAAATATAATGGTTATCAAGAAATTAAAGAACATTAACAGTCTCTTGCATTTTAAGTCTCTTCAGTACTTGAGTCTCCTTCATTGAGGCTGTTTATGAAGCATTATTCTTGTTCTAATAAGATGACAAAAGAAAACATTATTTCACTTAAGAAGTTYAGTCCAATTCCCACTGAAGTCAATGGCTGTTTAACTGATTTTCATGGGAACGGACACATGCCCATGTTCATCCACTTTGACCAGGGCTACCGAGTTTGTTACCATTGACAGGAAACGTTCTCCTGACACAGGCCTCAGCAAACAGCAACAGTCTATATGACCAAGATCTCATTAAAAGTAAACCACAGATGCCTTTTTCGTAAAATAATTCAACTGGCTTAGAAAGCAGAATAAAATAAAATCTACTGTGCTTTATCTGATACCATATTAAGGACTAAGCACACAATAATTTTTACGGTACTACAAATGCAGACTCAGCATGAAATGCAGTCCTCAGACAGACGAGATTCATGCTTACTGGGATGCTTGGCTTTGAAGTATAAAGACAATGTTTAGCTCTCCTTGCTACCCCTCTTTATCACTGCCACCAAGCCCTCACAATGGAGGCAGTGGGAGAAGAGTGAACACTCAGCCGTCTCCCTTGTTCAGCAGTATCAAGCCATCCTGAGGCCACAGCTAGGGACCAAGGTGCTGAAAGTTCATTCAGAAAAAAATACTCAGATCATAATAAGGCCAGAATAAGGTTTTTAACCCTTAGAGAGATGGTTGGGCAGAAACCATTTATCTGAGATGAAGAGGTCAAAATGACAACCATGGCCACTAGCAGATATCTATAAGGCTGAGATGAACAGATACTGAATTCAAAATATACAGATCACTTAGAGATCTGGCACCTTGGGCATCTGAAATCAATATCCCCTTTTGCAATCCTCCTGTTCCAGAAAAAACAGTGAATTAATACTTGAGGGMATCACCTCAGTCATTAGCATAGCCAAAATGAAGGGAGGTTAAATGRTTTTACACTTCTGGTCTGAGGTGGAGTACAAAGTCATCAGGAGAGTTGCACACATTGGGCTGGGCTGCTGGAGTTTAAACACATTAAAAAAATTCTCTTTTGAAACCATTTCCAATCCAGATTCATTGACTGTTAGGTATGGCGGAGGACAGTTTTGACTTCACTGCACTTCTATTTGCTAACCTGACATGGAACCTTTAGGATTTTGCAAAACACTACTGTGGATAGTGGTTCCATCTTCCAACAGCTTAGAGCATGACATCCAGTCATATCACTTTTCAAAGCATCTTAAACTATGAGAGAGGGAAAAATGATGACACTTGTAAAAATTTGTACCAAAATGTTTCTCAAAACTCCCACTCCTGCCTTCAAATAAAACTAGTGCAATAGAAAAGAAAAATACTTTTCTTTCATGTGTCATCTTAATGCCATCAGGCCAGTTCCTAATAGTCTGCATTTGAACAAATACCAGTCTGGGAAAAAACGTTGCTAAAATTTAGTCTTTCAAAAGTAATTTAATCAAAGAAATTACTAAGTAACATCTGAATAAACACATCAAGTTCTTATGTACAACTTTCAGGCAGCACCAAATGATGCAGTTCTACTAACTTAAAAACCTACGTTTCCCTGAGGATCAGCAGCATTTTGGTTCTTCATGCTCTGCAACTCTTTGGAAATTTGATTTATGCTTTGGAGACATACTGCTGCTCCATAAACACGGCTTTTGGGCAATATGTTGTGGTGACAGTACATTTCATGCATTCTGGAAAGGAAAATGCAAAGCCCTCCAGCATGCGGAATAAACCACTCTGCCCCAGTGACTCAAAAAAAAGAAACTTACTTGGGAGAATTGTTTTGTAGCGATTCTTACGCACTAAGCCTGGAATATCATATTCCTTTGGATCAACAAAGTTCATTGGGATTTCCTGTTAAAAAAAAAAGAAAAACAAAAACCCATGAAAAAAATAAGAGACATAAGGTAGTATTACTAGACTCACAGGAGGAATAAAAACCCCAAGCCTATTATGACCTCCTTGTGAGGGAGGCAAAGTGATGAARTCAGCTGGGACATACTGTACAGTACTTCTAGCAACTTACCACCAAAATATGATTGATGTTTCCTTTTACTGTCACCGGCTTTCTTTTCTGAAATCCTTCATGTGAAAACGTTCCTAGTGACTAATTCATTGAGTAACACGCATGACATGCTCACTCCTTGCAAGTGTAGGCACAGAGCGATGCAAGAGGTGGTACGCAAGACACTTCCAAAAGGCTGGACCTCAGCACCATCCTTTCTGACTCACATTGCTTCCTCTCTGAGGGTGGAAGTTAATAATTTGCTAGGGACTTGCTCCAGCAACAAAGTATGACACATGCTATGACACACTGGCGTGCTGACCTGACTCCATGGAGCTGGGGGAGCGTCACTGCTTTGCTCATCGCGCTGTCAAACTCCATGGAAAAGGACAGCAGTGGTATTCRGGGATTTCCTTGCTCTCTGCATTGCGGATGCAAACAACACACAGAGATGGAGTGGCTTCCTATTCTTCACTGCTCATCCCCTGCATAAATGGCCAACGCCAGGCAGGAACAAAGAGGAACCTTCTGCCAGCTGGAGTTAGTAGGCAGAAGAGAAGGGATGTGTTAACCAGGCTCAGCAGAGTTATATGGCCCATGGGAACATGAGGCAGAGCTGGTCATCCCAGCTGCTGCACACTGGATTTGAGAGACCACCACTGGACAGAAAACAGGAATCAGGGTTGAGTAAGACAAGCCTCACACTAGAAAAAAACTAAAAGTATGGACTGTAGAAACATGGAATCATTAGGGCTGAAAATAACCTCTTGAAAATGATCACTGAGATCACCTACACCTCTGTGTTCACTGCTAAGCCATGCAAGTGCCACATCCACATGTTTGTGAACACTTTCAGGAATAGTGATTCCACCACTTCCTTGGCCAGCCTGTTATACTGCTTCACCATTTCAGTGAATAACTTTTTCCAAATATCCAATCTAAACCTGCCCTGGTACAACATGAGGTCAGTTCTGGAACTTTAGGGGACTATCTCCACTCTGTCTCTTACAAAGCACTGAGAATACTGTTGGCCTTAACCAGAGGCAATAAMTGATGAAAACATTTTGTTGAAGAGATTTCCTATCAACTTGGAGAACTGTATAGGAACAAAACCTTCATATTTTTCTCAATTATTCCTTGGTATTTAGTCAAYCCAAACTCTTCCTGAGCCAAGCTCCGTGAGCTGTTTTTGGGTCTTAAGTCATTCACTGTGCTAGCCAATTCTTGGTGAAATCAACAGGACTACTGTCTGAGTAAAAACTCTAAATCTTGTAAGAATTTCAGGATTTAGCCCTGCAAATGTCCTTTCTGGCTCTTTTTTTTACAAAATGAAATAGCTGCTTGCTTCATCTGGGATCTGGACTTTGAAAACTGAGGCTAGACAGAGTGAAAAAACACGATGAAGAGCTAGCTGGTGATAACTAGTTCACAATTTTTAATTATGGAAATGACATTTTGATTGCACAGCATTTTGTGCTCTTTCAGTTTTCATTAAAGAATGAAAATAGCTTGGGATGGTTTGGCTGCTGAATAATTCTATGAACACCAGGAAACCTAATTCAAAATCTCTCAGAGAAATGAAGCATGTTTTTTTTTCTGCTTCTAACATTATTTACTTTCCTTGAAAGCCACAGTGTAGCCCAAAGACTGATGAAACTGAATATGGACTAGTTTAGCAGTGAGTTCAGACACCAAATGAACACTCCCTCCTTAAAAGAACAGTAGATGCTTTACTTTAAAAGAATCAGGACTTAGCCTACACAAAAGCTGCTTCCCTTAAACTTGTGCAGAACTAAGTGAATTAAGCACCACAGACCCCTTGTGCTGTGTTTTAAAACAGAAGCCCAGACTATCCCCCTGTTCTTGTAAAGTGAGAAAAAAACCCTCTGAAACTGCACAAGGAGGAAGGACAGCAAGTGGTAATTAGAGTGTTAGTCCTTCCCTTTCAGACACTTAGAGGTCATGAAGAGGACAGGCTGAAAGGGCTGTAATGTTGCAAAGCATAATCTTCCTCCTGCTCTGCTGAGATTTCATGCTTAAGAGAATATTTGATGTGGCAGTATTAACTTCAGTAGCTGCTGATCACATGCCCTGCAACACCTCAGCATGCAAACCGTGTGCCCTGGTTACCTCCCATCTTGAGCAGGAATTTACAGCCCTGACTAATACACATAATGCAGCCACTGCAGCATTTTGCATACTACTTTTTTGTCAGATATAATAAATATGACAAACATGACAATACCTAGCACATGGACACTCAACCAGTTAGGGAACAGACTCAATAGCATGAAAGATCTAAAAAGTCAGGGTACTCRCTACACTAAAACGTATCTGACCTTTATAATAAACTACTTAGAAATCCAATTTGCAACTCCTTGCTTCATCTCTACAAGTATATTTTTCCAAAATGAGGCAAAGGATCTTTCTGCCAAAGTATTAGTAGATACAGTGAGCCAAGGAAACATTTTCAGAATCCTAAGAGCAACTGACAGAAAAGCTTACAACTAGTAAATTATTTTTGTGCAGAAAAAAAACAAACAGTAAGACATACTTTCTATAGCTTCTGCTGAATGACAGAGCCAAACTGTGTTTCAGGTAACCAGAGAATTTGCATTTGGAAAGTAGCTCCACGTTAAGCATTCAACAGCAAAGAGGGTGGATTAGGACTAATTTCATCCCTAGGGCAGCTCCAGACACATTTCAAGAAGTTACGTCTAGAGCAAATGTGGCTTTTCTTCTGTACTGTAGCGATTTTTGTTAAAAAAAGAATATATGTCARCACATAAAAAACCAAATGTCTTGTGAAAACAAAGATATGTTGTTGTTGTTGTTGCCAGAACCAATTCTCTAGTTTTAAAGTGACAATACCAGTGAAAGCTTTCAGACACAGTAATTTCAAGGGATGACAAATTTGGGAATTTCATTAAATGCTTCACTTACAGAAGGAGAGTTTGCATATAATACTTTTAGACTGGCAGAAAATAATAGCAAGGTCTTCTACAGAAAGACAACCTCCCATTTTTAATGATGCTCCGGGAAGAGAGAGGTCAGGCACTCACAAAGAACTCTGCCTGGAGTATGAAAGGATCCAGCGCTTTCTTGTGCAGCTCTTCCTCAGTGAGGATGTTCGATGCCGTCTGGAGGTACTCCCGGGCTGACTGCTCCCGTGGGGACATGACATAGCCAAAGCCTTGCTCAGAACAGCCCGGGGTGCACATATCCAGTGTGAGTGAAACATTTGAACCTCTCCTGCAAAACAGAGTGGTCGAGGTTTGGTTACAACACCCCATTATTGTCGGCAATGACAGATTAACAGCTTCAGAAAGGCACCCAGCTGGTTCTGATGGAGACAGAACTGGTAATCTCACATATGATAGACAAAAGCAAGATTCAAAAGCCATCAGCAAATCTATATTTAAATATCTTTAACATAATAATAAAGTCACACAATATGATGATTACTAGGTAAAGGTTCTATACATCCACACAGTAAACCTATTTCTGACGAATCTCAACCCAAAAAATCTAGTTAGAAGGTGTGTGCAAGAGCTATTAAAAGCCATGCAAGCCTGCAGGCATGATTAGCTCACAGAGAGGACACAAGTCATTATT
The DNA here is from genome assembly GCF_030028575.1 of Malurus melanocephalus. Lineage (NCBI taxonomy): Eukaryota > Metazoa > Chordata > Aves > Passeriformes > Maluridae > Malurus > Malurus melanocephalus. The sequence goes on along the minus strand of NW_026623338.1, from coordinate 517,900 downwards.
TAGATCACAGCCCTTTCCTGGTTTCAGGAGTTTGTCCAAAAGAATTTGCAGCTGGTCTGCTACAATTCAGAGTCACKGGGAAATGCCACCAGCACGGAATCTTTAGTGACTCCTTTCAAATGATTTTGACCTTACCCTCCTTTGTGCTATTAAAAAGCTACCACATTTCTCCCCCAAAATAGATGCATTTGACAATGAATGCTTTTGGTTCTTTCAAGGCGGAAGAGGCTACCTGTATTAATAGCTCATCAGCAGGAAGAAATGAGATTATTTCTTCTTCAGCAAATCTCAGTGGTGTTTGACCATGCTTCTAATAGTGTAGGTGGTTAAAGAATGAGAGGGAAGTCAGAGAAGCAGAATGGATGCCAAAGAGGCACAGGTGGGTAATTTAACACAACACCAAACAAAGGAAAAGTCACCAATGCTTAATGCACATGCAATTTGTCAGGTCACAGCTCAAACCAGAAATGATGTCTGTCTTCTCAAGGACACGTGTATGTTGAAAACAAGTTTATCTCTTAAGTGTACAGATTGGACCTAGTTTGAAAACGTCAAGCAATTGCTTTCCTTCTCCCAGATATTTGACAGGTTTTTCACTGTAATTCATTACTTTAACCAACTGATTATTCCCCAAGTGATACGCCCCAGTCAATATTCCCCAAWTCTCTTGATACAATGAGTGTCTTTCCTGCAGGCTAGAAATCACCTGAGGAGAAATATCACATCTTTAAAATGACAGAAATTGAAGGAATCAGGGAWAATGAAGAACACAAATGACTCAGATATTTCAAGCCCAATCCTGCCTTTAATGAAAAAACAACAAAACTCCCTGATAGCTGCAGCTTCAGGGACAAGCCCCAGAGGTTACTGTGGTCTCATATAAAGGCAGAATAAAACAATAAAAGATATAAAATTTTAGGACAATGTTGTAACAAACCATAAAGTGAGAAAAAAGATTCTAAGCTCACAGAGTGCAAATTGAAAGCCTCTTCTGTTAGATCCCACTTTACTGTGTCCTGGGGGGCTTTGGAAAGTCAGCATCATATTCTTAAAATCTAAGTTCTGGCCTTTTATTTTTTAACTTTAGAGATGAGAATTAACTATGGTTAGCACTCCAATTAAGCCTGAAAACTGAGAAATAAAGAAAGGTGATACTTTGTGATGCTGGGCCCGTCAGTATAACTTCATTCTTATTCATAACATCATCACTTTTGCAGAATTTCTTCACAGGAATTCTATCATCAAGATCTCTGCTCTATTTCACTAAGACAACTGAAAGGACCCAAAAGAAAAAAAAATCCTTTTATCTTGAAACTGCCCTTTCCTRGCTGTGAATGTCTCTGAGATGCTCCTGACTTGCCTGAGAAATTCCTCTTTTTGAGTTGCCCTCATGGTTCAAGCCGTGAACAACAGCTCACCCCAAAGTTTCATTACTGGGTTCATTTGAATCAAATTCATTTTCTTCTGGATTGACTCATTTATGTGAGAAATACTGAGGGCTACCTCTTTTTCTAGTCCTCCAGCATGTGTGACATGGGGAAAAAAGAAAAAATCAACAAGACCTTTTTCAGAGGTAAAAGCTTTCACCACCCTTTAGTGGATTTCATGCTATGCAGTTGCTGCCTTGATGAATGGTGAGAGACTGATCAAACACAAATGGATGTATTCAATGGAAGGAAATTACACTTTAGAATAGCACTTGTTGACAGCTGTCCAGAAACTGTGTTGTTTAGCTAACATGTTTCTATTTTTGACTGGAAAGTAAACAGGACAGGAAATAAAGTAGGTGCTTGACTTTAAAACCATGTTCTAAAGTGACATTCACAAAGGCAATAGCACTTCCTACTGGGCACAGAACTCCTAAATCCACAACATCTGGAACCAGACTTTCCCTTTAGTCACATTTACCCTACCTTTCTTGCAAGCCCACGGATTTAACGGTCAGAGTAGCTGGGTCTGTCTCTGCTTTAATGTCCATTACGCAGTCAAAGACTGGAGTCTCTGGCACAGGATCCAAATCTAGGAAGTCGTCCTCATTTTTATCCTCTGTCCACTCTGAGTACGTGAAGGAAGGCTGCCTGCTCACAGATTGGCGTCTGTCCTCTTGCAGCGGAAAGGGGGGGTCTGGTTGGGCTCTGAGTAGATGCCAAATCTGGAGGAAACAAATGTTTAAAGAAGCTTTCTGCTTGTAGCCAGCTCTTCCATACAGCCCAGGGCATGGGCCTTTGGGGCAGTATCTCAGCTCTCTGAATTACAATTGGAGAGTACTGAAGAGAACAGGAACATTCCATGCAGGAATGGCTTTGTGGTGCGTGTTACATGGATTCACATCTACCCATTCAAACCTGCTTTCAGCCACAGAGGTTKCCACAGAACTGGCTAGGCTTAACTCTGGGATACAGTAGAAGTGGAATGTGCTTGTGACCATCATATGCAGGCCAACATGATGCCACTGTCCTTTCATTCAGTATCTTATCCTTCCTAGGCTTGTTTACAAAGTAAAAATCAATTATTGTACTCTACAAAGCATATAGCTCCTGATGTAATGGCTTTCCATCTGAAATTTACATATRGCTATCTTAAGTACATATAATTGAGCTGAACATCTTTAATAACCCTGGCACTGTACCACAAATTTAYATATGAACCCATAATTTTTTAAAGAGGCCTAAATTTTCTGATCTGATCCTGAGGCTCAAAATGCCCATATCACTTTTTGGCCAAGGGGAAAGGCTGTGCTATAATCTAACTATCTGATTTAAATATGGTATTCAAATAAAATAATGAATTCTGTGAAGCTTTAGGACACAAATGCAATACCTAAGTTTATATTACAAATTAAGGAAAGGTTTGAAATTGCATGAATCTAAAAAATTTCTGCATTGTATCAGTTTGCACAGATGCTGTGCTAGACTAGGTGATTTGGGAATCAGAGCAGTAGACTTTAAAACCTCCACACAGACTTCAGTTAAAAATTTCAAGCCCTCCTCTGAATTCCAGGACCTGGAACCTTATGCCAACTCCATCCATCTAGCATTGAACTAGGAGCAGCATCACTCAGGCTGCACTGCACTGTCATGCCTCCTTTTGAGACTAAGAACAGGTCTTATTTTCTACAGCAGAGCATCTTCTGTGCTGTTCTTACAGGGCTTTTAAAAGGCCAACTGAGTTTAGAAAAGTTCCACTAAAAAGGGTCAAATTTCTCTTCCTAGGCTACTAAAGCACACTAGGATGTCATGCAGGACAGTGTAAATTTTAACATTGAGAAAGAAAGATTTGGTCATAAAGGCAATCCTCAAAGTAAAAGCTCCCTTCAAGTTCTCTTCTAGGCAGCACATGGCTTAAAATCCTTGCAAGGAGTTCACATGCAAAGCTCTTCAAATAGAGATCAGAATTTTTGGCCACAGAGAGCTTTCACTTAACTTTACCTTCTGTGCTAAGAACAGGGCAGCAATAAATGTTTTCATTCGCTGAGAAATAATTGAATATGCAAAAAAAAATCACAGTCCTGCTATTCAGATTTTCAGCCCAGAACACTTTGCTGCATGATTACCTGGAAAATTCTTAGATGGCTCTTTTTTTTTTTTTTTCTTTAGTATTCACAATTACAGTAATCACCAGAAGTTTATTTTTGAGGACAAAATTAATCTGGATAAGGTACAGATGCATCATAAAAGCAGAAGATTGCATAAACCTGACTAACTTCCTTGCCTACATCAATGATCACAATAATGGAGGCATTAACTATAATTGCTTTGCCTTGTGAATGGTTTTTAGAAAGTACATTTGCCTGACACGTTAAACAGAAGATTTTGTCACTGTGCTGCCTCTGAGTGAACTTAACTGAACTTAATGGCATACAATATGACATTACTTCCTAGCAGGGAGTGTGGACAGCAAATCAAAAAGGGTCTTCCCCTCTCCTTGGAACTCATGCAGCTGCACCCTGAATACTGTCTACAAATTTAGTTCCTCCAGTTTAAGACAGGTATGGAAAAACTGGAGTAGTCCCAGCAGAGGGTTGCAAAGGAGGTCAGTGGTCTAGAGCACAAGAAAAAGGTGGAAGAAACTGGGCTTGTTCAGCCCAGCAAAGAGAAGGGCAGAGTGATRTAACAGTGGCCTGCAACTACTTGAAGGGCAGCTCCAGACATGCAGCCAATCACTGCTTGGTACTCTCAGCTGATACCACAAGGGACAGTGGCCACAAGCCTGCAGAACTTCAGCTCAAACATTTAGATTTGTGAAATTCAGATCAGACACTAGGAAAAAGCTCTTCCCCAAAAGTGCCACACAGCTGTGGCACAGGCACACAGAGATATGATACATCTCCTTCCCTAAAGGTTTTCAAACCCTCTGTAGAAAAATTCATGGCTGACCTAGCCAAGCATTAGCAAGTGCCCTGCTCCACGAAGGATGTTAGACCAGCAATCTCTTCCCACCTACAGTCCCATGATTCTAGAATATACTTCATTATACTGTGCATCACTCAAACAGCATGTACCTAGCACAGCTTCAACTTCCTGAGCTACCTGGGGTTCACCTCTGTAAGGACAGGAGGTGATGCTCTGTCTCTGCATGGGCAGTAACTGCATTCCACTCTAATTGAACAGTGTTGAGGGGTATGAAAAGCCACATTCAGTTCAAGCTCCCTAACAAGAAAGAGCTCTCCATAGCTCTGCCATCTACCACACAACTTTGTGCCAGTTACACAATCTATGGAGAAACACAACACACTCCTGCTCCTCAAAACTGACAGCTAACTAGATTAATTGTAGTTATACCATTTAAGCTTGTTATGCACTGGGGCCTTGGCCTACGTCTAAGAGGACTTCACATTCAGAAGTACACTGGCTCTCTGGAACAGTGCCTTCTGCCACTGAAATGAATGGATGATGGTCCTGTTGCTGGACAACATCCCTTCTATGTAAGTGCAAACAGTTTGCCCATCTCTGGATGGATGCCCAACAGTGTAATCCTCAATCCATCAAGAAATTTAGTAAAGTTGATTTCTCTATATATTGTAAGCAGATAATTAGACAGAAACAGCCCCAAAAATGATGCTTTACAATCAGTTTGGGCATAACACCAACAACTTTGGATAAATCAAACATCTTATAAAAACTCACTGAAAAAGGGCTTGAATACAGTTTGTGTTGTATCCTAACTTACCAGAGATCCTAAAAATAGCAGTCCTAGAGAAGCCAAAGACAGCAGGATGTATGATACCACAACACTCCCAACTGTAGTCAGGCTCTGTGAGACAACACAATAGACAATGATTCATTAAGTATTTAGGGGCACAGCACAGTGTCTGCATGCACTTTCTTAGCCAAGTGTGTATTATTTCCCATAAAGATTTACTCAAATCATACTCACCAGGGGAAAAGCTGCCATTACCACCAAAAAAATGCCAGGCTTTGGAGAAGACTGAAACTGAATCCGTCTCTAACCCCCAGCATCTCAGAAGGTCTAAACACCAGATTTCACTGTGAAGGCAAACAGGAATTCCGCTTCCTATCCTAACACATTGCCGAAGTTGAGATCTGAATCCACGATTCAATTTTGCAGACTAGACCAAYGCTTCATTGCTGCAGTCAGTGTGATTTTATACTGTGGCAAAAGGCTTTAAAAGTTTAGTACTGTTCCTGGGTTTGGGGATCCTTAAATAAAATCCAGCCACAGAGGAGTTTTCTGTGTTTTCTACGCATTCTGTTAAACACCATCAGGTTAATTCACACTACTGGCAGGGAAATTAATTCTGATGCCTTAATCATTTTATAGTAGTCTATAGTTCAGCCTGTTCTCAGTAGTAGGTTCAAAACTCAGTTCTAATGGGCTTCGGTGAGCAGGGAATTTTACTGTTTTTCTTCCCGCTAGCACAGCTAATGAGAAATTTGGAGTTGARCTTTCATTTGCTTATTTTAACATCAGAAGATTTCTTTGCCTGTACTGTTTTCAAGTGTAAATTTGCACAATAAATAGTTCTATAATAAACAGTCCTCAAACATATGCATGAACATCTGCACCGAGTCATGCTTGGAGTGTTCTTGTGGTGCATTCTAGGAACCAGTTTCTTCCATGAAGGACAATTATTGTAAGTTAAAATACACAAATCAGTGATTTTCTGTAAGGAACAACAATTTTTTAATGATTGAGCCACTGCAAATAAGACACAGGCACTAGTCTGTGAAGAGCTCTGTGCATAATAAAGCCAACTGCAAAAGGGCAAAGAAAAAGTGCTTCTTTCAAAAAACCCCAAAAGAGCAGGTGACATGCAGCTCATAAACATTAGTACRAGAAAACAGAAAACATTTTCCACTGTACTTCAATCTTGTGAGGCACTGAATCAGATTTTCTATTGGCACCACAAAGCCTCTGCCTCAAAATTATGTACAATGGATCTAAGCATTCTGATAGCAAATACATTTAATCTGATTTTTGAAAGTAGCTGTTCACTACTTAATTAAGGTTCTGTCCACACTAGAAAAATCTGTGCCGGATATAATTACCAGTAATTTATCAGATGAATCATTCTGGTATACATGTCCTCATGTCATGGTGAGAAGCTAAGCAGTTTTACTGGGGTAGCTCTGTWGATATAATTGAATCTCTGCACCTAGTACACTTGAAATACATTTACTGCACACGGATATGTTCTAAACACTCAACAAAAATAGATTTTTGTGACTAACTATGGTGTGATTTGCACCTTTTATGTGGCTTGATCCATTCTTCCATAATTTAACYTTCTATTCATCCTAAGAAATAAAGTTCCAACTCTCCCTTTACTACTGGCTAATCCTTAATGGGACTGACTTATTGCTTTGTTTAATTTGCAATAATTTGCACATAATGAAAAATCTGATGTGCCGACCTAACATCATAGCCAAAAAACAGCCCAATATGAGAATGATAAAATATTCATTCATTTTCAGAAAACTCTTTTTCTATTTCGGGACATACAACACTATAATTCATGAAATACACACGTATTATACTTTTAATCAGAAGATATACTAGAGGTGCCCCCCAAAGCAACTGACATCAACTACATAATCAGAGAGGAGCACAGGGACTTACCTCCCCTTGGTCTGAAAAAACCTGTTTAAATGGGGTAAGCAAGTAAGAGAGCAGGTCAAAAGCATTCTGAGCTGCCGGGATGGTCCCGTAAGTGCTGTACCACAGCATCATGCAGAGAAGCTGTGCAATCAATCAGAAAAGACGTAATTAGCATCTCTCATTATACAAACATTCATTTTCCTTTCAAGACTGCATAATTAACTAATTTAGTTAGCATTGATTTCATGTTGATTATCCCTTTTGCTTTAAGGAGTCAGGTATTTTCTAGCAGCTTAACAGGGATAAAAAGACTGCAGGGTCTGTGCTCAGCCACTCTGGAACAGATGTGCATCACTGAGTTACACAGGCTCACTCTGACCCTCACTAGCAAACAGGCTGCCCAGAAAGAGCACTTGGAGCAACATCAAAAGAGCAACAGGTTCTTCTGACTTCTGAACTTCCAGAATTGTTACTTGTAGATCAAAACTAGTAATTCCATGGCTTAGGATGTTAATACAAATTAAGGCCTCTCTCAAAACTCTCTCAAATAGCCATGTTTCGCATAGGCATTACTATAAATACACACACACACAAACGTACACAAATGGAAACTTCATTTGAACTGCTTAAGGGTGCTGCACGTGCCACAGTTAACAAACTACAAACCAACTTTTTTTTTAATATAACACACTCACAGAGAGGTATAACCTCATCCATGACTGTGAAGTGCACATCACAACTTTAAAGGATACACCTCTTCTCCCTGTGTTAACAACATAGGTCTTTGCCCCCATGCAAAGAGAAAAGATTTGGTGGGATATTGGTCATTTTGCTGAGAGGCAGGAAATGGAATAGGAGTCAGGGACATCAGTTCAGGGGCTGTTCTCAATGCAAAGCTGTGAGAGGYGCCTGCAGAAATGAAAGGACTGCGTCTATTCCCCATGCTATGTCTAGAGTCAATAAAGAGGAAACCTCCCAAACCAACGCAGCTTAAAAAAAGGTTCCAGCATTCCAAAGCTATGGCAAGCTGCCTTACCAGTATCTGTGAGAGGACAAACAGATACATGTTGTCTCCAGGTATTAATCCATTCCGCCACGGAGGCCAACCGAACACTGCTGTTTTCTGGGAGGCTTTCAGGGACTGCTCCTTCCTGTTCAGCTCTCCTTGCCGTCCTTCAGCTTCATCCATGGACTCCATACCAGCTGGACGGGAACAACCTTCACGTGAAAACGACATGTGCAGGGGATGAATGGGATGTGACCCTGCAGGCACTGCGGGGGCTGCAGGGCTATTGTTTTSCTGGAGACGATTGTTACCTCTCCGTTCTGCCTCAGCAAGCGCAGCTCAGGATTGTGAGCGTCATACTCTATTAGTGCAGCTTTATTCACCTGCCTTCGTCAGAAAAAAGTGAGTGTGGGTGGATAAATTATTTTCCCTTTCTTTCCGGAGGTGCAGATTCTGGGCTTTGTTGTTAACAAATTCTCATTTACATTGCTGCACTTTTTCATTTTTACTTTTTAAAAGAAAACTACCTATGCTATTGCCTAGCTACACACTCCCAGCAGAGGACCCATTTTGCCCCTTCCTGTCTCAATTTCTCTATTTCTTTTATTTGACTGCTTTGTCTAATCTGGTTACAAATTTCTGAGGTAGAGGCTGTTTCACATTATGTGCCTGAATAGTGCTCAGGGGCACTGGGTTTTGGCTGAGTGTCCTAAGGCACTAATAAAATAGACTTTATTCCAATAACCTACTTCTTGGATGAATTCATACTCAAGAGCTATTTAATAATGTTGCAATGCTTTTCTGTTCAGTGGAAATAACCACTGGTATGGCTAGTCCCACAGTAACAGTATTTTGAATGGAGTCTGTGTAGATTTAAATTAATTTACAAGCCAAAAGGAGTGAAAGATCAGACTCATTGGGTGTAAGTACTACTGACTTACATCTTTGTACGTGAGGAATGCCCCAAGGCTGCCCTATATACACGCTGTAGCCTTCAGTCTGAAACTGCCTCCTGTGTCCCAGGGAAAGGCCACACCATTGGTCCTTCCATGGTTTGTTGAGGTCAGGTTTCCATAAAATGTTCCCCTCAACAAACATTTCTCTAAATGTCGCGCAACAGTAATTCTAAGTCAGATAGGCAGCTCTAAACTGACCACTGTTCTAATCAGGCAAACAAAATTAAATACATCTGTGTATCAGCTGAGGGTCTGGCCATAGTAAGAATTCATTTTTTAATGCTAGAAGASAACCACTTCAAAACAGCACTTTTCCAAGAAAAGCAGAAAGTTTCTGGAATATAGCTCAAAGGATCATGGGAAGTCTACCTCTCAGTCCTTAAAGCTGGAAATTTTCAAGCTTCTAAACTGCTTCATGTCTCACTAGATTCGAACAAGAATTGAAAGGAAAATACTAGTTAATGATCACCAATTTTTTCCTGCTATTTTGGTGGGATGTTTATGTTCTGTGTTTTGGAACAGGAATTTGAAATTTAGCAGGGACARAATCTTCGTGTCAGAAACTATTTTTGTCATCCTTGCAGAGACACATGCACCTGTGGCTGAGATTTAAATCTTTAAAAACATCTATTCGCTTATAGTTTATTATTGTTTGCTCCTAAAGTCTCAAACCTTCCATTTTCACTAAATGTAGTTTAAGTTCTACTTTTCCTTTGTCTGCATTAAATAATGCACCTCACAGTGTCCCCAAGAATTATGTTTTTCCAAGTTCTGATAATTTCCTATCTTGCATACTCAAAATAAATCTCAAGGTAAAATATACACAATACAGAACTAAAACATAATTGGGAAGACAACTGGACCAAAGAATGCAGATTTCACATGGAGCCTTCAACTGATTTTTATAAGTCATAGTATTTAATATTTCAGAAGATTTTTTTTTTAAACTGACCAAAGGTGCTGCCTTGTGTAGCAGGTAAACAGAATCTCTTTGTTTCATACCTGCAACAGCCTGAGATTTCACAAGGTCATTTCTGTTTGGAAACAAACCCTTGACTATAATACAACAATGTGAAGGCCACTTCACCACATCTTCTGGAACAAAGATGTCAAAGTTAGGGCACTGCTCTTTGTCTGTAACCATGGGGATCTGTGCCTCTCCACAGCCCAGAAGTCCAGTTCCTGGAATTCTAGTGTTGTCTAGTAACACCCGTACAATTGTAGGAGTCACATTCTCCTTCTTACAACTGCCCTTTATGAAGCACAATAGACTCTTACTTTCAAGTATTTTTCACTGCACAAGGTAGAGACCTGGTCTGTTGACCTAGGAGCTCAGGATTCCAGCTCTGCTGAACTGAATCTGTTATGAAGAGGTGTTTTCACTAAAATGAAAGAAGATGTGCAAGAACTAAAATAACAGAGAACTGCCTGAATCCATACATATAAATGAACATATACATGTCTTGGATATACAGAGAGAAGGTCTAGTATTAACTAAAGTCCATTCAAAAATTTCTCCTAGAAATCCCAAAAGATTCACTTCTAACAAACATAATGATGCCCACCTCGGGTTCTGTATCAATTTAACCACACCAGCTTTAAACAATACTTCAATTAGCAGTACACAGAATTCATGTCATCTTGCAATCCTATATTCCTGTACAGCTTGCCCTAATGGACCCAGGATTCTTTCAGTTGTAGATGAGGTAATGAGTGAGACATCAGTGAAGCTTTTGTGTGTCAAGGTGGGTGTGAAGGTCTCCAGAGAGCTGGCAAGGATGACTGCATCCAGCAGTGAACTGAGCCTCTCCTCTGCTAGTGATTTGACTGACAGTGAAATGTAGCATCCACATGATATCCTCCTCATTTCCTGCATCACTGAGATGGGGATTCAAGTTCCATGAGTATTTCTGCTTTGGCACAAGACTACACTTGCTAGGAAAAAAAAAAAACCCTTTGGCAAAAGAATTAAAAGGTCTCTGACATCTGTAGCAGGCATATGGCTTGTGAACGCAACTTGAAATTTCAAAACAGCACCATAAACTTAACCTCATCCTTGCTGTTCAGGGAAAGCCACTTTCTGCATCATGCCAGGGATCCATTCATCCTGTATTCTTTCCTTAAGCATTGCCACCAAAATAAGCTGCCAAAAATACATGGCATAGCACTGCATATTATTATATTATGGAAYAATATAAATAGGAAAATCTCTTTCTTTACTCAGAAGGTAAAAGCTGGCTTCTGTAACTCTGGCAATGCCCATTTTAAACCCCCTGCATCTCCATATATTTTTTTTCTGACTTCATATGTGGGTACATAACAGGCAGAAGAATGAAAAAGCCACGTACATAACACTCAGAAAAGCAAGTGCTTAGAGCACTAGTCTTAGCTGAAACACTAAAAGGCACTGTAGCAATAATAAGCAAGTCAACAAAGCCTTACAGTAACAAACATGCCATGATCCCATCAAATCCTGCTGTGGGTGAGGCAGTAGCAGCTCTGTAACTCAACTGATTCATACTTAAAGCCTTCAGAGAAAAACAAAACAAAACCAACCGCTCAGAACGTTACATTCTGGCTGTATTTCCTAATGAAGTTAGCATTTTAAAAGCAACTTGTGTCCTCTCTAGTGCACAGGTGCAAATGTTCAAGAAATTGGCACAGCTCCATTGGCAGAATTAAAAATGTATCTTTGAGAGAAAGACTTGTCCCTCAACAAAATAGTTTTTATAACAGAAAGAAAATGTACCCCAGCAATGAAAAGATAGTGCTCATACACTTGTTAGGCATTTATGTACATCTATCAGACTGTCCTTGTGGTAATTATGCTTCTGGGTTCAAGGTACTGCTCTTCACTGGCAAATACAAATTTTATTAATGGTGGATTCTACCTTCCAGATACACAAGAGGGGAAAAGGGGCCTCACCTGTTCTGCCAAGTCTCCAGCTGCAGCAGCCAACACACCAGAGCAGTTCAGCTGCATTATCCCTAATTGTTCTAGGTGTATTGAGCTGTGTCCCTCTGAACCTGTCCAGATCTTCCTGAYGGCCATGTGTGGTGAGAATTTTTGGGAACGGACTACAGTGTGAAAGCATCACAAAGGGCAAACATGCCAGTAATACCTCAYACATTCATCAAGATTACCAACATTTCAGACCAGAGTCAAAAGGCCATTTATGGCTTCTGCATCCTCAGATGTCAAAAGGCTACTGCCTACTGAAACCCCTGCCTCTAATTTCAATCTARCTGCTAGGGAGACCTGCTCCTGAAGAATGAATAATAGATGAAAGTGCACTACTGAGATGGGGCTCAGGTCCACTGTTTCTTTTGACATGCACCTCCACTGCACACGCAGGACACAGCTTTGGCATTACAGTTCACAGATCTGGTCAAGACCTTGTTAAATACACACATCATAAGACATCCTGATTGCAGGTAGGTCCAGGTGCTGGAGAGACATATCAAAGCTGAATGAGCTGCCTCAGAGTAGAGTTGAGCAAGAGGCAGCTTGTGCTGGAGGGCAAAAACCTGTCTATCCAAAGAATAAGCTGTAGAAGAAAAGCATTGGCTAAGAAAACATTTTTTGGGGTGCCACTGCAGCATGATAAGGATGGAAATGGATAATTAGCTTTCTTTTGCACTGCAGTAGTATGGGAAGAAGTGGGTTAGAGGAAGGGGACCTTTCCTACTTTCATGACAAACACAACTTGTGTACTTACACCGTTCGCTCTGCAGGAAACCAGCTACTGGGTCACTATTTTATAACTCTGAAACTTCTACCGAGCTTCTTTATGAACAGCAACCTCATATATTAAGTAATAAACATGACAGGAGCTGCATCATTACTGTTTACAGACAGATAAAACTCACCACCAAGGAAAGGCTGTTTCTCCTTGATTCTGTCTGCACTCCTGACTCATCTGATAAATTATGTTGAAAATTACACTAAGGATATAATCATCTGTGTTGAAAACTGGGGGCTGTATTTACTGTTACCCTAAGAATGCATCTCTCTAGCTCCTCCATTACTAATTGTCTGACCTTTCTGATTGTGACAACTGCTACTCTGCTTGATCCCTGACCTGCTCTGTTTACAAGAGTTCGGTACATTTATGCTGAATAAAACACTGCCCAGGAGGAGAGCACCTAGGCCCTAGAAGTATCCAAATTAAAAGCTGCAAAGAAAAACATCCCCAGATGAACCCCACAGCTACCTACTATTGACTGACTGGAGATAGAGGGGATTTACAACAATGTAATCTCCTCAGTACTTCCCATTACACTCTGGATAAAGTCCAAGTTTTAGCTGCCAAGAGCTTGTGGTTGGTGGATCTTGCATTTGTAATGCAAAAGCACATCGAGAGCTACTTCAGAAAGTATCAGACGGCTTAATTCAAACACTAGCAACAAGCCAGACGGATACATATATCCCACTACATTTACCACTAAACACAGCAAAGCACCAAAGCAACCCTGAAATCTAACTGGAAGCCAGTTAGATCCATCCTGTGGTTCTTTGTAGGACTGCAGACTGTAACTGCAGATTTCAGACTCCTCTCTGTAACAGAAGTTAAAGAAGAAATAAGCCTGTCATACCATCAATTTAAGTGAGATCCACAAAACTGGAACTACCTTCCCTCTATTACTTAACCTGAGAAGAATTTCAGCTTACAATTAGTGCTTTAGTTTGGTCTAAATGTATCTATGCTGGACTGTAAGAACAAGCTSAGCCAGGCCACAGGTATTCATAGCTGTGTGGGGAACAGCTGAAATTTCTAACATTCTATTTAGGAAAGCTGAATATTTCTGCTAAAAAGATCACACTGAAAATATCTGTATTTGATTCACACAAATTCATATGCCCATCAAAGGGAATTCAGTTGCTCAACAGCTCCCCAGTGACACTGTTTCAGGCTCTCTGAAGATTCAGAGAACACCACTTAATGTTTGCTTTTTGCGTGTGTGTGTGTGTGTGAGTAAAATTCAGTGCCAATGATGTACACTRCAGCTTTAAAGCTGAGCTTTTATTAAGTACAACCACTGATATGTCTACCTGCTGTTTACTAATAGAGAAAAAATCTACTTCAGTCCTCTATTCTGAAAGACAAACACAGAATTGGCAATAAAATGCAAAAAACCTTTTGCATCATTACAAAACTTCTTAGAAAGACACTGCAATTCTCCCTCCCCAACACTGAGTGAGAATGTTAATTTATCCTGGTGAGACTGAGAATAACCCACAAATATCAATTTTTCTTTGCACTTACTTGTCCATGAGTGGCAGCTAGCATGGGGAAAGCCAGGAGCCTCCTTTTGAGGAAGGCAGGTGTTCTCTGTGGGGTTGTTTGAAYAGCAGTGCACAGAGGAAAAGGGATGTCACCTACTAGCCAAGAAAAATACTGTAGACTTGCACTTCCCAAGCTCAGCTGATGGAGTCTGGTGCTGCTTATGCCAAACTCTGATTACCAAAAGGGAAAAACGCATCGAGAGAGAAAGAAAGAAAGAAAGAAAGAAAGAGGGAAAGTCATGCAGAGAATCTGTGAGCAGGTCATGCAGGGAATCAGGGTCTACATACTAGCCCAATTTCTAGCCCCTTTGACTGGCAACATTCCTAACAAACTTGAAGAAGAAACTTTCCTCTCTGCTGAAAAAAAAAACCAAACCAACAGCCCCTTTGCTGTGCTGGGGGGCTGCACAGCTCCATCCGTAAAGGATCACTTCTCATCTCTGAGGGAACAGCAACCTGATGCCAGAGTGTGCAAGGAGAAAAGGAGAATAGTTGCCTTTCCGCTCAGCAGCTCCCTGCTGAGTCACACGTTTTCTCTGCATTCATTTCACACTGCTCCCACTCAGTCCACCTGCCACTTCATCTGGGATGAGTGGGAGGAGAGAAAGAGAGGTGAAGGCAGAAAGAATGTTCGTGTTCACCCAGGACCATTATGATGATACTGCGGGGTCACATATAAAAGCAATGCCGCAAGCTGCTAGAGAGGGATGGAGAAGAGAAATATCAGATTGCAAGACAAACTGCCTCCCCCTCTTCTTCAACAGGAGGAGACTGGCCATCAGACAAGTTGCAAACCTCATCCGATTCCCAATCGGTCACTGATGTTACCATCTTTGCTGACATGTTCTGCGAATTTCAGGCTATGGACAAGGCTCTTTGCTGTGATTTAGAAGAGCTTTCAAGCTGCTGTGATTTTTTTCAATAGTCCAACAGCTACTGTGTAGTAATTGTCTGGCTGCCATGGGGAAGTGCCACAATGATAAGTGAAAATACCATCTGGATAGAATCCAGTCCCTAAGGGCATCTTCAGCTGAGTTGCTGCAGTGGAAATGTCCACCAGCCTCAACTTTTACCATTAGAGAACACAAAGAGAAAATCCCAGCCATTTTATTGCAGGTTCTGTAAAACTCAAGCATTACAGGAGCTAACATCTCCTACTACCTGTTAAATTCTTGTACAGAAWAGGGACTCTGTTATCAATGGTGAGAAGGTCCAGATTACCCTTAGATTGGGCTGTATATATAGAAAGRAACAATTAAATTACCAATGTAGTATTTTTTCTGTGATTACAATTCTGGACAGCACATTTTGTAAGTCATGAAAAAAGAAAATTCCCAGAAGTTTCCTAATTTATTAATCCATGTCTGAAAAACCACTTCTGAAAYTTACTTTCAGACCATACAAGAACAACTGTGATTAATTTTCAGTCTAATGTTTAACCCACTGCTGCTGTTAGCATTCACTAGAAAAACTGAGGGCTTTTTAGCAGCTAAATAAAGATTTTTTTTTTTTTTTTATTGAACAGAATTAATGATTCAAAAAGTAAGACTGGTTTTGCCGGTGAGAAAGAATTTGTTCTTAGTTAATGTCCAGTCTTGCTTTTTAGTGATTCTGGTGCAAATATCTGCAAATGTGCTCTACAGACCTGAAATGCAAAGACAAAATCCAGTGTCAGGGAGTGTAATGACATAGCAATAACATTCTTTTCTATATCAACTTCCACTCCCCACCCCACAGAGCGGCTCATTGTGGTGTTGCTCAAGAAATAGTTCATGCAAAAATGATAACTACAGAGGACAAGAAATATGGGAAAGAGAAAGCAAAATCCACAATCTTCTTAAATTGCCCTGCCTCCACAGAGTACCAATAATTGTCTCAAATCATCAAAAGAATTTGCAAAGCACAATTTTACAAGACAGGATGCTAGCCTATGAAGTAACATCTCTGAAGGGGAAGGATGCAGCCTGACACCAGAGATTTTGTCTGACTGAAGTGTGAGTCTGGGAGACTTCATTTGATCTGTCACCAAACTCTTCCTTTCTGGAAGGGACCAAATGTTCCAGACAGCACTTGTCTCATACTTAGGGTCCTACACACTGATGTTGACCGCTTAATAATACATCTAACCCACCTACTAAGAGAGAAGGTAATTTAACTGCYCTTACCAAATCTCTAGTCCATAATAACTGATGTGAAAAAGAGCTGYCAAGGAAAAGGAGCTCAGGATGCCTCGGCTGGCACCACTCTGGATCAGGTGTGAGCCTCACTTAGATGGGAACAAGAAGAAAAAAATCCTTGGGCTCTCTGCTCTGGAAAGACAGCAAAGATGAACTGCTAGGAGCTGTAAGACACAGTAAGGGACTGTCAGATAAAGCAACCATATGGGAAGTATATTGGAGCTACTGTACCATCTGTAGGGTTTGGCTGCCGGGGTCCTACACTCATTATAAATTGCTGTGTCTCTACCAATAATGGGGAAGTTGCTCTTAATTTCGAATGCAAGACTACTATGCCTTTAYAGCTACATCTAAACCATAGTCCCACTGCTAACACAAGAGGTTTACTCTTAAGTAAAGATGTATTTTTAGGCAGTGTCCTTTTTCCTTTACTTCTGTGAAATGTCAAATTAAAGGATATGCCACTTYTCACTGCAGCCAGGGCCCCTAGAGCAGTGTTTGGTTCAAATGAAGTATTAAATTTGGTGTCAAATTACAGTTTTTAAATGAATGGAGACCCTCAGCAGGCAGAGACAGTGAATTTTAACTCATATTGCACCCACACATAATTAGCAATTGCCAACTTTCAATCAGGGCTCTGTTCAAAGCTTCTTTTGTTTGATTTTGTCTTTTCTTCTTTCCTCTTAACCCTCTTACAGAAGGTCCATCTGATTACCACTGAATATTAGATACAATTTTATTGTATTTTTTTTACTAAAGAATGCATTTCTTTGTTATGCTCTTTTCTTCACTGAACATTTTCAAGTGCCTGGTGATAATTTTGGAGGTGCCTTGTGCTTTTGTAAACAGACTACAAGCTGACTTTCACTGGAGTTGATTGTCCCAAATTAATCCCAGGCTACAAGCTCCCTTTAATGTTGAAAATGGAAACCCACAAAGCAGCTCTGTAATTCCACAGTTAAGGAGATAAATCTTAGACTGCTCATGAATCAGCCTTGCACAGGCAACACAGGCAGGGAAAGCAGTCAGCAGAACAACGATGTAGATCAAAGTGTACAGGCTTGAGCTCTCTGAAACAGGATAACCAGCTCTCCCCTTCCAAATCCTAATTATAATTTTATAATTTTTGTGCCTTTACACTTTAACCACAGGATAGACTTCAATGTGCCTGAGTGCATAATCAAAAAATAGCAATAATATAGAACCAGACAAACAACCTCTTCAATACAAGGGTGACTCTGACAGTTAAAAGAAACAAGCACATTCTGGTATCACACACTTTGATAAGTATTTACTATTCCTAGGGCTATAATCTGAATTGGTGTTATCACACTGCTATTGTTGAGGAAAAAAAAAAACATATTTCTTCTGTTAAATTAGTAACTTCTACAGTCATAATGCTAATACCACTGAGTGTTTCTAATGTCTCTTCAGTGACTGACCTGGCATCCTGTAGGTATTAGATCCGCTTTCTGCTCTGGTGAACAGGAAGGTTTGCACCTTGAAGCAGATGGGTGATATGCTGGCTTCCTGCCAGGTTCAAATGGGAATGTTTTGATGTCATTCATTTGGGGATAGCCTGCTTTACTAAGTGACTCAAATCTTATGCCCTGAAGCCTTCACAAAAAACATTTAGGAAAGCCACTGTCACATTCAACTTTTATTTCAAAGACAATCTCTTTCTTGAGCAAAGTAAATTATATCAATACCAATCTCAACAATCATCTTCAGCCACAAACCTGATACATGCCCCAAGGGTATTATGCTAAGTATAAGCATTTTGCTTTCTTTCRTGCTATGCTTGCACTGCCTGGCTTCCTCAGAAAGCAACAGTATCACTCATGCAGTCTAATTTAGGCTTTGAAATAAACACTCATAGAGATAAGGATGTGGACATCTACAGAAAGGATCAATTTTATCTCTGTAATAGAGCCCTATTTCCATCTAGGGCTATAACATTATGGGCCCAAATGCAAACCCTTGCACAATTAAGTATCATTGTTGCCAGTTCAGTGCCCTGGTACCTCTGTAACTGCAGTCCCTTGATGTAAGAAGCATGCTTAGATTAACAAAATGTCACAAGTATAACAGTTTCAAGCTCTCTTTCTCCCTATCTATCCATACAGGAGCACAAAAAGTGAACAAGGCRTGTAGAAAGTGGTAACAGTCCTGTGTCTATTCTGCCTGGGTTCCAATACTGTGCTCATCAACATGGATACACAGCCTGAAATAGYAAACTAAAAAAATGCAACAGCTTGCCTTCTCATCCTCTTCCCAGGGAGGAAACATGCACTGAGCAATGTTTTGTCTAGATATATAAGCAGACATGCACAAGTTGTTAYGGTGCTCTGTCACAGAAGGTGAGATGAAAAAAAGCTCATGCTGCTGAGGAGCTTTGCAATGATCCTGGGAGGATTTTGCACCGCTTGTCTGCAGTCACGAGCGTCACTCCACAAAACAACAAACCTCTCATGGACACATGTATCCCAGGGCTCCACTCCATCACACACCACACAGAGTTCATGCTGAGTTACCTTAGTAAGAGCTGACATTAACCAGTAGATCTCCAAGGTGGGAAGCAAACACCATTTTGGATCCTGTATCAGCACAGTGTTTCTACWTCTAGCTTTAAGCTGGGATCACAGCCCAGGCATTTTCATTCTGTACTCCAGCAAATGCTGCAGAGATGATGACGATCTGAGGTTGCAAGGAAGCAGGTGGCAGGTGTGCTGCATCTGTGGGAGGCACACCYGCCAAGGAGGCACGTTTAAAACCTCCCATTGTTTCATATAAGAGGTCTCATAATACATCCTATTATGAGGATGAAAAGACAGCAATTTACCTCCTCAACTATGCAACACAAATTGGTACTGTTCAAAAACATTGTTTTGTCAGGTCTTGACTGAAGTATTTCTTTCTTTTCAGAATCTCCTGATTTGATAGCATTTATAATTGAGGTCACCAAAAGGCACCAATCATATTTTTATGGAATCGTAGCTGCCCCACTGTTTTGTCTCCATGTTGAAACATGCTGTGTATATTAACATATTTTGGAATATGAGGAGTCAATTGCTTCCCTTAGGATGCTCTTTATGCAGTGTGGGTGACAGTACGTGTCAATRGGATGCAGGATTTCATCCACAGAGCTGTATTTCTCCTATGCTATCCAGAACACTTCATCTGCATTAASAGGAGATGCCAAACGCCTCATACCAAGTCTCCTCCCACACTTGACTTCAATATGAAGAATAAAGTACTGAGTAATCTTGTAAATCTCATTCTTAGCTTCTAAAGACCAGTGCTGCACTTTCAAACCATCCCACCTCTGTCTTCCTCCACATTACTTCAAGATTCTACAAAAAGAATTTTTTCTTCCTTGCACCCCTCATATCCCAATGACAATTATGTGCAGCAAAGCTGCTTGGTCCTTTCCTGAAGGGTTTGTGTGGTGAGATTTTGGTAGCAGGATGTGGGGGGCTACAAGGATGGCTGCTTTGAGAAGCTGCCAGAAGCTTCCCTGTGTCTGACAGTACTAATGCCAGCCAGCTCCAGGATGGATCAAGGCTGAGCACATCAGATTGTAGGAATGCTGCTGGGATAATCTATTTAAGGAGCAAAAGGTTATGGCACTGAAGTAAATGTGGCTAAAGAAAGGAGTGAGAATATGTGAGAGGAACASCCCTGCAGACACCCAGTTCAGTGCAGGAGGAGGGGCAGGAGGTGCTCCAGGCACTGGAGCTGGAATTCCCCAGCAGCCCATGGAGGAGCAGAAGTCTGGACCCCACGCCAGAGCATGAAGATGCCCAAAAGAACGTTGTGACTCCATGATGAGCCCAAGCTGGAGTAGTGGGACCTGCAGAGCCAGGGAGAGAGTAGCCATATCCTGGAGCACCCTGTTCCTGATGGATCACATCTGCTGGAAGGAGCAGTTTGTGATGAACTGCAGCCTGTGGGAAGGATTCGTGTWTGAGAAGTCAATGAAGGACTGTTTCCCATTGGAGGGACCCAATGCTTGAGAAGGGGAAGAACTCTTTTTCCTTCTTTTCCTGAGGAGGAGGCAGCGTCAGAAACAATATGGGATGAACTGACCTCAACCACCRCTCTCTGCGTCCCTGAATCCCCAAGGGAGAGGAGCTAGAGAATCAGGAATGAAGTTAAGATCAAGGAGGAAGGGGTAAGACTAAGGTGTTTTTAAGAGTTGTTTTACWTCTCATTATCCTGTTCTGATTTTGATTGGCAAGAAATTCAACTAATTTCCCTGAGTTTTGCCTATGACAGTGACTGGTGAGTGATCTCTCCCAGTCCTTATCTCAACTCATGAGCCTTTTGTTATATTTTCTCTCCCTTGTCCAGTTCAGAGTGGCTTTGGTGGATGTCTAGCCTACAGCAAAGGTCAAACCCCACAGCAGCATTAATTACACTGGGTAGGTCATAAAAAGAACGGGCAAGAGCTACATTTGATCCACAGCCCAGGTAGAAGCCCTGTGATCTATTTCAGATATGCTGAGCAGAGGCAGAAAAGACAAAAGAGGAAGCAAGGCAGTGTCAAGTCCTGTTTTTGAGGGATAACTGTAACATCATAGTT
Organism: Malurus melanocephalus; assembly: GCF_030028575.1. Classification (NCBI taxonomy): domain Eukaryota; kingdom Metazoa; phylum Chordata; class Aves; order Passeriformes; family Maluridae; genus Malurus; species Malurus melanocephalus. The sequence continues at coordinate 496,830 of NW_026623338.1, read as the reverse complement.
CATCCTTTCATCTCCCCAGATCTTGAAATAATCTTATCAGCTGAACAGACAATAGCATCCCCAAATCCATACGTGCATCCAGTAGGAGCACCACTTGAGTAATGTGAAAAAAAMCCCTCAAGAACAAAGGAAGCCTCACCTTAGAGCTGTTGCAAAAGCATTCTTCTGTACAGAAAAATAACACAGGCTCTTCAGTGTGCTGGTAAAGGACATTCAGAATCAGTGAGCACACAGGATGCTAAAAGGGGCCATTTGGAGAACGCCTGCACAAATCTGACAGAAAGAAAAGTGACCTATTCTGAAAAATAGGTCCGTATTTATCTTTGTCTCCCACAGAAGGCATACAAAATGGAAGGCATTTACTGTCTTTCAAGAGTGCCATCCCTCTTCTCCAAAGACAGCAAAATTGGTCAGCTGAAACCTTTACCTGTTTCAGCAGGAATGCTGCCCATGCAAYAAAGTTGGGACCAAGTCTCACAGTCTAACCAGCTTCCCTTCTATTTGTCTAAGAGATCTTTTTGACATACACAGAGGAAAGGTAAAGGCATTCAAATTGCTGAAGGCTTTGCAAAGCAGCAACTCTGGACTGTCATTTGAAGGTCAGTCTCCAACACAGAGTATTTATTTTCCCATTGTCAAACAACCTGAGTAGAAAGGACTTTTAGTAGAGTTATGTTAGTTAATTGAATCTGGAACATTAATAGGTTTTTCCCAACACTGTAGCATTTCTTCTATGAAAAGCAATGAAAAAATGGTTCTATTTAAAAGTGGTAATAGCTGTAATCTTTGAACATATGCTTAATGAACAAATCTGTTAGGAAAAAAGCCTTGTGTGTATTGGAGGGGGGTAGTATGTTTGTTCTCACTTAAAGCGTGCCATGATGGCAATCATCAACAGCAAATGGCATCTATTGTTGGGACTAAAAAAATTCATTTGGCCATTTACTTTCAGGTGAAGTTGCTTTTTTTTAAATAGCATTCTTTAAATAACATTCTTTTAGCTTAACAGCTGAGTTGAAAACAAAGCAATTAGCAGATCCATGTCATTAAGGACACCTGATAAGCTCTTTGGTAGGTGCAAAGAACCACGACACAGTAATAATATCCAGGCAGCTTGCTGCCACAGCACGGGTGCAGCACAGAGAAAGCCAACAGCCTACAGGGAAGAGGCATTCAGATCCCATGGGGAGAACAGCTAACAACCCAGTGCTACCCCATATTGCAGCCGTGGGCACAATCCCAAGGATGAAATTATATAGGATACAGTGCAACACAGAACCTGAGCAGAACAGACCCTGCAAAGCTTAGATGACAACTAGAAACCTGTGATGAAAAACACATGAGGACAAACTCAACTTACTGCATTTCCATTTGCATGAGCAGGTGGATAAATCCAGTAAGATGGTAGATTTGTTTGTGAAATTAAAATGCCATTTCTATACACTGGGAAGTGTGAAAAATATCCACAGTTAAGCCAGAGCTGGCTGGGTATTTTTAAAGGAAGCTTGACAGATGTCGTGAAAATGTACTGCAAAAGAGTCGAACCTGTCTGTACTCACACAATTCTTCCGTCTTCCCATGTTCCTCTCTTGGAGTGCCTGAATATCTCCTTTCTCCTTTTAAACTGACAGTTTAGGCTCTTCAGTTCCACTCTGAATGCTCCAAAGGAAGGTTCACAAAGGCAGATTCCCCTTCCCACTCCTTTTTTCAATAACATGCCTGACTATGACTCTCTTTTGGCAACACAAAAAGCTCATTTTGTGGTCAAAGAGCCACRGGGAACTCCCCAGCTCGATTCAACCAAATGTCCTGGTGGAACACATTGCAGCTGGAAATACAACAAATCCAATGGGTGAGACCAGACCATGATCATGTCTTCTTTGACAAMCCTTCCCAGGTGGCAGGTTTGGGAGACTGCTCTAGTCAAGCACAAGCCAATGCCTGCTCTCCATCAGTTTTGCTAACTTCTCAGTTATTGAAATACTTTGTTGAGGTTTCTTGCATTTTCCCCATGGTGATGTCACGAACAGRTGTAATGCAAGCACAAAACCTCAATCAACAAACTAGTAAGGCAGAGGTCAGGAAACCATGATTTCCAGAAACAGGAGAGATTTGAGATACTGTAACAACCAACATTAGACTTCCAAAGAGTGGTTTGCTTCAGCTAAAATAAGTTTACAAAACTGTTGCACACGGACCACATCACAAGTTAGCAAGGTTCTGTTCTCAAAAGTGACTAGCTGCTTTACCAGGYTGATTTTCAGATTATTTCGACTATGATATTAATTTGTCCATTAATTAGTCTACTAAACCAAAGAATGACCATGAAGCATGCAGAAAATCTAGTATGTAACAACATGCCCCGTTCAAAACACTGCACTGTTTTGGATTTCACACCCCTGAAACAGGCTCCTCAGAATTTTGACTTATAAAATGTGTGTTCTATGGCATTAAACCAGGTCCTACAAAACCACTCTCATCTGTTAAGCTAGACAATGGACTAGCAGCAACAAGCAGAGAAAGGAGAAGATAAAATACAGATTTGATGTATTTTAAAGAAGGTGTATATATGGGAATAATGGAAAGGAGAGTATCTGTTAAAAGAGGAAAGAAGAAAAATAAATACAAGACCATAGAAGAGAAGCCCACAGGAGGAGGAGGAGTGTGAAAAGCCTGACAGAAGGACTRAGTGGAAACTAAAAACAGCATCTGGCAGTAGCTCAAATCAAACAAGGTAGCATATGCAAGAAGTACAGCATACTGAAAACTTCCTTCCTCTTGGRTATTAAATAACCTCACCATTAAGACAGAATCTTCCCTCCCTCTCCTCTGAAATATCTTGCTCTAAACTCTGCAACAGAAAAAAAAAATCTAGTTAAAACTTTTCTGTGATTGCCATTTCCCAATTACAACTGTGAGCTCTTACTGGAAATTTTAAGACATAAAGCTGCAGAAATAAACATTGATTTTGATTCATTTTTCTAGTGGAAACATGATGGTGGGTATCTCATTCCTAACTGATTGAGGGCATCAAGAGGCCAGATTTTCAAAAGGTCTAGGAAAATTTTCAAAAGCCCCAATCCCCTAAGATAGGACCTCACTTCTGCTGAAACAACTTTAATTTTTTGTCAAAAGATTGGCCTAAATTTCATTTTCAAAARCAGCTTAAAAATATGGATTATATTTCACACTGACAGTGAGACAATACGACGCAGTTGTTTTTGAAACTGAGACTGACATGGTTTTCAAACTGCTGCCTACCACATGCTCTTGTTCCTTTAATTGTGTCTGTGAACACAGCACACAAATGTGTCTGTTGTCACTCACAATTAAGAAAACACAGGTGCAGTTGTGCGAACATCAAATACTGCAAACTGGGCAGCTTGAGGACAGCCCAGCATTCTGAATTTTACACTGCAAGTGATGTCTATGATATTTGCACCTGCACAAACCCCAAGAAAGTCCCACCTGGGGAAGTATTACAGTGCTGGTCAGGGCCTAACAGGGCTTCAGTTCTGTCAGCTCTCACAAGGGTGGAACATGGCCTTACAGGAAGACATGCCAAGCCAAGCAATGCAACCTCAGGGAATATCCCCCCACGGACCTTCTGCTTTCTGTCATGGTGCATAGGCTGCCACATCTACATCTGACTGCACAGCAGGAACAAACTACAACCACAATCCTTCATCCCGTGACCATCTGGAGCAGGGCTGTAACTGGGGTTTGCTGTTGCTCTCCTCAGGTCCATATGCCCTTATTTCCTTCAACAGAACAGGGAAAAGAAACATGAAAAGTTGATGCTACCCTGTCATGGTTTTGCTTGGTCCAATTTTTGGTGGTGGGGGATGGGGATCAAGAAACCACAAAGATGGCTGCTGTGAGAAGTCCTAGGGGTGTCTCCTTCTTCTTCTTCTCCAGCAAGGGAGTCCTGCCCCCCTTCCTGTGTTTCAGAGCCAATCCATCATTGGTTCTGAGGTTGATGGACAGGCTGACCATCAGGCCTGGGCCAATTACACAGGATAGTTACACCTCTGTGATGACGTATTTTGGAGTATTTAGAAAGAATTCATAACAAGATAGGTGCGGCCGCCATGTTTAGGTTAATTGATAGCATGTAGTTTTAGTATCTTGCACTGGAAAGAAACAGAGTAGGAGGGTGAGGAGATGTAAGAAGAMAAATGGAGACACCTCAAGATCACAGAACAGTAAGGAGAAGCTGTGCCCTTGCTGTGGTTCTCGGACAAGCTGGAGGAGATAAGTTGTTCTTGAAAAGGACTTTTTCCATCATATTGAGAGAGAGACCTGTATAGAGAAGTAAAGCGACCTTGCTGTGAGGAAAAAACCCTGGCCTTTTGAGGATCGGACTGTTTTCGATTATGAAGCCAAGAAATAGAGAAGAGGTTTGCTCCCCCCACGAAGTTTTGATGTAGAAGAAGCTGTGTTTKGTGTTCTGCCAGGAGGTTTGTGATAATCGGACTCACGTCGCTGAAAAAAAAAAACAACATGGGCTTTGAAAGACATTTCTTTTCTTTTCTCCTGCGAGGTAAAGAAGTTCCTTTCTGCTATTAGCAGTTTTACACTGACTGTTTTCTCAGAAAAGGACACATCCCACAGCTGGAGCTGTAAGAATATTGTATCCTACAACGCCTGGACAACAGCTGAGTGTTTTGATCTGTGTTAAACTTTCATTCTCCTGCCCCCCTGTGTGTGAGGGACAACATGGGAGGGGTGGAGATGGGGGGACTTGGAAAAAGAGATGGGTCCCTGGGAAAGTGCAACAGGTGTCTTAAAATGTCCATTTTATTTTTTCTTCTCTTTGTAAATATCCCTATCTTTGTTTTTACCCAGTGCCATTCTTAGTAGTGTGTAGTAATAAATCTATCTTGCAACTTAAGTTATGCAGCCTGTCTGACTCTTTGTGGAGTACATAGGTATCTTTCTTCCAATTATGTTTATCTCAAAGCCATAAATTTTCATGTTAATTGGGTTTTCGCCCTCCCTTCTCCCTCTCTGGTGGGGGGGGGGGGGGGGGGGGGGGGGGGGGGGGGGGGGGGGGGAAAGGAGGGAACGTCGTGGGCACAGTTCAAACCACGACATTTCTGGTGCATTGGCCGGGAAAGGGAAAATCAGGCTTTAAACCCACGACATACCCAGACCTCACTCTAACAAAGAGCACGGGGTAAATTTGCATTCTGTGACAGATGCTATTGCTGAAGAATAAACTTAAAATGTACAAGMTACACACAGAGAGGCAAGAGCAACAAGCAAAGACCTGTCCTTATATGAATGGTGAAAGGAGAATTGACAGAACAGCCCTGAATATTCCTTGGAGGGGACTGAGTACAGAGATACTGTTTTGCTGCCTTTGTAGTAGTGGAGATACAGCAGAAYGTACTTAGGACCTGTATCTCCATAGGGCCTGACTGAAACTGTTTAAAAACCCCAAACTCCGTGATCTACCTTTGAAATACAAYGGACTACCTCTGCTGATGGTCCTGAATCTTACTGCATTAAGAATGCCCCCATGTCCTGTCACTATATGCTCATGATTCTATACAACTTCAAACTTTTCAAGTGACATTCTTGTCCTAAGGTTTGAAGACTAAAACCCAGGGACATACCAGCAAATGATTCTGTTGCCTTTTCATGCAGGATGACTGAAATCCAAAAATTTCAACTTTCATGGGAAATTTTTTGGGAATAAAATAATTAGTTCCCTTAAATGCCTCATGAAATCCCAGTCTGAATAACAGAGTACTGCCCTGGGTGTTCAACAGTAAGATGCCTTTGATATTGTGACTGCTATGCTGGGCTAACAGTTGGCAGAGGACTAAAGGGGACACCAGGGGACATCGGGGAACACCATCAACAGGGTCAAGCATTTAAATTACAAATGCCAGTTTACCAATTACCTTTATTTAGTGTGAAGCAAGATAACCATTTTATGCACAGCATAGAAGGAGAATGAAGAGTATCRAGTCAACTCACCTGCCACCTGTCCAGCTTGAGAAAGGATCAAATGTAAAAASAATTAACAGAAAACCCCCAAAAACCTAAGAACTTATCCAGCCCTTCATAAACATATAAAATGGAAAGAAACTGTATTAAAACTGTACTAAATCAATAAGGACCATAAAACTAAAAGTGGCACATGATAATTTACCAAATAGATGCTTGTCAAAAAGAATAGACTATTTTTTAAATTTAATTCTTTATTGAAATCAGGGTCCCTGATAGATACCTAAAGATGTAGTTTACCTTGGCACTGCAAACTCCCTCATCTTCATCATCTCTCTGATTCTCAAACACCATTAAGAGATTAACTGAGACTTAAATCAGTTTAATTTTCTGCAGTGTTTTGTGTACACTGCAGAAAAAACTTGCTTTAATAAAGATTTAGCTGAAAGGCTTCAACTTCAAACTGTCAACCCCATTGCATACTCCTTCAAAAATAGCAAGTTAATTATGCTCATCCCCACAGACTCATGTGACCTCTTTTATCTGTATCCTGTTTTCCACCCGCACAGGAGCAGGTCACGGCTCTGTTGTGCAGCTACTGCAAAAYTTTTCAAGCCTCCAGAAACACCATCCAGTTTCATTTCACTCTCTATGTTTTTTGCTTCATGCTCTGTGTTGGGTGTGAGCATGTGAACATGGGGTAGTTCTGTGAAATAGCCTTCTGGTTACTTAAAATGACCACTTTTCAATCTAGTCCACCATTTTATGGTTTCACCATCCCTATTAATTGGCTGGCATAAACATATCCAAATGGTTTCCCAAGCCATCTTTCAGAATTTGGATTTGCCTTCATATCTACCCTAACCAAGCCAAGCCTTAGAAGGTTCTCAGCTTCTATGCCCTGCAATGGAAAAAACAGTGTTTTCTTTGTATTAATGTTATTAATTGCTTAACTTGGGCAACTACAACACTCAAGACCTTTGGCCTCATTCTACACAGCATTTTATGCAGTAGTAGAGTTTATGATTGTGTTTGTGACAGCTGAACACAATACCTTTTTCTTAGCCAAATTTGAAACAAGGGCCAGTGTACTGTCCTGTGACAATGCCTGGAGGATGACTTTTACTTCACACATTAATTAGAGCATCTTCCATCAATGTTAAAGACATGGATTTTAATTTTATGCACCTGAGCCTTTCCTCAAATTGGTATCACTGATACTTCCCAAGAGCCTTTGYCTCTTGTGCCAAAACCAGTCTGGTCAGCCATCTCAGACTGAGGCCTTCCCAGGGTACTTTCCAGCAACCAATTTGCCAGGGGGAGCCTGTACACACAGAATTTGGTCCAGGCTACTTCAGCCATGCTTCCACACCGGTTCTATCAGGTTAACATGAAGGCAAGTGCATGACCTTCAGCTCACATTCAGTTGGCAAGTTTTAGCACACTCTTTTTGTTGGAATTATTCCACTGTGATGTCACATGATAAATGATTGACGATCTTTTCTTTCTCCCCTCCCACACCAGGTTTTTCCAGGCTAAGCGTTTCTGCAAGGCAGAACTACCCACGCCTTATTGTGCAATAAAAACAAAACTGCTTGAAAAACTTCCCTTTGTATTGCCCACATGTAAAGTGTAAGCCAGTAATAGCTGCTGGATTAAAGATCTTTTTGATGAACAACCTGCAGGCTCTGTGCACGAACACAGGGTATTTTGGCCAAGCATGCAAGGAGATGAAGAGAAGGGGAATGTCAAAGCCTAAGCAAAGACACAAGGGGAAGAAGTGAAGCCCCATATAAACCAGGAGGGAGGGGGAGAAAATAAATAAAAAGCATTATTCTATCAGAATCACTCATACATTTCCCCCACAAAATCAGCCATATTGGTGGACAGGAAATAAAAAGTGAAAGGTGAAAGATCTCTGAATATATTCGGTAGYCCTAAGAATCATATACTGGATTTACAGCACGTACATTTACAGCACGTACCTTTTTTCTTTTTAGCTATCCAGCTAAAAACAGAGGGGGTGTGGTTTCTGTGTTGGTGGATGGAACAAATTTACTTTAACTCCATACTTCTAATTATGTTCTGTTACAAATTTCAGTGCGGGGCTAAATTTGATAAACACAGCAATGTGATTTTTGAATTCATTATTTTTTACAACCAGCAGAATTGTGCTCACATCTTGCTTTGAAATTACTATAGTCTGTGACTATAAGGCTCAGATAACACAAAATATCACACTTTTACTTACGCAAAACTATCGAGAATAAGTGTTTTGAGGCAAAATATATTTTTGTCATTTATTGTATGTTTGTATATCTCCTAACATAATGAGGCTTGTAATTACTTGGCACAATTACACACCACCTCCATAAAAAATTAAATAACAGTAATGTTGCATGGCCTAGGTTTGACCCTGGCCTCAAAGAATCCGGGCAAGGATGTAAAAAACACCAACATGTGTAACATTAACATGACTTTCTGAGCCTACACAAAAGACAGCACTTCCTTTCTGCCATCAAATGAGTGGCAGATACTGGTTTTCAGCTGGCCAAAGCTGGCCACTTACATCTAATTTGTAAAGAGAATGGGAAAGCCCAGCAAAAATACCTGTAGGTTACCTGAAGCTTTTCAGGATTCGTACATAAATAAGAAAAGATTAAAGTGCRTACTTTTTACCCGTAAATTATACAGCATATGGAATGAACTCATTCACCTCACAGCTTATTTGCATACARAACATGTTTTTGGCTTTCAAACAACCCCTAATAAAGGTTTTCAGCATCCTCTTTTCAGAAGCCCGGCCCCCTCGCAGCATGGAATCAATACCAAAGGCCCACCCACATCTGGTGTATCAGCTCCTCCAGCATAAAAACAACCACAACCTGCAACAGTCTGCAGATGGTACCAAAACCCAGTCCAGTGCAGCATTAACTGCAACTAGYAAATAAATCAGGTAACTAGTAAATAAWTCAGGTAACTAGTAAATAAACCAATAAAAAGAAAAAAGTTTTCTCTACACTGGATGTACGATTCAAAGCCCAAAGCCCAGTTGGTTTAAGAACCCTCACTATGCAGATAAGAAACACTTTCCTGTAAGAGACAGAATGTATTTAAAAAAAAGTCCAGAATGGCTTGAAAACACCCACTTCCTTGATGATTAAATAAATCTTATTTACTTACTGTTTACCACAATTTAATTAAAAAGAAAAAAAAAAAAAAAACACTTGAGGCAGCTATGGATTGGATTTAAAAG